>NW_009952307.1:53986-81366 GCF_000747805.2 Chaetura pelagica | reverse complement strand
GGGCGGGCACCGCCTCCTGGGCCGGGCCGGGGCCGGGGGAGCCCCGGGGCCGCTCCCGGGGGGTCCCATCGCCCCGCCGGTGTTTTACCTGCGCAGCGCCCAGGTGTGAACGGACAGGTGTGAACGGACGGGTCCCGTGCATAATCAGTAAAGCCGCAAGTTCCCTCTCCCACGAGTAATTTAATGGTTTAAAAATACCGTGTCTATAACGCGTCTCTCATAACAGCCGCACGCGTTGCTGTGTGTTCTGCAGAGGCTGCTCTGAACACCCGGGAGAGCTGCGGCGTTCAGCTGGGAGAGCCCGCAGCACCTTCCTGCCCGCGCAGCTGCTGGAAATACACGAGCTTCAAGGTCCCTCCAGCCCAAACCGCTCCCTGATTCCATGGCAGGTGTTTGCCGTGAGCCCCGGCGCTGCACGTGCGTGATGTGACCGGTGTTAGTGAGTGCAGGTCTCCTCAGTCAGAGAAAAGCTTGAAGTGAAGCATCTAATTAATTGGGATATATTAACTTTGCAAGGGAAGCCGTACAAAGAAACACGTGCCCTTTCAAAACTACTATTTGCACAAAATTTCATCATCAATTAATTACCTAGCCAGGTATAAATGCTGCAGTGGAGCGAGCTTTGCAAATTGTGACAGAGGGATACATTATTTGCTACTGCAGATGCTCCTTTTTGCTGTGAAATCTGGAATCTTTTATAATGTATTGGGAAAGGGAGAATTCTAATATGGCAAAGACACAGGGTAATTTGTAATTATGTTGAATTTGTAGCTGTGTCGGAACCGTGAAGAAAATGTGTACGTGGAAGAGGAACAGAAAACTTCCAGGGGGATTAAAATCAGCAGTTGGCAAAGCTGCCTGGGACTGGTACATAAACGCTTCAACCACACAACTGCCCTCACACGGACCCTGTAATTAGAACTGTTTGCTTCTCGGAGGTAGCGAGTCCCTGAGCACCAGGACATGCCCTGACCCAGGAAACAGCCCCTGCTTGGAGACCCAGTGCCCCACGAGCTCTGGGAAGGTCTGCCCTGTTTTGCCTCTGTGCCATCTCACCCCAGTCCTGCGGAAGAGCCACAGCAATGTCCCGGGATGGGTTAAACAGAGGGATAGCTCTCCGTGGGGTCCTGTTCTGGGACCTCCTGCCTCCCCCTGAGGCCTGCACGGGTTGTCACATGGGGGTAGGAAAGGCTCTGGTGAGGACTTTGCACGTGGATACGCACTGAAAACCTTTCTAGAGAGACAGCTCCAGCTAGGCTGCCTGGGAGTTAAAAAACATTAGGGAAAAAAACCAGCATTTGCGAGTGCTGCCACTCGGTGGTCTCTCGGGAGAAGTGCCCGGTGGTGCCGGTGCCCCCGGGCTGCAGGGACAGACACACCAGCTTTTCTGCAGATCACTTCTTCCTCTGACACTCTGGTCTCTGCTCTCGGGGCCTGGCGCTCCCTGCCAGGATGGGGTTCCCGGCTGGCACAGCTCCCCGGAGGGGCCGTCCCACCCCCTGTGCCCCCACGCCCAGGAGCCCCCCGAGCTGGGGCAGAACTGCGGGAACTCACCCAGAGCTGTGCCCTGCTCGTGCTCACACACGAGACCACAGAATCACAGAATGTGTGGCATTGAAAGGGACCTTTAAAGGTCAGCTAGTCCAGCCCGCCCTCAGTGCAGTGACCTTTTTAACTCGATCAGGTTGCTCAGAGCCTCCTCAAGCCTGACCTTGAATGTCTGCAGGGATGAGGCCTCCACCACCTCCTTGGGCAGCCTGTTCCAGTGCTTCACCACCCTCATTGTGCGGAACTGCTTCCTGATACCAATCTAAATCCACCCTGTTCAAGGCCATTGCCCCTCATGTCCTATCACTACACACCCTTGTAAACAGTCCCTTCCCAGCTTTCCTGTAGCCCCTTCAGGCACTATAAGGCCTCTCCAGAGCCTTCTCCTCTCCAGGCTGAACACCCCCAGCTCTCTCAGCCTGTCTTCATAGCAGAGCTGCTCCAGCCCTCAGATAATTTTTGTTGCCCTTCTCTGGCCCCTCTCCAACAGCTCCTTGTCTCTCCTGTGCTGAGGGCTCCAGAGCTGATCCAGCACTGCAGGTGGGTCTGAGCAGAGCAGAGCAGAGGGGCAGGATCCCCTCCCTGGCCCTGCTGGCCACACTTCTGATGCAGCCCAGGACACAACGGCCCCTCTGGGCTCCAGCCCTCACTGGGGGCTCATGTGCAGCCTCTCATCTCCTCCCACCCCCAAGTCCTTCTCAGGGCTGCTCTCCAGCCATTCTCCCCCCAGCCTGTGTTTGTGCCTGGGGTTGTGCTGACCCAGGGGCAGGGCCCTGCACTTGGCCTTGTTGAACTTCATGAGGTTGGCACTGGCCACTCTCCAATAGCTTGATGTCCTTTTGATATTGTGGTGCCCAAACCTGCAGGCAGTGCTCAAGGTGAAGTTGCACCAGAGCAGAGCAAAGCGGGACAATCCCCTCCCTTGCCCAGCTGGCAATGCTTGGGTGCTTGATGCACCCCGGGACAGAGTTGGCCCTCCAGGACACACTGCTGGCTCATCTGCAGCTGCCATCAGCCAGGACCCCCAGGTTCCTCCCCACCTGCTGCTCTCCAGCCTCTCATTCCCTAGTCTGTACTGACAACCAGGGCTGCCCCATCCCAGGTGCAGAATCCAGCACTTGCCCTTGTTAAACTTCATGTGGTTAGTGACTGCCCATCTCTCCAACCTGTCCAGGTCTCTCTGCACGTCCTCCCTGCCCACCAGGGAGTTAACAGCTCCTCCAGTTTTGTATCATCAGCAAATTTGCTTAGAATTCCTTTGAGTCCTATGTCCAAGTTGTTGATGATGTTGAAGAGGACTGGGCCTAGGATGGAGCCCTATGGGTCTCCACCAGTGACCAGTCTCCAGCCTGATGTTCCCCCATGCACTGTCACAGCTTGTGTTCAACCTCTGAGCCAGGTGCTCACCCAGCTTGTCCAGCTGAATGTTGGACATTTTGGCCAAGAGAATACTGTGAGAGACAGTGTCAAGGCCTTGCTGAAGTCCAGAAATATGACATCCACTGGCTTCTCTTGATCAACTAGGTGGGTTACCTTGTCATAAAAGGAAATCAAGTTTGACAAGCAGGACGTTCCCCTCATGAAGCCCTGCTGGCTGTGACTGGTGACTGTGTTGTCCTCCAGGTGTTTTCAATACCTCCCAGAATAATCTTTTCCATAATTTTACCAGGCACTGAAATAAGATTGACTGGCCTGTAGTTTCCAGGGTCCTCCTTCTTGCCCTTCTTGAATACTGGGCCAACATTAGCCAGTTTCCAGTCAACTGGAATCTCTCCAGATTCCCAAGACCTCCCAAAAATCACCCAGGCCTAGCGATGACATGAGCCAGCTCTTTGAGGATTCTCAGATGGATCCCATCAGGCCCCATGGACTTGCAGGAATCTAACTGTAGCAGCAGATCCTGGACAGGGTCAGCCAAGAGTTGCAGTCATGGTTCTCCAGTTCTGGGCATTGAGGACCCCTTGGTCCATCATCACTGCTGAAAACAGAGGCAAAGAATGCATTGAATACCTCTGCTGTGTCTATATCCCTGTTGGTGAGGTGACCATCTTTATCCTGTGAAGTACCCATGTTGTTTCTACACTGCCTTTTGCCTTTCATGTATTTGAAAAAAACTCTTTTTATTGTCCCCCACAGATCTGACCAGTTTCAGCTCCAGTTGAGCTTTGGCCACTCAAATTTGCTCCCTATAGTTGTTAGCAGCATCTGTGTTCTTCCCACATCACCTGATCCAGCTCCCACTGGGCACACAGCTTCCTTTTCTGCCTAACCTGCAAGAGTTCAGGCAAGCTGGTCTTCTGCCTCGTCTGCTTGAATTCCCACATGTTGGGATTGCCTGCTCCTGTGCCCTTAGGAGGTGATGTTTAAAGAGTGACCAGCACTCATGAATCCCAGCTCCTGCAACAGTATTTTCCCAGGGGACTTGACTCAGAAGCTCCCTGAGCAGCTCTCAGGTCTGATCATGTCCAGTGAAGTTCTGCTGGCAGTTTTCCTCTTGTCAACAGAGATTTTAAACTCAATCTCCTCGTGGTCACTGTGGCTGAGATGACCTCCAGTCTCCACTTTGCTCACAAGATCCTCTCAGTTGACAAGCAGCAGATCAAGGAGGGCATTCTTCTGAGTTGGCTCCCTTATGACCTGCTCCATAAAGCTGTCAGAAGGGTGGCTTAGAAATCTCCAGGCCTGGGTTGTCCTAGCTGTATGTTGCTCCCAGTGGGTTTCTGGCAAGTTGAAGTCCCTCATAAGGACAAGGGCAGTTGACTTGGAAGTGCCCCTCCATTGCTCAAAGAATGGGTCATGAGCATCTTCATCCTGGCCAGGAGGTCTATAGTATATTCCCACAATGACATCTGCATTATTTGTTTGTCCCTTGATTCTTACCTGAAGACTCTCAGCTGTGCCACTGCCAACTGTGAGCTCCATACACTCTAGCCCTTGCTGTGGGGGACTGTGTGAAAGGCCTTGCAGAAGTCCAGATAGGTGACATCCACTGCATTTCTGCTGTCCACTGATGCAGTCATTCCATTGTAGAAAGCTGCTAGGTTGGTCAGGCAGGACTTGCCCTTGATGAAGCCATTCTGGCTATCTCTAATCACCTCCCTCTCCTCCATGTGCCTTATCAGAGCTTCCAGGTGGATCTGCTCCATGATCCTCCCAGGCACAGAGGTGAGGCTAAAAGGTCAGTAGTTCCCAGGGTCCTCCTTTCTACCCTTTTAAAAACAGGTGTAATGTTTCCCTTGTTCCAGTCACCAGGAGCTTCACCTGACTGCCACGGCTTTTCAGATATCATGCAGTGGCTTGGCAACTACATCTGCCAGTTCCCTCAGAGCTCTGGGATGCATCTCATCAAGTCCCATGGCCTTATGTATGTTCAAGTTCCTCAGGTGACCATGAACTTACAGTGGGAAGGACTTCCTTCCCTCAGCCCCTGTCTTGAGGTCCTTCAACTTGGGGTGTGTGAAGAGAGAGGCAGCCAGTGAAGAATGAGGCAAAAAGGTCATTCAGAACCTCAGTTCTCCTTCCCCGTTGTTACTGGTTTGCCATCCTTACTCATGGGGGACACACACACACTTTTATTTAACCTTCCTTTTCTGATTGATACAGCTGTAGGGAAGATACCTACATCCCACTCTGACTCTTGAAATGTTGGTCTGTACCTCTGTACTACACATGAAAGCAGCTTCTTAATGTCTAGAAAGTGTTAAGAATGTGGGGGAAAAAAATAATTGAAATACTTCAGTGCTCTCAAATGCTGTGACATTTATGCTGTGTGTCCTTGGGAAGATCATGAGATGATTCTGTTTACCCTCAGGAATCCACATCTTCTGGGCAGCATGAAAAGAGGTCTTTTAAACATCATTATTGCCCACAGAGACCTTGATCACGCCTGTATCAGCGGGATTTTTGGTAGTGAAGTGTAGCTAACAGAAACAGGAACTTTGTGGACAGGAAACTGTCATTTTATAATTCATTTGACAATATTTGTTAAGCCTGTTCCCCAGGCAGGGTAGCACACTGCAGCACGGGGTGCTGCCTTGCACAGGGGCCCGGCAAGATGAGGTTCCCTTTCCTGCCCAAATCCCTGCGTTTTGTGCTCTGCTAAAAAGCTGCCCTGGAATTGCTTCTAGAATCTAAACCACAAAACCGAAACCCTGGTGGTCTTAGGGTGGTGACGAGACTGAAATCTCCAACAGAAACCCGAAATTACTTTTAGCAGAGAGTGTTCCCCAGCTCTGTGAGCGAAATGGAAGTGAAATCAGCTCGGGGAGAGCAGCGGGGCCCCGTGCCCGGGGATCTTCGTGTCCTCGGGGCTCGGATGACGGCACCGGAATGAAGGGTTAAATATATCCCTGCTCACGGCCCGGGCACACAGGGCTGAGCCCCTGCCAGGGCTGCCAGGGCTGCCTGTCCCAGCCCCCGGACCGGCCGAGCCCCAAGGGCAGCAGGTTATTTCAGCTCAGCCCAAACCAGAACCCGTCCTGTTCCTGCTAAACCGACCGATTTGTTTATCAGAGTGAATTGTCTGGTTTACTAAGTGTTACCCTTGTTCCGGCAGCACCGACATGTCGCGTTTCCTGGTTTTAGCTGCCAGTTGTTGAATCCCAAGGCGGTTTCGGGCTTCCCCGCGGCTGGGCAGCCGGGAACGAACCGAACCCGGACGCTGCCGGCGGGGCCCCGCACAAAGCCTCCCCTTTTGTTTTGGAGAACACCCGGGACGCCCGCCCCCGCCCCCCCGAGCCCCCCCCGCGGGTCCCGGCGCCCCGACCCGCCCGGACCGGACACGTCCCCGCGCTGCCCGTCACCAAATCTGCACTCACGCGTCCTGTAGAGCATCCTCCGGGGCCGGTGCGGAGCGGGCGCTGCGCTGGGCGGGACCGCCCCGGCGCGGGGGGTGTTACCGCCGAGTTGCGTTGGTTTTATTTAGATCCGCGGGCGGGCGCTGAGCGGGGCTGGGAGCGTCGCTCACACTCCTGTGGGTCGGACTGGGGCTGTTCAGCCTGGAGAGAAGGATCTGGGGGAGCTTGAGCCTTCAGCGCCTGGGGGGGCTGCGGGAAAACTGGGCAGGGGCTTTTCACAGGGGCTTGCAGTGAAGGGACAAGGGGTAATGGTTTTAAACTGAGAGAAGAAAGATTTAGGTTAGAGATCAGGAGGAAATTCTTTAGTGTGAGGGTGGTGAGAGCCTGGCCCAGGCTGCCCAGGGAAGCTGTGGCTGCCCCATCCCTGGCAGTGTTGAAGGGCAGGTTGGATGGGGCTTGGAGCAGCCTGGGCTGGTGGGAGGTGTCCCTGCCCATGCAGGGGTGGGACTGGATGATCTTTAAGGTCCCTTCCAACCCAGACCTTTCATGACCCTATGATCTGTATGGCAAAGGCATCCCTGAAAGAGCTGCAGGTCTTTCTGCCCAAAGCAGGAGCAGCTTTATTGTTGCTGACTACTGAGCACCTTGCCTTAAGGTCAACCTCCTTTTCCACTAGAGCTTGCAGAAAGATAGAGGGAAAAATTATTGATATTATTATTGATATTGATAGAGGGAAAAATTATATGTCAGAGAGTTGGAACTGGATGATCTTTAAGGTGCCTTCCAACTAAAAAAATTCTGTGATTCTATTATTCTGTGTTTGCA
Organism: Chaetura pelagica; assembly: GCF_000747805.2. NCBI lineage: Eukaryota > Metazoa > Chordata > Aves > Apodiformes > Apodidae > Chaetura > Chaetura pelagica. The sequence goes on along the minus strand of NW_009952307.1, from coordinate 74,197 downwards.
TATAGAGCAGGTAACTTTCCAGTCTTATTTATATAACCGTATTGTTATTATTGGTATAATCACTTTTATTTCTTTGCTGGTGAGAAGGAGATGAAGAAAAACAACTATCTGGCTCCAAACACAAAGGCAGAAGCTGTGCTGCAAGTTTCAACTCTTTATTCCCAATCATCCAAGCCAAACTATTAGATGTGAACAGAACTGACTTGGGTGAAATCATAGTCCAGTGCACCTGGCCTGGAAATCCCTGGTCAATTTTACCAGGTTAGGGTCTGACCTGCTGGAAAGCAGCTCTGGGGAAAGTGACCTGGGAGTCATGGTGGACAACAGGCTGACCATGAGCCAGCACTGTGCCCTCACAGGCAAGAGGCCAGTGCCAGCCTGGGGGGCACTGGAGAGCATGGCCAGCAGGTCAGGGAGGTTGTCCTGCCCTTCTGCCCTGCCCTGGTGAGGCCTCCCCTGGAGCACTGGCTGCAGTTCTGGGCTCCCCAGTTCCAGAGGGACAAGGAACTACTGGAGAGAGTCCAGCACAGGCCACCAAGTTAATTAGGGGACTGGAGCATCTGTCCTGTGAAGAAAGGCTGAGAGAGCTGGTGCTGTTCAGGTGAGAGAAGAGGAGGCTGAGGGGGGATCTTATCAGTGCTTATAAATACCTAAAGTGTGGGTGTCGGGAGAATGGGGTCAGACACTTCTCAGTGGTGTCCAGTGACAGAACAAGGGGTAATGGTCACAAGCTGGTACACAGGAGATTTAACCTATGAGAAAATACTTCTTTCCTCTGAATGTAACTGAGCACTGGGACAGGCTGCCCAGGGAGGTTGTGGAGCCCCCATCCCTGGAGACATTCCCAACCCACATGAATGTGTTCCTGCGGGATCTGCTCCAGGGGATCCTGCCCTAGCACGGGGATTTGGATAAGATGATCTCCAGAGGTCCCTTCTGTCACTGTTTGACTCAGGTCCGACAACAATGCTCTCGATCCCCTCCCCCTCTCACCCAGGTAGGGAAGGAGAGAGAGAAAAAGAGAGAGACTTGGCTGGATTGAAAACTAAACTACACAGCTTTAATTAAACACTAATGAATGATACAAGAAAATATATACAATTGTGTACAGATATGTTCAGGAATGGGCAAAAGCCTCTCGCCTCCCCCCACCCCAGCAACTCCCACAGCACTTCCCTGAACTGGGAAGAGTCCCGAGGAATCCCGGAGCTGCTGCTGGAGAAAGCAGAGAGTTATGGGGGTCAGGAGAGATCAAGCCTGAGGGTCGACGGTGATGGATGAACAGAGTCCTCCCTGGATGCTGGCCATGGACGGAAGAGAAGGGAAGAAGAAGAAGGCAGGAAGTTGTCTTCTGTGATCTCTGACCTTCCTCTGAGCTTACGTAGATATATGGAATGGAATATCTTTGGCCAGTTTTGCTGTCTGTCTAACTCAGCCTCCTACGGGGGGGTCACAGATCTCCCCATAGTGTCTGAGCCGGCAGAGTGCAGGTGTGACCTTGAAGCCTCAGTAGTTAGAAAAATATTCCAGTGTCTTATCAACCCAGCAGAACACACTGTTGCTAGTTACAAGAAAGCTTACTGAAGGAAAAAAAAATCAGTAAAAGGAAAATTGGCTTCATGCTGGCTCAAACCAGGACACGTTCTAACCCTGACCATTTTGTGATTCTGTGATTCTTTTGTTATCTGAGTGAATTCTCATAGAATAACAGAATGGTTTGGGTGGGAAGGGACCTTCAAAGGTCACCTCTAGTCCAATATCCCCTGCCATGGGCAGGGACATCTTCAACCAGACCAGGTTGCTCAGAGCCCTGTCCAACCTGACCCGGGATGTTTCCAAGGATGGGCCATCTGTCACCTCTCTGGGCAACCCAGGCCAGTGTCTCACCACCCTCAGTGTAAAAAAAGTCTTCCTTCTGTAAGGTATAAATTTACCCTCTGTTAGTTTACAGCCATTAATTACACGCACCCTGATTCTGTTGTGTGATATCCTACCCTTGGACATTTTGATGGCAGTAGCAAAACAAGAAGATGATGGAAAAACTGAGTACCTCTTGTTCTTGGCATAATGGAAAAGTCAACATCTAGAAGAAGCCCTTGTATACTGATCATAAATCTTCCTGATAAATACTACAGAGGTTCCTGTGTTGTCTGTTAGGTTGTATATGGGATAATAAACTGCCAGCCTCACGAGTTCACTTAGCTCAAAATCTGATCCTTGTAAAGAAGAAACCAAATTATACACATAAGAAAAATAAATATTCAGGTTTTTTTTTTTTGTTTTTTTTTTTCTAAAAACCCCAAACATTGAAATTCTTTGAAGCTAGGAAGCAAAAAAAAGCCATTTGAGCATCCTCCCCTTAAAATAGCTGTGTAAATAAACAATTGACAGATTTGACAAACTGACATTCAGCAGAGCTGCTGGGAGTGATCAAACCCCTTTGCCTCCAGTGTCCTCACTTGGAAGTCATCACCCTGCCACCTCAGGGCCTCCCCTGGGGCCAGGGCCACCATGGAGGAGGTTCATGTTGCCATTCTTGCAGCAGCATTAGCTCCCAGGAATGGAGGCTGGCTTTTGGAGCACACTGACACACGGGGGCTGGGACTACAGTGTTCCCACCAGCCAACGTGTTCTGGGTGCAGTGACAACAGAAATGGCTATTGGTTGTGAAATAATTGTACAAGGGCATTTCCACACTGGGTCTGGCAATGGTCTCTTCATAACAGTGCTTCAAAAGTAAGCAGAAAGGGTCACCTACTCATGCTACTGAAGAAAGAAACAAGTGAAGTTCCTTGTGTCACTTTTAGGGGGACAAGATTTGAACAGATGTTACACAGTCAGGTCTAACTCCCAATACCTTCCTAAATCTGAAAGGTACTGGCCCACCCCACAGCCAGGGTGACATTTGTTAAAATGTCACAGAGGAACCTCCCTTTACCCCACTGGAGGTTGTTACCTGGCTCTTGCCTGTGCTCTGACTTGCCAAGATGTTTCTGGTGGGGAATGAGCCTAAGATGAGATCAAACAAGTCCCAAGATTTCTTTAAACAAGTATCACTAGCTTTTCTGGACTTGTTTGCTAATCCTTGAGTTACCCTATTCTACCCCCATATAAAAACAAATTCTTAAACTTCTCAACAGTTGCTAATGAATGTGAGAAGCTTGAACAGACCTATAGACACAGTCAGATGTAGGCACCTTTCTGAAACAAGCCAGAGGAGCATGTAGGTCTCCAGCTTCAGCTGGAGGTCTTCTACCTGCAAGGTGCTTGTTGTGACACTGCTTTCTGCTCTTCCTCAGCTAATTTTGCTGGGCAAAGAACTACTGCACTGTGGTATTCACATCTCGTGTAAATCCTGCAGAGAATTGGTAAACCAAATCAGATGTCACCAGGTAACATTTATGTGGAACTTCCCTGGAACTTCCACTGAACACTGGAGAAAACCCTAAACAAAATAAAATGTGTTTCACCCTTTAACAGCCTCTTGCTGAGCTGTCAGCATTATTAAAGGATGCAACTGTAAGCCATGTCAAAAGCTACCAGCTGGCATGTTACCAGATTTTCTTCTTGGTTCTTTCAAGCAGAAGATTCGATTACACCCACCCATTAATTAAAGTTATGAAAAAGTTGTGTGGTGTGACATTAAAAAATTACAAATAGTTAAAGAAGCTCTTTACATCTGACAAAAAGTTATAGCAGATTCATTTAATTACTCTGCTTCCAAGACATCATTGATGACTGGGATGTTCTGGAAGCAAAATTTTCTGCCTGCTCTCTGCCCCAAACCATCAGTTTATATCCTGTTCTTACAGCCATGGCTGGTGTAATGGGAAGGCTCCCTGTGCCCTTTCAGAGCAGTGGCATCAGCCACGTCCTGCAGGTTGTCATGTTCCATCAGTTTAACAGACCTTCCTCTTTTCTGGGTTGTGGGCTTCTCATGGAACCTTGGAACAATACTAGTCCCTAACCCAAAGTCAGACTGACAGCAGAGCATGCTGAGGAAAACAGCATCATTAAGAGACTTCCAGGATTATACCCAAGGGACAGGTGTCCAGGAGAAAGCCTGCAGAGCCAAAAATCCATGTGGAAGGCTCCATGAAATCCAGGTTAACTCTGCTGCAGATACTATGGTGTCCATCCCAAGTTCCATTGCTCCAGTGAGATAAAAATGTAGTATTTTCCTTTCTTTCCATGACAGAAGACACGTCAAGGTCATACATAGACATGACACCTTCAAGTGTCCATGAATCATGTCAGGCCTCCCCAAAATCATGTTGTTAACATCAAAGAAACTTAAGAGACTTGTGTTTCCCTTCTGTTGCTTTACACTTCATGACTGAAACTTCTACCTTCAAAGAGAAGTGAGACACTTCCCTATTTTTACACAGAAGCTGTGATTTGCACGTATTAATCCAACTCTGCCATTTGCAGCTTAAGAAAATAAGAACTATCACAAGACTTGAGACAAAAGCCACAGGATCTGGCAACACTCTACCCTGTGTTACCCCACAAACACAAGCAGGTGTCTCCCCAGGAGGTATCTCTGTCAGGACTCACCACTGTGGGTGCAGATTTCAGGGGCTTCTCATGTGGAGCAGCTGGTGTTTCCCAGGCTCAGGCACCCCAGGAGTCCAGCATGGCAACTGCCATCTGCCCTTTATTTTTAAAGAATGACTTTTGGTTTAAAAGGAAGTGAGGATCAGACACCCTCATAGCAAACAGTATGTCAGCTGGCTTAAAAAACATTCCTTGTTTAGAATTTTGCATTAGATCTTAAAACATGTCCTTTAGTTTTCTGCAGGCAGGCAAAGCTCAGAACGGGCCAGAGCAGCAGCCCCAGCAGAGCTGCCTGCTCAAGGAAAACAGTTTTGAACTGCTGGCTGAGGGAATGTAGATAAGGAATTGCTCTCATAAATGTTACCCCCTGTTGCTCCAATGAACATCTTGCCCACTGTTGCTCTAATAAACACGTTGCCCACTGTTGCCCACTGGAGAGCTGGTAAAGATGAACCTCATGAGGTTCAACAAGAATAAGTGTAGAGTCCTGCACGTGGGGAGAAAAAACATGCACTGATAGAGATTAGGGGTTGGCCTGCTAGAAAGCAGCCCCATGCAGAAGGACTTTGGGGTCCTGGTGGACAACAAGTTACCCATGGGACAGCAATGTGCCTTTGTGGCCAAGAGAGCCAATAGCACTTGGGAGGTATTAAGAACAGTGTGGCCAGCAGGTCCAGGGAGGTTCTCCTCCTCCTCTTCTCTTACCCTCGTAAGACCATATTGGGAGTGTTGTGTCCAGTTCTGGGCTCCCCAGTTCAAGAGGGACAGGGAGATGCTGGAAAGAATCCAATGGAGGCTACGAGGATGATGAAGGGACCAGAACACCTGCCTGATGAGGAAAGGCTGAGAGCCCTGAAGCTGTTTAGTCTAGAGAGGAAAAGACTAAGAAGGGCACTTATCAATGTCCATAAATACCTGCAGGGTGGGTGTCAAGAATGGGGCAGTCTCTGTTCAGTGGTGCCTGTGATAGGATGAGGGGAAACGGCACCAAGTGACAACACAGGAAGTTCCACCTCAACATGAGGAGAAACTTCTTTCCTGTGAGGGTGACAGAGCCCTGGGCCAGGCTGCCCAGAGAGGCTGTGGAGGCTCCTTCTCTGGAGACTTTCAAGACCCATGTGGACACGTTCCTGTGTGACCTCTGCTGAGCAAGGGGGTTAGACTCAATGATCTTCAGAGGTTCCTTCCAACTCCCTATAGATTCTATGATTTTTAAATCTGCAAAGAACTATCCCATTGTACTGGAACTTACACCAGTTAAATTATAAGCATCCATGCAGGGAGGGAGCTGTTTTGTGTTTGTTTGTGGCATTTTAACTTGTTCTTTAGGTGCAAGAAAACACAGAAGGAAACACAAGTCTTCTTAGCAGAAATGGAAGCCTGAATCCATTTGAAACCATTGGCTGGCAAACATTTAGGGTTAACTTAAAAAATATGAGTTGTTATTGTGTTTAAGATTCTCAGTTGCTTTCATCTCCTTCCTGCACTTATTTTCCTTCTGACAATAAATAATGTTTACATGAGCAATAAAGCTAACTCCAGGGGGTGCAGCCATCATAAACTAAGCCCAGTGCCAGAGGGAAATGAGCCACAAATCTTCTAAAAACAGTATGGGTGTTGCTTCCTGATCTTGTTGTACCTTTACAGCCTCTCATGTTAGACACCTAAATAAATGCTGGCAACCCAATGCTCTTGCACAGAGACAGTAAATTTATATACCTTCTGCGTTGCTCCCTGTGGCTACCAATGTCCTTGTCATCTCAAGGGTTTGCTTTCCTCATCACTCAGGTTGACCTTGGCTGTAGAATCACAGAATTGCTGGAGTTGAAAGGGGCCTCTAGAGATCATCTAGTCCAACTGCACTAGGATAACCTAGAGCACATTACTCAGGGCTGCATGCAGGTGGGTCTTGAATGTCTCCAGAGATGGAGACCCCACACCCTCCCTGGGCAGCCTGTCCCAGGGCTCTCTCACCCTCACCATAAATAAGTTTTTCCTCATGTCTAAATGGAACTTCCCATGTTCCAACTAGTACCCGTTGTCCCTCGTTCTGACACTAGGAACTACTGAGCAGAGTCTGGCTCCATCCTCCCTGCACCCACCCTAAGATACTTATATACATTGATAAGGTCTCCCCTCAGCCTTCTCTTCTCCAGGCTGAACAGCCCCAGCTCTCTCAGCCTTTCCTCATAAGAGAGATGCTCCAGCCCCCCAGTCATCTTCATCACCCTCCTCTGGACTCTCCAGTAGCTCCCTGTCTCCCTTGAACTGGGGAGCCCAGAACTGGACCCAGTTCTCCAGATGTGGCCTCACCAGGCAGAGTAGAGGGGGGGCAGCACCTCCCTGACCTGCTGGCCACAATCTTTCTTTATGCACCCCGGGATTCCATTGGCCTTCTTGGCCGCAAGGACACACTGCTGGCTCATGAATCATTTACTGTCCACCAGGACTCCCAGATCCTTCTCCTCAGAACTGCTTTCCAGCAGATCCATCCCTAACCTATACTGGTGCTTGGGGTTTTCTTCCCAGGTGCAGGACACTGCACTTGCTCTCTTCTCACACAGTGTTCACTCAGACATCCCAACAACTTATTTCACTCAGTGACTTGCAATCGTATCATTAAAGTCACATGATAAAATTAAAATGCCAAGGAGCTAAATCATTAAATCAAATTAACATACACATAGAGATGTAGGAGAGGAAGGAAATTCAATGAGCTACACAGAGGTAGGATCAAGAGTAACTTGGCCACCCTTCACACATGACCGGAGCTGCTCTGAAAGAACCAAGCATATCACTATTAGCACAGAACTGTTCCCAGAACAGTTCCCATGCCTACAACTCTAATCCTAAGCTGAGAGGTGCCTTCTTTACAAAATGTTTAATCACTCGTCCTGTGCTCTCTCTGGGTATCAGAGAAGCCTCTTAATTCTGGTGCTTCTTGACGTTCTCTGCTCTCCCCTTATCAAAGTTAAGATTTACCCTTTCCCATCTTCTAAGACTTCCCTTGTCCCTTCAGTTTCCTGAAGCTTTAGCAATGATGGTTCAAAGTATTGCTTAGATAATTCCTTAGAGCTTGAGGACACATTTCACCATGGAATCTCAATGTTCTTGTTTTATTCTAGGCTGCAATCCTGGTCCTGGAATATACAGAAGAACTGAGTTTATTAGAAAGACACACAAAAACCATCATTTGCTGCAGCTTCTACAGAGCTGAAGTTCAAGCATGTGTTTTTCAGCTCTGCCATCTGAGGGTGGAACAGGGCATTTCTAGGCCTGCCAGCAAGCTACAATAATTTGAATTTCAATAATCTTCAGAACTGAAGTTCTTAAGAGGAAACCTGATTCATAAGAAGGGGGATATACATTGAAACAATTACTGGAGCCTGCTATGAGATCACTTTTTCATAATGACAGGAATGTGACAATACCCGTTGGACAGAAGAGGAAATAAGGCTTCAATGTGAGATTAGCATTGTGTGCTGCCCTAGAGAACAGCAGAGTAAGAGCCATATCAGTTACTTAACTGTTCAAAATAGACAAAACAAGACCCCCCGCCCCCATGTTTCCTTACACAGTGAGCAGATTAGTAATAGGAAATAATTTCAAGTGCTCTCACAGGGATGCTGCAGTGACCACCCGTGCCTCACCGCTCTGGGATGGCAGCACCACTGTCCCCAGCCCAGCTGCTTGGGCACCTCAACACTGCAGCAGCTGGGGGTGCTTGGGGTGCCATTCCTTGCCAGGCCAAGTGTGCCACACCAAGGCACATCCCTCCACCCTCTGCCCCCTCTCCAATGGGACACTGGATCGGAACTGCACCTCTACTTACCCAGTCTCACACAGCCCCTAAATGTGGAGCAGAGGAATTGAACAGAAAGGCCTTCCTGAGACACAACAACAGGGGCTTTTACTTAAAAGCAATATTTTATTGCAGTGCTACCATACTACTGTGTAAAAATATGGGGGACTTTTCACTCTGAAATGCTTACAAAAAGCACTGGTTAAAAGAAGGTCGCAATCAAACGCGTAATTATCATCAGTGAGTTTGCATGAGGCAAGTATCCCAAGTGGTACCACTTCTCTCTGGATGTGCACAAAAATGATGTTATGCTTTTGCCATGGTCACAACAGAGAGCCCAGCACAGGGAATGGCTATGGACTGCTGGCCTCAACAGCCACTCTTTTATTTGTATTGCACCTTGAAGCATTTCTGTTAAACAACCATCTTCGGATATAGAAAACTTTCCAATTCATATGAATAATTAACTTCCTGTGTTGTCTTTAAGGCACGTATTTCTGTACAAATTTGATTTTGGTCCAGAGGAGCAGTTGTAGTTCAGACACCAGCTACCCAGGTACCTGGCAGCTTGGCCTGTTGTAACTCTCCTTATGTCCCCAGACTTCAATAACGTGGATGGCAGTGGCTGCGGGGGCCACGGGGCTGCGTCCTGGCACCGCCTGCTTGGCGGGTGCTTGACTGCTCCTGGCTAACCCAGGTGGGTGATCCTCAGCTTTGCAACACCCAGGAGCTCTGGTGTTCCGAGACCACTCCTCCTGGAACCTGCAAGACCGAAAGAAAAGTTATTTCTGTTTATACACATCAGTTGACAAGTTTAATCCATTTTTTTTTTTGGGGGGGGGGCACATAAAAACATCGGATTGCTGAATGGTAATTAAATGTTAAAGTTTTATTAAAGGTAGAAAACCCAGCAACCACAGCAACTGCACCAGGTTAGGTGACTGTATTAGTGACAACCCAGAGTGTCACAGTCACAGAGTAGTGGGGGTTGGAAGGGACCTCTGGAGATCATCTAGTCCAACCCCCTTGCCAGAGCAGGGTCACCTACTCAGGAACACATCCAGATGGGTTTGAAAGTCTCCACAGAAGGAGCTTCTACAGCCTCTCTGGGCAGTCTGTCCCAGGGCTCTGCTCACAGTAAGGAAGTTTTGTTTGCTCTGGTGAGCACACAACTTTCTAATCCATTTTATTTGTACATCAGGCATTTTGCAAAGAACTTGTGCTGTGACATATGGACCCAGTTCTCCCAGCATTAAAACCAGTTGGCAGCACTGGGGCAAATAATTGTCTCCATAAAAACTGGTGCAGATCTTGACCAGGCTTATGAAGTTGACTTTCTTTGAGGCTGGGGCAGATGTTGGTTGTTCCCGTCAAACGAGTCCCCAGCTTCATCTAACGTGACACTGGCTGAGGGTACCACTAAGAAGATTCAAAAGCTCAGGCTGGGGCAGAAGGCAAGTCCCTGCTTGGTTTGTGGAGCACTGCTGGGAGCACTGGAGCCACTGAACCACACACCAGTCCTACAGGAAAACAGGGGATGGGATCAGCTTGTTCTGGAGCTGCTGCAAGAGGCATGATGGGTGTTGCTGGTTCTCAGCACATGGTGCCAGGAACCAGAAGCAGATCAGACCAGGCCCTTTCAGGGCCACATCACTGCATTCCCAGCCCAGGGCCTTTTGTCCAGCAGCAGTTACCCCACAGCAGCACGCTGGGCTGATGCTGAGGTTATTTGTCCCACATGCCCTGTGGCTGTCAGCTCCCATGGCCCCTCCATCTCGCTGTAAGCCCTTGGTGTTGGCCACCAAACACAGAAGCCAGCACAGCCACATCCAGGACAGCCTGGGCTCACCCTTTGGTACATGGAAAGCTGGTCAGGAAGCAGAAGCTGCATTCTGAAATGATCAGTTGCAGAAAGGCAGCAGAAATGCTCACACACAAGATGTGCATACCTACAGGAACTGCAGGGGAGTAACAGAAAACAAAATCAAGTAACCCAGGCCTTGCTGTCCTGGTACTGCAGATCGATCTGTCCTGGAAGGGAGAATAAACCTTGCTCTTCACTGGAAAGCTGTATTACACAACTATTCGGGGCATGAACTACATCAGATAGTGTGAGCCCATCCTACAACAACTCTCACACTGTGTCAGTGTACTCAGAACACACCCATCAAGGAGGTGCTCAGATCAGTAGAATTTACCCGCCAAGTTGGACACCAACAAACTCATCTATTTCCCAAAAATCCAGCTTGGTAACTTTACCCACTTTGTATTGACCTGTGCTGTTAGAACTGTGTGTTTTAATCTTTGTGTGCCAACAAGCCCTGAGGGATCTGTGTGCTGGACACCAAACACCTCTCTGAGCACCCCTGGGGCTTGCATCAGGGGAGAGAAGCTGTGTGGACTAATGCTGCAGATCTCACTGCTGAAAGAAACTCTTCTGAAATCCTTGCTACTGTGTTTTCTTATATATATATATATATTTATTTATTTTAATTTTTAAAAAGTTTTTTTTTTGTTTTTTTTCCAGCATGAGTAACTGGGAGCATGTACAGGGAGAAGAACAGGGATGAGTTTTGCATGGGGTAGCCACAGCCTTTGCAAGGAGCCCTGCCAGGATTACAGTTCAAATCTAGGTATTCTGGGTATTGTACAACACAGTTTACCTGGTCAGAATTCACCCCATTCTGTCATTTTCTCCTATCAAGCTCTGCATTGTGACACTCTGCATTTACCCACAGGCCACCATCAACTCAGCCAAACTGCCTAAAACTCTACTTGAAAGACAACTGAACCCCTGGCTAAGCAACTTCTTCCTCCTGTTTTGGGACTGAAATAAGTCTTGGGTGAGGTGACCATGGGAACCCTCCATTCACAGCAGGGACAGCAGAGGGACAGCCAAGCCAGTGGAGTTCCACCTAAGGTGGGCTGAACAGAGCTATTCAGAGGGGTGTCACCAAGGGACAGAGGAAGGTGGACACAGTGGGCTCTGCTCTGCATGCACAGCTATCAGTCAGACACAGCCTTCAAAGTGCACTTTCACGCTCTGTACTTTATACTGAGTAAGTGTGACTCTTTATTCAAGCTCTTCAACTTTCCTTAACTCGAGTTTCCAGCTGAGCTACTGCAAAACTTCATGGGAAGAGGATTAGAAGACCTCCCTGTACTCTTATCTGGAAAGGCAGCCTGCCCCTCCAGGGATGTGAGGTGCTGAGTAGCCTGGCTCCACTGCAGTGTGTTTGACAAGGCCAGGCTTTATTTGACAGATAAAGTCAGAGCTCCCATGCGGGGAGATGAACAGCCCCCACAGCATCAGTCCATCTAGAGTTCTAGAGGATTCACAATAATTTTGCTTTGTGGGAGTTGAGAGCTGTTCCTAGCTTAAGGGGATGGGAGATGCAAGGAGTGTGAGATCTGTGGCCAAGGGGCTGCTGCTGTGCTGCCCACTGCTGGCACTGCCTCGGAAAAAAGGCTTTGACACTGGAGTTCCAGAGGGGATTGTTTTGTTGCTGTATGTCTGGTGACATTCTACAAGACCCTGGGGTAATCATGGCAGCATTATGAAAGCAGTAAGAGCAGCTTTATGGAAAGCACATGTTGCTGTGCACACACCCTCCACGCTCGTTGTAATGACAACTAAGATTGAAATTCAGAAACTGGTATAATTTAGCAGCCAGCCACTCTACCCTTTGTGACAGGGCCCCAAGATGAAACCACAGCTCACTTCCCCTGACCGAATTTTCTTTGAAACGTGGGGGTCAAAAGGTGCTGGAAGATCTTAGTCTCTGAAAGGTGGTGGTGGGGAAGTGAGAGCACAGTAATAACAAACCCTCCATGAAGAGAGAAGCTCAAGGTGGGAAAACTCACAGGGTGGGATAATCTATGTAAAAGCTTTATCCAGGACCTCTAACAGTCCTGCACTAAGTCAGCATTGTAGATGTTTTGCCCCTTTAGTTCTCCCACTTGTTCATGTCCTGGCAGACACTCTAGGAGTCCTGGTGGCTTTTTCTTGTTCTGCTTTTGTTTTCCATCAAGCTCTGCAGCAGCTTGTCTCTCAACATGGTTATTTCTTCAAGTATTTTCCCCTTTCACTGTGCTAAATCTACACACTACCCTGCTAGCTGAAGGGCATCAGGTCCTTCAGCTTTTTTATCTCCTCTACTTAGGTGTTCAGAGGGGAAAAGCAGCTGAAAAAGTGTCCTCATGGGTGCAAAGGGCAAGGCAAAAATGCAGCCAAGTGTCCCATCCTATCTTGTCTATGTGTCCTGAAGGTTCCTTGGCTTGCAGCCATGCTCCTTAGCAAGCCTGGCCAGACATGGACACTTTTTAGAGCAACAGGAGTTTCTGATTTGTACTTTCCTTGCAACCCCTTACACAAGGAAGTGGAAAATGTCGACCATTATAGCCAACAAACCAAAGAGAAAAAGAAAACACATTTCATTTTACTGTGGAGGCCAAAGGTGTGAGCTAATTTCACCAACCTTGCACAGGACTTCTTAGCCTGACTCAGTGAAATCACTAAGTTGCCTCTCCTAAGAGTATGCTGGCTTGTCTTGTTTTTTTTTCTTATGCAAAACCTTTTCACTTGGACATCTCTGTTAAATGTCCTTACTTGCTTTCTGTCAGGTACACTGGTGATGGATCTTGGAGTCAGAAAGTACCAAAATTTCAGGTACTAAAAATATATTCTGTGGGAGAATATACTAACCTGTTTCTCTGCAGCAGGGATTTTTCTTCTTGATAATATGCTCCAGATGAAGTGGATATCTGAGAGGAGGACTTCAAACCTTCTGAGACATGGGCTTTTCCATTTGACTCACTCCTGCAGTCAGATCAGCTACTTCACAGAGAATGCTAAATAACTTGGCCTAGAGCTGCGTAAAATAATTCATCTCAAAACAGTCCAAATTTGGAATGTGGAACTTCTTCCAAATGCTTCCACACCAGGGGGGAAAAAAAAAAAAATCACCAAATTTCTTTGCTGCTCTTTAGATGTATTTTTGGGCTGGACTGGTTTGTTCAGCTGAGTGAGGATGAAGAAGAGTTGGCCTACAGCTAAATTTCCTGAGTGTGGAAAATACTGGACCATCAATTCTCCCTTGCAAAACAACAGCACATACCCGAGTTCATGGAGTGCCCATTCCAGGAAAGGTTACAGGAGTGTTATGCTGAAAAAGCAAAGGAAATAGAGGCTTCCCTAGGTGTGCCCATTTCTTACCACAATTAGAAGTTTGATGCAGACTGCAAGGAGCTCCCTCAGCTACCTGTATCTCTCCTGGGACAGCTGCCTTCCTGCTCACACTGCTGTATCAATGTGCTGTGGCTCAAACAGTGGAGTGCCCAGATCTCTTACTGACATTCACACTTGAATCTTACCAGTATCATAAAATCACAGAGTGGTTTGGGTTGGAAGGGACCTTACAGATCATCTAGCCCTGCAGTGGCTGGGCTGTAGCTGGCACAGGGGAAGGTCAGCTGTCCTTAAGCTTCTCTTCACTGGTATTTTGTGCTGTGAGTCATGGGGCAGAGGACAACCTGCCTGCTCCAGCAGCTGGCTGTGTTCAAGCTCTCCACTTGGCTGTGTCATGGGATGGAAGACGATTGCTCATCCCAGGCAGTGGTTGCCCAAGCAATTATTCCAGAGAAAGACTACTGTAGGGTCAGGAATTATTCTTCATCAGAAAACAACTGACTCAAAAATAATTCCAAAAAGCCTCTGAAATGCTGGCCAGCCTTTCAAATGCTGGTTCTCTGAAGTCACAGAACTGCAAAATCACAGAATCATCCTGGCTGGAAAAGACCTCGAGGTCTCGAGTCCAACCATAACCTAAATCCACCAACCATAACCCAATCTACCCGTTCAGTGCTTAAATCATGTCCCTAAGCACCACATCTGTATTTCTTTTAAACACTTTGAGGGATGGTGACTCCACCACCTCCCTGGGCAGCTTTCCATTGTCCAACCACTCTTTTGGTAAAAAAATTCTTCTTAATGTCCAGTCTAACCCTTCCCTGGTGCAGCTTCAGGCCATTCATTTCCTCTGGTCCTGTCATTAAACACCTGGGAGAAGAGCCCAGCTCCCACCTCCCTCCTTCCAGGGAGTTGCAGAGAGCAGTGAGGTCTCCCCTCAGCCTCCTCATCTTCAAACTAAACAATCCCAGTTCCCTCAGCCTCTCCTCGTAGGACTTGTTCTCCAGACCTTTCCCCAGCTTGGTGGCTCTTCTCTGGACACGCTCCAGCCCCCCAATGTCCTTCCTGCAGTGAGGGGATCCCCAGATGTCCCCTCCTTGGCAGGACTCACCACGTCCGCCTCATCCCGAGCTGCTGCAGCCTCTGCTGCTTTCATGAAGGTCTCTCACTTAGGATGAACAATGCCAACAGTCCTGGTTTGATTCTCATGCAGGACTGGGAAGACTTTTACATCTTAAAACATCCCAGAGAGCAGATTTCTTGATTTTAGGCCCTCTGCCATGCTGCAGCCAGGCTGCGGGAGCTGGTCCCATGTTGACAGGTCCTGCCTCTGCCCAGCAAGGCTGGGTGGGAGGTTCCTGCACATTGTTGTCTAACTACATGGCCCAGAGCTGCAGCTCATCACCCTCCCATAGATGACAGACCCTTTTCTCCAGCTAATCTGCCTCAAACCTCTGCACCACGCAGCAACCTGCTATCTCTGCTCTATGCCCCACACTTCTGAGAAGCCATGCTGGGGAGAAACAGGTCTGTCCTGCTGGCCCCACACCTTGTAACTTGGCTTTCCCTGCTTAAAAAGCTCTGCAAATATTAGAAAAGTGCCAATATATCTATGTAGCTCCTGCATATAAGACTTTCTGCTAAAATTGGTATTTTTATCCTCATGATGATTCCTTATATCCAAATGAAAGAGGGGGCACCAGCAGGGACTGCACTCGGTAGTTAATGATCCCAGGTATTTGTAGAGCAAATATTTCTCAGCATTTTAAAACAATATTTCAAGCAATCAAGAAACCTGACTGAGTCTCATTAAAATTGGAGTGGTTGCCACTAAAATTCAACATTTAATTGCAGAACTATTTAGTCATCACATTCGTTCCATGCCTCAAACAAAGATCTCATTTTGTGGCAGACAGGTCCAGAAAGAGCCCACGGGAGCCTCTGCTGCCCAACACCAAGGCTTCTACATTATTTATAACTCCTGTACATCAGCATTTTGCATCCATATTAAGTCACATACAGCCAAAACTGTCTGACTGGAGTATTAAGGCACTGCTTTAACAGATGATAGTTTTTTAATCCTTAATTCCTCTGTAAAGCAGAACAGGTATCTTACGTCTCTGAAAGAATTGCCTTTTTGTTTTATTTTATACTGGCTGAACTGAAAGAATTGGTTTTTTATTTTGTTTGTTCTTCCAGAAATTTTGATCCCTTAAATGGTGAATCAAAATGGTAATCTCTAGTTAATCTCTAAATCTATTTCAATTAAGTCTAAAAAGCAGCATGACCTACATCCTTTCCTAGTCAAAAATAGGCTAAGATGTACTCAAGAAGATCCTCTTCAAGGGTGGAAGAGTTCTCACTCTTCCAGATACTTCATATGTTACAGGAAGAAGCAGCAGAACAGTTTTCTTTAAGCAAAGGAAATGCTACTGTAAAAAAGCCATAAATTGGCAAGCCTCCACCCCCTCCTTTCTCAGCCAAGGGCACCTCTCCTCTCTCAGCCTCCCTCTCTGCAGAGCCACTTCCAAGCTGCATCAGAGCCACGCAGGCTGCAGCCCTGAAAAGGCAGGGAGGAAACCACCAGCCTCCTGTGATTCCTAGAAGTCCTTATGAGAAAAACAAAGTAGGATTTCTGGTTTGCTCAGAGGTCCAGCAACGTGTTGCACACATTCCTCTAAATGTCTGAAATGTTAACACAAGGATAGAGGTTTCCTCTAAGCATAGACTGACAACATGTCCACATTATGTGGAGAAAGGTGCAGAAATAATCAATCCAGGTAGGAAGCATGTCCTTTCAGGATGGTTTTCCAGGCATCACCCAGCTTCATGTTTGCACTTCCCCAAGGATTTGCCCACACTGTCCTGCTGTTCCCAGTGAGCTAGATGTGCACAGGATGGCCTAACTCACTACACACAAAAACCCAAGCCTTGCAAGTGAAACAAAGACCTGATAGATCATTTGTTGTCTTTAAGAGGTGGCATAAAATACAGTCACAGAATTCCCACATCTGATCCCCCAGAGATATCAATTTAATGGAATTAACCCATAGAAATTAGCATATTTTACTAACCTTGCTTAAAGGGATCTCATCTGAGTGAGGAAAGGGAACAAGGTACGAACTGATGAAGGGTGACCCCTGTTTCCCACAGCAATCCCAAGAGTTCATTCAGGGTCTGTAACAGCTTCAATGCCATTTCCATCTCTGATTAGATGCAGTGTCCATTCTCCATGTGAGAAATGGCTAGACTTTAGGTTCTGGGCTGGAAACACTAATACACTTGCTCTCCTAGCTGGTTTTAGCTCTGACTAGTGACCCAGGATCACATCCCCTGTGCCTGCTGGAAATGAAGCAGTCCTTGATGAACAGGGGACCTTGTGCCCCAGGAGGTGGGTACGTGCACCAGTATTTAACACAGCAAGTGTACTATTCTAGGCAGGAAAAAAAGAGCTGACAGGCTGTTCTCCTCCTGCCCTCTGCAATTTCCCACTGAAGTTTATATATTCTCCAGTTTTCTAAAGAAATACCAAACATTAACATTGTAGCAGACTGAAGTTGCCCCAAAATTAAAATGGAATCCAGGGCCTTCTAGAAACTGTTTAGGTTATAATCAGCATTTAATTAGCTTTATACATCTTCCTGCAATCACCCAAAGCTAGGAATTGATTAAACAGCCATCAGACTTTTGTGCAAGTGCTCCATTTGAATATCATTTCCAGCTGCTCTGTGACATGGAGGGAGGTTTATAATCTGCATGAAACTGCTTTCTGCAGGTAACCACTACAAATCACAGATACTGCTGCACGTAAAAGCTGTTCAAGTAAGCAGTGAATTAAAAGCCAACAAGGACTGAGGGTTAGAGCATCGTACATGATGACGAAGTAGAACCTAAAGGACCCAAATACCCAAAGACACATAGTGTTTCTACGAATGGTAGGAGGAAAACAGCAATTAGCACCTAACGTATTCATGTTTCTGTTTTTCATGTGTTGTCAACAAGAGGGGCAGTGCAACACAGCTGGACAGTCAGCACTGACACTGGCAGCAGCTGTGCCCCCAACCCGGGATGTGCTGTTTCCAGCGGGGACAGCCAGGCTGCCTCCCTGAGGGTCCCACTGAGCCTGCCCTGCACCCCTTGACAACCAAACCTGTGTCTCAGCAGAGCTTTCATGGTCACCATGCGACAGGCAGTGACACCGGGTGCTCTCCTTGCCACAGCCCCTGTTGCCCCTGTCCCGCTCCTCTCCTGAGGCTCCCAGGCAAGCTGGACCTTGATGCCACCAACCAAGGCAGAGCTGTGACTTCCCTGTTGCAGTTAAGCATCAATTTAACAAAGCCAATTAAAACCTCTCTCCAGTTAATCCAGTACAACCTCCCCTGCAGACCAGGCTTCACCAAGCACTGCTGGGGACAGAGGACAGAAGGAGAGGAGCACGCTCAGCCCGTCTGCTGCACCACCTCCTGGCAGCACTAATTCCCTCCGAGACAGGCAAGTTCAAGGACAAGCTCTGACAATCCACTGGCATCACCTTCTCTTCAGGGGCATCCTTTTAAAACGCATTTGCCAAGAATATTCTTTGTAAAATCCGCTGGACAGATTCATAGAATCATAGAATCATCAAGGTTGGAAGGGACCCTAAAGATCATCAAGTTCGAACCCCCCTTGCCATGAGCAGGGAACCACCAGACCAGGTTGCACAAAACCTCATCCAACCTGGCCTTAAAAACCTCCAGGGATGGGGCATCAACAACCTCCCTGGGCAACCCATCCCAGTTCCTCACCACCCTTAGAGTGAAGAATTTCTTCCTAATATCTCACCTAAATCTCCCTCTCTCAGTTTAAAACCATCACCCCTTGTCCTATCACTGTCTTCTCTGATGAAAAGTCCCTCCCCAGCTTTCCTGGAGCCCCTTCAGACACTGGACGGTGCTCTAAGGTCTCTCTGGAGCCTTCTCCTCTAACACCCCAACTCTCTCAGCCTGTCTTCATTCATTCTAACTCAGTACATTTAAGCAGCCTTACCTGCAGAAGCCTTGGTTATCATATGCCATGTTAGTCACATCAGCAAATACGGATTTATTCCTGAGTTTCTTGGTGTTGTTGTTATTGTTTCTTCCCTTAAAACCAAAGTAAGCAGCTTGCATGTGCTCTAGTTCTTCAGTCCTGAGCTGGTACCACAGCTGCATATCTCTGTGAATACAGCACAGGGTAAAAGGTGATTTCTGGTGAGAAATATATGAGCACCCATCTGACCACAGCCCTGCCTCACTAGGCTTTAAATCTACTCCAGGTTACCTGAAGACAGCACCCAAACACATGCTGAACTTCCAAGTGCAAGCCAAATTTCCAGAGACTTAAATACCTGCTTAAACACCTTACAGGAAGGGGTTCTTAGATGGCATAAATATTAGTCTGTGAGATAGCTTTAAGTATTATCCAGCACTCCCTCAAAAATGAGCAAGCAAAAAGAGCTATTTTCTTATGAGTGCCTGTGGATAGTTCAAAGGAGCTAAAACCCATTATTTGTGTCAATTCGATTATGTGGATTTGGGGATTACAGGTAATAAGGCAAGTCATTGAGGGGGTGATGCTGTGTCAGGATTCTGTTGGACCTTCATCAGTGACACAGGTCAGCACAGATCCTGTTGTACATGAAAAAAAACTACAGACCAAGACCATCCCCACTGTATGGAATAAATTATTTCAGGAAAAAAAAAAAAAAGGGGGGGGGGGGGTGTTTCTTGCAGCACTGACATTCCTAAGTGTTCAAAAATCATCAGACTACTTGAAAAGACAAACAATTAAAAAAGGAGAAGACAGGTCATGTTGCCTTTGCTGAGAGCAGGGCTTATTCAGCTGCCTTGAGGATGTCCTTTTGGAAATGCTCAAGGCACTTTTCATGCTGCTTTCTACACCTCTGGGGCAAAAAAAGCACTAGTTTCTTGTGTTTAAAATAAGTCTAAGATTCACATAATCCCAGACATTTACACTGTTCAATCATGAGGGCTGGTGATGCTGATTCTGGTCATTTCTGCCCTCTCAGGATGCAGCCCTGCTCCCACCAAAGGAAATGGCAGCTGGGATGAGGTCTGTGGGGAGGCTGAATTCTGTCAGGATTTTCAGCAGCCTTTGCCCTCTTTCTCTCCAGATGCAACGGTAAAACACAAGAAGGCATTTCTAAGATCATCAGACTGATCCCTTGCAAGAGAGGTTTGCAGGCAGAGGTGACATTTTCTAGCAGACCAACTAAAAGAGCCAGAAAAAGCTCAGATGAGGACATCCTCCCAGCCCCACCAGTACAGACTCTTGCTTCCTGGGATGGTCTAACAGCCCATCTGTACCTAACCCCGTGCCAGGCACTCTCAGTTGTAGGAGTGATGAAGACAGCAGGTTCTTCCCTGGAAGACCATGGAGACTGTGGCACCTCTTGGGGCCCCAGGCCTGGCATTCAGCAGCACGGGCTGCAGGGCTCTACAGGCAGCAGGGATGGTTTGTCCACCATCTCAGTTGCTTTCCACTGTGGCCCAAGCCACACAGTGTCCACAGTGCCCTCAGGGTTCCCCAGGAGTGAGGCTTGGTCAGGGATGGGCCGGGTTGAAGCAGCTCCTTCAGGAGGCAGGGAAGGGAGGACAGCAGGCAGCCAGGAACAGAAAAGCTCCCA
>NW_009952307.1:38660-53855 GCF_000747805.2 Chaetura pelagica | reverse complement strand
AGGAATAACGTTATGTCCTGATGACAGAACCAGCTCAAGCTGTTTGGTGAAGGGCTTTTCTTTCATAAGAGAAAAATATGAAGTCATCAGAGTCATGTGAGTATCTACTTTGGACAAAACTCCATTTAAAAAAAACAAAAACAAACAAGGACTTTTTTGTATTAATAGTCTCACCAAAAAGCAAAGCAGTGATTCCAAAAATGTCCATCAACCCTTTGGTTCAAAAATTATTTCACACCATCAGTGAAAACCTAACGTTATGAATGACACCAAAGACTTGTTTTTCTGCCTCACAAAACCCTTTCAAAAGAAACAGAAAAATCTGTATTTTGGTTGCAATCAGATTTAGAAATGACAGAATTTCCTCCCTAAGCTGGTCCCCATGCAGCTCTAGATAAAACACAGACCAGAGCAGAGTCACCTTTGTACATGTCCTGCCCAGTCTCCATCTGCTCCACTGCTACCCCACCTCACTCCAAACACTTCTCTGAAGCAATAAGATGCTTAAAACCACCCAGAAGTGCAGCTTTGCTGTCTGCACAGCAGGCAGCAGCAGGACAGGGAGCAGCCACCCCGAGCTGGGAGTGATGGGCACAACAAGCAGGAAAATGAGAGGGCCATGAAGCAGAGATGCCAGGGGGAAGCCTCTTGCAGCAGGTGCCTCTGGGTGGATGCTCTCAGGAACAGCAGGGGCTCAGCCTCAGCATACAGCCAGAAGTGGTCACACAGCCACCCTTCACATGAGTTTTTATCATGAACTGGATTGCTAAATGCTACTTCTTTCCATCCCTGTTTATAACCCTTCCCGCTGTCTTGTGCATCAAACCAGAAGACAAACTCTTAGGTCCTTCCAGCTCAGCACAGCGACAGCTCTAAGGATGCTCTGCAGATGCTGAGGGCTTTGATGGTTTTGACACAGGTAGATTAATTTTCTCAGCCATGCTCAACAAGAGCAAAGGAAAAAATGAAAGAGAGAAGAGGGAAAATGCAGCCAATCTTAAATAATTCAAGGAAAGACTGGGACAGGAGATAAGAGCTTATGTTCAGCTTCTGTATAATCCTGGGTAAATCCAGATCTGCCTTGGCCCAGTGAGGCCATCTGACATTAACAGACATTAGGTGCCTAAATAGTACTGAATTCCAAGTCTTTTATGCCTAAAACCTAACCTACTAATGATGGATTTTAAGTAATTAACATCACTGTGGTGTGGTGAACATCAAGTCCTTTGGAGGTCTCTGCTGTCACAGCAATGGGGTCCATATGACATACAGTTTTATGTTGATTTTTAGAAATCTTTTCTTGACGTACCTTTGAGTCCTCCTCCTCTCGCTTTTCTTCACACACTTGATGAGACAACAAGTTAAAAAAGCCATGGACATCAGCAGAATGATAGCACAGCTCACGATGGAGGCAGTCACTGCAACCTTAAATCCAAACGTCTCATATTTTGATATGGCTGCAGCAAAGCAAACACAGAAGCACATTTCTAATGTCAACCCATTAAATTATCTTTCACATTTTCATTAAACTGTGCTGAAACCTACCTGCTTCACACTTCTGCTCATAATAGCTCAGTGAGGACTTTCACATACTGTGTCAAGACAACAGAGTATCTTGGCTTCAGCTCAGGGCCAGGCAGGCCTCAAATGGGGCTATTTCAAAATCTCCTGTTTATAAGCTATTAATGAATTGTACACAAATACTTCACCACTGCAACTAATTAAAGCAGTGCCTTTGGTGCTGCAGTAGCTAAAAAGCACAACTTCGTCACCATTATCTAGTGCAGATGAGCTAGCAAACTCTTACAAGCAATTGTTAAGGATTGGAGCTGCAAAAATAAATAGGGGTAAATAGGTTTAATGGGTAAATGGGTTTAGAGCAAGGAAGTACCAGATAATTACATTCCGTTTGGCAGGCAGCAAAAAATGGGTCTTCCTCTGTTTGAGGAAGGATGCTGGGTGAAGGAGGGACAGTATCTGCAGGGCTGTGTGCTTACAGTGCCCTGGGGTTGGATGTGAATTACCTAGACAAGAGCAGGAGTGGGAATGTGGTGTGGCACAGCTGACAGATCACTGCCAACTCAGCTGGAGCACTAAGCATGTCTTGCTTCAAAACTCATCTAGTTCTTCCAGTACTACAATAACCAGCATCAGAAATGGTTCAGATGAACTCTACACAAAGCTTTGCTATTTCTGCAGCTTTTGGAGGGGAGGATTTATCTCATTTTTCTTTAATGGAATCTCTCAAATGAGAGATAAGAATAGCTGAGCTGGTGAGAGAGCAGTACGTGTCTAAAAGAGCCACCAGTCTACCAGTGATTTAAAATTATACAAGGTCTGAGAAGGGCTAAGATTCTCAAAGCTCAGAGGTACCATGTTTTGTTTCCCTGGGCCTACTTCTAGTCAAATTACTAACAACCTTCTAATAAATAAGGAGGCACACAGCATGAAAGGTAGTTCATGTTGTTGCCACTCACATGATATTTGTTAATATGGTAACATTCCCACGCAGTTGCCCCCAGGCAACCACCTAAAATTGTTAAAAAAATATCACTGTGTTTCTTTTACAGCTAAAATTACTTCAGAAAAGAATGGCAGGAGATTAGGGAGTTGACAAATATGCTGGCACCTTAGTTGGTCATATCTATACATTTTCTAAAGAGGGGTACAGCTTGTAGCTCCACAGCTGCATGTACTGCAGGGACAGAGCAAGGCAGTGACATGAGATCAGGCATAAAGCCAACTGAGTCTTTTCTGTGCCACAACAATTAGTGATGTCAGAACACACACGGAGCTCAATTACAGTCAGTGGGGGCAACTTTGAAGGAAACGGAATTTGTGTTTTTCCTTGCAGAGATGTCAAACATTCATCCTAAAGTTGGAGGGGGTGGGCAGGGCAACACGAAGGGGACGCAGCCCAGAGGGGCTGGCGTGGGAAGAGCCTTACGCTTGCAAGAGGGCACTGCAGCTGTCCAGCGGGTGCTGTTCCCTTCCCAGACGCAGGAGATGACGCCCGGCCCCTCCAGCTGGTGCTCAGCAGGGCACTGGAAGGTGATCACTGTCCCCAGGGCCGTGCCGTTGCCCTGAAGGATCTGCAGAGTCCCCAGCTGGGGAGGGGAGACGCGGCTGCACTGCCCTGCAAACAGAAACAGCAGGACAATGCAGAGCCAGAGCCAGAAGCAAAGGCCCACTTCAGTTTTACTGGGATCAGGTTATAAATCAGTCCCAGTTCATGGTCAAAACAAGGAACAGGGCTCGGGATGGGCGCTGCTGACTGCTCTGCCAAGCACCCACCCTTGGGTGCCATTCGACAGTCTCACTGCTCTGACCCTGGGACACAGTGGGTTCTACTCGTGTTGCAACACAACAATACTCAGACTGGCATGTATTAAAGATTTAAAAAAACAAGAGTCACTTTGTGGGTGCTCGTACAGATCCCGGGTGTGCTGGACTCTGTGTGTGTATGGAAGCCCTAGGGCTGGTGTCCTCCACATTGGGGGGATTCATAACATCTTCCCCACGACACTCAGACCTGATGGGCTGATCAGGTATGTCCCTCTCCTTGACAGCATCCTGTCATACCCTGCAGAAACCTGTCTTTCAAGTGCAGTGCGCCCTTGCCAGGCCTGGCTGCAATGGGCAGCAGGTTCAACAGCAGCTCCCCAGGGAAGGACAAACACACCCAGCACCTCTGCACTCAACGTATCCCCATCTGCAAGTGACAAACTCTGCTTTATAGCGCATTGTTCATTTTGAGTACAGTTCTGTTCATTCAGACTGTTTCTCTGTCATTCATACAGCTGCTCCTTGAGGCAAGGAGCTGGTCTCCCCTTGGCCACCTAATGACAGACACGAACTATACGTTGGGTTTCACTGTCACAACATTCTTTGTTTCACACTAATTTTAAACACAATTTTAATGACTGGTCATTAAGACAACAGATACCACCCAGATCTACTTCAAAGGTAACAACAATAGATACGTTCCTCAGGTTTTGTATATGTCCAGTGACAGGATCTAGAGACTGTTTTAAATAATATTTTATGGGTTTTTTTAACACTTACTAAATACCAGCACTGCTTCTGCACCACAGTCTGAGTTCCCTGGTTCCAAATGACTTCAACAGACTAAGAGGCAACTGGGCTGCAGCTGCAAGACCAGAGCTGCAAGCACCATGATGACACACACAAAAATTCAAAGGGGGAAAACATGCTTCTCAGACTTACAAGTAGTAAGAAATGTAGAGCTTTAACAGCCTCTTTGAGAACATCTTGATGGAATCACATGTTGATAACAAATCTAATTTTTAAGACTTAAAAACCTGTCTTGTCATGAATTCAGCTTCTGCCATCAAATGGCAGCTCCAGGCTTAGCACTCATCTACAGCTGATGCTCTCAAAAAGCCCAGCCCCCTGGAAACAAAACCCAAAGATATCTTAGCAAAAGACCAAACAAAAGTCACAATGACAATTACTGGTCTAATCTAGTAAGTAAATATGTAGTGAGGGCACACTTTTAAAAACACACCTTTTTTAATTCCATGCAGATTATTCCTGTTTGTTTTACCACTTCAGCAGCAATTTGCCTCAACGAGAACAAGTATTTTCTCCAGGGTTGTTTCCCTTCACCTCTTGTCCTTCCCTCCAGTGTGCCTTTACTGGAACATGTGGGATCCACGCCTTGGCCAGCCAGCCTCCTCACTTCAGATGAGTGTTATGACTTCGGGCTTTTCTTTTTGCCTTTATCTCTCAGCCTTATAAAAACCCCAAACCATCCTAAGCTGTAAACATCAACGTTTTTGCATTTTACATTTTCAAGGCTATTTTTAGATACCAGATCACATAATTAGAGCTCATGTAGGTGATGCTTCTAGCTGCAGGAGCTGCAGAAAGTAACTCAGAGCCAAATTTGATTCCAAGTACATTTGCTGAGCCACCCAGCAGCCCTCATCAGATTGCTCAGTAGACTTCCCAGTTAACCTGGACTTGTTACTCAGCCTCTGCCCTCCAAAGAACAGATCATTTGTCACTGAGGTCTTTCTTTCAAGACCTACTTCACTGAATCCAGCACTGGCCACCCTGAGGCAGCTACAGCTGGTTCAGGTGCTCTTGACCCTTCCCTGCACCATCCCTGCTCATGACAGTGCATGTTGAGTGATTAAAACCCCTGAATGCCAGTGACCTGTCAGCAGTGTCCCCCAGGGATCAGCACTGGGCCCAGTCCTATTCAACTTCTTTTTGATGACCTGGATGTGGGGATGGAGTCCACCCTGGGTAAGCTGGCAGATGACACCAAGCTGGGGGGATGTCGATCTGCCGGAGGGTGGGAAGAAGCTGCAGGAGGACCTGGACAGGCTGGGTTGATAGGCCAAGACCAACAGCATTAAATTCAACAGGAGCAAGTGCAGGGTCCTGCACTTTGCCCATAATCACCCCAGGCAGCTCCAGGCTGGGGAAGAGCAGGAGAGCAGCCCAGCAGAGAGGGAACTGGGAGCACTGGTTGACAACTGGTTGGACACAAGCCAGCAGTGTGCCCAGGTGGCCTGGAAGGCCAGTGGCATCCTGGCTTGTGTCAGGAATGGTGTGGCCAGCAGGAGCAGGGAGGTGATTCTCCCCGTGCTCAGCACTGGGGAGGTCTCAGCTCCAGTCCTGGGGCAGCTCTGGGCCCCTCACCGCCAGAAGGACCTCGAGGTGCTGGGGCCGGTCCAGGGGGGACCTTCTTCTCACTCTCTCCAACCACCTGAAGGGAGGATGTGGTCAGGGGGGTCTGGGCTCTTTTTCCAGGCAGCCAGTGACAGGACAAGAGGGCCTGGCCTGAAGCTGCTCCAGGGGAGGTTTAGGTTGGATAACAGGAAGCACTTCCTCATGGAAAGGATGATCAGACACTGGGATGGACTGCCCAGGGAAGTGGTGGAGGCACCATCCCTGGAGCTGTCCCAGGAAAGGCTGGATGTGGCTCTTAGTGTCCTGGTCTGGAGATGTTGTGGTGTCAGGTCATAGGCTGGACTTGATGATCTTAGATGTCTTTTCCAGCCTTGGTGATGCTGTGATTCTGTAATTATTCCTCAGCTGTGGATTTTAAAGTCTTCTACTTCATTTGAGCACTACAAAGCCCACACCCCATGAAGCCATGGATATTTCCTCACATTGGTCAGGGTTGTTAAGACATGGTGTCATCCCAGAGGACCACACCTCACAAAGGTAATTGAGGTAGGAAGCCCAGAGGCTCAACCTAATGACAGCTAATGAGAACTGAACTTCTGAACGTCCTGCACCTGGTTTTACACAGGTCCTGAGCTGCAAGTTCATCACCTGCATTCTATGTATCTGCCTTTGGCCAGAGTAGAAACACCATTTCCTCTTCTCCCAAGAGCTTTTCAACAGAATTCCTTCCCACCAAAGTAAAAATATTCAGTGTCTCACTATTTTCTGCTTTTTACAAATGGTTTTATTGAAATGCATTGATGGATTTTTGCCAGTAAGATATTTCTGAACTTTATCCAAGCTTGGATTCAGTGTCTCTGGATAAAATTTGTCCTAATTTTCCTCAGCAAGGGTCTTCTAATAACTCATTTGTAAAATCCCTCTTGTAAGCTCCAGCTATTAACTATCTAGAATGTTTTTGCAGTTACTTGTTGCATTCACCATTCTGACAGGTTAATTTTACTCTTCCATCTCCAGAAAATCCTTGTTTAGCTAAACTTCCATCTTCCTATTTCTATAAGCAGATGCTCCATGTAGCTTCATCCTTTTAATACTCTTCAGGCATGTTTATCTGACTAAATCTACTACTATCAAGAATTACACTATTATTATTTTAAATAAAATATATTTCTATTTTTGTCTTCAGCTGGGGCTGGAGTTTGAGGCTGCATTGCCCCCTGAAGCAAAACACAAATACTGCTTAAGAATTTATGCTGAGTTACATCTTTATTTATATTTTTTTCTAAATATCTAGAAAAGAAGATGTTCAGGTTGCAGGAACTGCTAGCACTCAGAAATGTAAAATGGAATAAAACTCCTACATATTGCTCATGTAGCTTTTGCAATAGCTGCATCTCAAACCCCACAGCTAGGAGGAACACTTGAGGAATGAACAGCCTATCAGACACTTCTACATAGTTTGTAATAAACATCAACATTCATGATGTGTTGTTCAGTTTTGATTAGCTCATGGCATTGTTCCTAGACTTGATCCAAGTCTCCAGTGTCCTCTTCCCATTACTGCACACTGTTCTCCACTCCCAGGTTCCTGCTCTCCTTACACTTCCAGATACTGGCTACTACTTCCAAACTGGAGAAGAAAACTCACTTGCTGATATATCCCCATGAAGGAAAGGCTGGAAATGTACTGATTTATTTATTTTGCAGTCCCACAGGAGTTGACTCCTGTTTGTTCATTTTACTGGAAGAGGATTAACAAACCATCTTGTCCACTCCACACACCACACCAAGACGCAGCATCAGCTCTGGTCAAGCAAAATGACCATCGAGGCAAATTCCCTTCAGGGCACAAAGAGCCAAACACCTTCAAGTTCCCAGAGCTAGTTCTGCAGCTTCTTTTAAAGCACGAGCTGATTTATACAAATGCATTTCTTAGCTTGGCTTCCCACTAAAAGGATATCCAGCATTCAAAAAGTGTTCAAAAAGAGCAGGCTCTGGGGAGATTTTATTGCAGCCCTTCACTACTTCAAGGGGCCTTGTAAGAAAAGATCAGGACAAACTTTTTAGCAGGGCCTGTAGTGAAAAGGGGAGATTTAGACTAGATATAAGGAACAAATTTTCTACACTGAGGGTGGTGAAACCCTGGCCAGGTTGCCCAGAGAGGTGGTAGATGGTCCATCCCTGGAAACATTCCAGGTCAGGTTGGAAAGGCCCCTGAGCAACCTGATCCCATTGAAGATGTCTCTGCCCATGGCAGGGGGGTTGGACTAGATGTGACCTTTAAAAGTCCCTTCCCCCCTGAGCCAGTTAATGGTTATACCTGAATCTGCTGCCAACACAGGAAAGGGCTTTGACATTGCAAGTGAACAGATAAACAACTGTCCTCCAAGAAAAGACACTAAGATTCTCCATAAATTCACCCCAACCACTGGGTTCAGAAACAGCCACATATGTAGTTTCTAGGCATTGAAAAATAAAATAGTAATGCAAGAATTAAGACAAAATAAGCCAAAATACCTCTTCACGTGCACAGCCAGGATTATCTGCATGGCAAAGCAGGCTTGACAGAAAGAGTTACGGGTTGGTGTCATTGTCAGCAAGCTGCAGATTTCTGTTTTGCTGATAAGAAAACAGAAATGAGAGTGCAACCCAGGCACACTGGCCCCCTCAGCATTTCCTGTGCTCCTCCCGTAGCAAAAGACAGAGACTAAAACCAAAATACACCACATAAATACACACCAATGTGATCTAAGCCCCAGCAATAACCACCTGAGAGCACGTTATCAAGATTGCCACTCGCTGCTTGTGCAGAAGGGAGCAACCCATGACTGCCTCATTCCTCCCATACACACACACTTCAAGCCTTTGTGTTGCTTCTTGTTGACTGTTCAATGCAAGGAAAACACACTGGAGTAACCGGGTGCCAGGAGACCACAGAACATTAGGTTCTATAAGCCCTGCAGAAAAGAAACACACTGATGTTATTTCTGCAAGTCTGTTTTCCTACAGGCACACGCCTCAGAAACCAGTGTGCCTGAAGTCACAGGCATGATGTTGAGCACAGAAGAGCTCTTGGAGGAGCTCACTATGTCAAAAAGCCAAAGAAAAGCAGCTAGAAGTGGAATATGAAGTAAAGCAGAGGCAGTAAAGCCTCTTGGGTGAGTGAAGCACCTGGCCCTGGCACTGGTCCCCTCCCAATGGTGCCTTCAGTCCCTCACAAAACTGGCCTTGACTTTGCTGAGACAGCAAAGTGCTACCAGGGACACTGCTGCCAGGAAATGCTCAGCCTCCCACCAGAAAACTCAGACACTGACACAGTTTTTTAAAAACTGGTGTTAAACATGACACCCACTTAGCAGTAAGAATGGGGGAGGTCCAGGCTCTTGAAGTTGCAGAGCCTGGACAAGGGGCCTGCAGCCCTTGGGAACTACAGAGATGTCCTACTATTGATGGCACCAGGTAATGATCTGCTCCAAGCCTTTCTAACACAAGCCCAGGGCAGCAGTGCCATGACTGGACCTTTCATACCCATTTCAATAGTTTCCCAGAGTTACTCTAAAGCCACGATGCTTTGGGTCTGCCTTCTGGCACAGGGGCATGGCCCTGCAAAGCTGTTTTCCCTGCAGGAGGTTTTGGAGGTCCAGATGTGGCACAAATCACACCCACCAAGACACAGCCATGACTGCAAGCACCACCACCTTCAGTGGGCAGGGCCCAGCTCGGCCACTGCTGTCCAGGGCAGCTTCATGCTCATGGTGACCTGCAAGGACTGCAGAAGCAGCCACACAGGTGGCTGTTCCCTGGGTCAGTCCCATGGAGGAACCACCTGGACAACTGCAGGCAGGGAAGTTTGAAGGTATCGACAGAAGACAGTTGTCTGAAAAAGGAAATGCAACTTGCTGACAATACATGGGTCTTACATTTCTGGATTTCAGTGTTTCCAGATGAACCTATTCCCTGTAAAGCATCCTGGGTTTTTATTGGAAAATTAATTATAAAATTGAGAAAGATGGGAATGCAATTTCTGATCATTCTCACAGGCCACCATTAAGCACTGGTAGAAATGCTCTTTCAAAAAAGCTCATCCTCCCATCCAGGGATGGGGCTTCCACGACTTCTCTGGACAACCTGTTCCAGTGCTTCACCACCCTCCTAGTGAAGAATTTCCTCCTAATATCCAAACTAAATCTCCCCTCTTCAAGTTTTAACCCATTACCCCTTGTGTCCTTGCTACATGCCTCAGTAAACAGTCCCTCCCCCAGCTTTCCTGTAGCCCCTTCAGGCACTGGAAGGCCACTATGAGGTCTCCTGGAGCCTTCCCCTCTCCAGGCTGAACAGCCCCAGTTCTCTCAGCCTGTCTTCATAGCAGAGCTGCTCCAGCCCTCAGATGATCTTCATGGCCTCCTCTGGCCCCTCTCCAACAGCTCCTTGTCCCTCCTGTGCTGAGGGCTCCAGAGCTGCTCACAGCCCTGCAGGTGGGTCTGAGCAGAGCAGAGCAGAGGGGCAGAATCCCCCCCCTTAACCACCTGCTGGCCACATTTCTTTTGATGCAGCCCAGGACACAGTTGGCTTTCTAGACTGCAAAGCTGGTGTGAAGCCAGCAAGAAGAGATGAGAGAGGCCAGCAGGGCTGAGGTTGAACAGGCAGGAGTGCTGGTCCCAGTGCCACCCAGAGCTGCTGGATGTGCCCACTCCTGAGGCCTTCAGCTGCTCTCTCAGGGCTGTGATCCCTACACCCAGGTGGAAAAAACACACAGTGACCTATCGACCAACTTCACCACTCAGGGTGCCTTTGGCAGATAAGGGATGGTAAAGCCTGGCACAGGCTGCCCAGGGCAGTGGTGGAGTCCCCACCATTCTTGGAGGGATGTAAAAGCTGTGTAGATGTGGTGGTGGGCTTGGCAGTGCTGGGTTAATGGTTGGATTTGATTTGGTTGGTCTTCTCCAACCAAAATGATTCCATGATTGTATAAGGTTGTCTCATGCCTGCCAAGGCAGCAAAAATTATCAGATGGAAGCAAATTCTTGGCTTCCATCTCTGAAAGAAACCCTTGCACTGTGCTGCTGCAAAAGCTGACATCCAAATCTGAAGTGGATTAATTTGGTTCCTCACTCTTTACCATGCTGAGCCCTTCTCTTTTCTCCCTCCCAGCATTTTTATCTGGATTTTGATCTGCTCACTGTGGTGAACAAGATGCAGCCAGATTTAGTAGTCAGATCAAAACACTTCCCAACTCTAAAACAGTAGAGGGCTGCAAGCAATTTTAATCCATGTGAAACCCAAGCTGTATCTCACTCAAGGGCTAGATGAGGATTTGATGCCAACATGTGCAATCCACCCCTATTTCAGACATACACAATGTGTAGGATTGGTGTAAAATGATTCTTATTCATGTCTTTTATGTTACTCCTTAACGAGAGGATTTGTTCCAGCCAATGTGCTGCCATCTCCATGATTGATCTTTTTTGCCAATTTACATCAAAGTCAGGTTATTCTCATCTGTAGGTCCTACTCTTGGATCTAGCAAGGATGGCAATACTGAATATTTCTCTTCTTGTGAGCATAGTTGAATGAGAAATAAGAACTAAATGAAAATTGAGGTATTTGGTGAAATCCCCAGTAAAGCAAGAACAGATGGGGTTTCTGTGCTTTATTAGTCTATTTACCAACAGAATTTAAAAAGTAGGTTATGACATTTCTGAACAGTTATTTATAGTGCAACTTTCAAGAACAGGAACGATCTGTTAAACCTAAAGCAAATTAGCAGCATTCATCTATTTATATCTTCACCATTACTTCCATATTAAAAAACAAAAAACCACAAAACTAAACAATTTTTTTATCTGTCTCCACTAAGGACCACATCAGATTTATGCCTTAACTCAAACTGTTCCAAACTAAAAATTACCTATAGAAGTGATGCCAACAGTTGCTTTTCTGATGGATGGTTTAGTGAGCGGAGCTAATATTGCTGATGGTCTCACCTCTTTTGTCATTCTAAAGCAGATAAATATTTGCCCAGTGCAGAGTTTGTGGCCTATGTTCTAAAACAAAGATCTTAAAGAGAATAAAATCAAAAGGAATTACTGGAAATGAGCTTTTCACCTGCACTTCATCTGAGACCCTAAAGTCTCCAGTGTCCTGGAGCAGGGACCTGATGAGCAGTGATCAGATGCAGCCAGAACCCACTGCTGAGTCCCACACCACCCCCACCAGGCAGCAAAGGTCCAGCCCCTGCTCTGCTTGCCTCCCAGACCTGTTAGCACTGCTTCTCAGATAAGAAGAACCAGTATTTACCAGGAGGAGAAGAGAAGCAACTGGTTACACAACACCACAACGTCCTACGGATGTTCCTCCCCCAGATATCTCTGCAGCCACAGTCCCTGAGGTTCAAATTCACACCAAGATACAAATGTTACCCCAGGATCTGGAAACTCATTTTTAGGGAAAGCCAAAGAGAATCAGGGATGTGAGAAACATACAGCAAGATGAATCCATCATCTCCTCTCTGGATTTGAAATGTGCAGGTCAGGAATCTGTTTCTATATAGTTTTCATAGAATCATAGAATGGTTAAGGTTGGAAGGGACCTTAAAGATCACCAAGTTCCAACCCCCCTGCCATGAGCAGGGAACCACCAGACCAGGTTGCACAAAACCTCGTCCAACCTGGCCTTAAAAACCTCCCTGGGCAACCCATCCCAGTTCCTCACCACCCTCATAGTGAAGAATTTCATTCTAATATCTCACCTAAATCTCCCCTCTCTCAGTTTAAAACCATCACCCCCTGTCCTATCACTGTCTTCTCTGATGAAAAGCCCCTCCCCAGCTTTCCTGGAGCCCCTTCAGGCACTGGAAGGTGCTCTAGGGTCTCCCTGGAGCCTTCTCTTCTCCAGGCTGAACACCCCAACACTCTCAGCCTGTCTTTGTAGCAATTTTCCTCCACTCCAGGGAATAACAAAGACTAGGAGCATCCCCACACCTTCCTCATGCTGCCAGGTCCCTGTCTGTCCTCAGGTTTTGAGAGGCACACCCTTGCTGCTGGAAGTGTCCTTCATGAAATATCAGGATGGTGTAGGCTGTGGATTTGTATTTTCAACTTTCACCACTTTTCCCCAGTGCTCATGATTAACCTCATTTGTTTGTTAAACCTGGGCAGTGACCCAAACATTTCTGCAGACATGGGCTCCATTAACCAGACCCTGATGACCAGAAATGTTAAAACTTGTCAATAGTCAAGACACCTTGGACCACTGCTCAAAGCATGTTTCATCATCACAGTAGCTGCAAGAAAACAATCAGTGTGAACAAAAAAAAAGTTAAATATGCTACAGAAGGCAAATGACTTTGGGAAATTCCAATTTCAGCATCCAGCTCAATGTTTAACCCAGACCTGGTATTAAGAAAACAGAGAAATGTAATGAGCAATCTGTCTTGGTGAGCCCTTCTTTGTGCTCCACAACAACCTGATGTGACAAAGAACCAACAACAGCTACAAGAGCAAAGCTACCTCAGCAACCTCCCATCACAGAGAGGATTACAGGCCTTTCTGGGCTCGGGAGAAGGCAGCAGGCAGTCACTTGTTGGAACCTCAACTGGAAAACCTTTTGTCTGGAAGGAGATGCTCTGACAGAACCCCCTCTCTTGCTTTTGTTCCCTTTAAAATGCATGAAGAAGAATCATGCCAAAACCACCTTGTCTGGGCAGTTCTAGTAAGAAATACCTTATAAACACTCATCCTATCACTGGGCCCAAGAAAAGGGCTCACTGTCAGAAAGCTTCAGCTCTGTGGCTTTTTCACCTCCAAAATGGTTTAGGACCTCCAAGGATCTCTGCAAAAACCTTCAGCTTTTTGTCTCTAAAGGAGAAAAAAAATTTTTAACACCCGAGTGGATCTATTTTATACTTAACCTGAAAGCCAGCTGGTAACAAATCCAACATTTTCTGGCTTCCCTTAATAATTATCGAAGATTTGTCACTAAAATTAAACATTTGAATGGATCTTTGGTAAACTGAGCAAGCTACAGATTTTACTGCTTCTTGCAGATGAGGAAGGTAAAATAGAGAGAAATCAGCAGCAATGCATTCAGCTCTAGGTCTGCACACTCAATACCTAAATCATTGGTGCTTCTGGTGACCATGCATGGGCTGCACAGAGGAGCAGGAGAGCTGGGCAGAGCCAAGCTGAGGATCTCAGGACTTAAAGGGTGCAGGGTAGAAAATTATTATCGGAGCACACCTGATGGAAAAATGAGTCTGGATACAATGATCTGGCAAGATCAGACATCTCCTGCTTCTAACATGGTTGCAACACGATAGAAATTCAGCACTTCATTGAAAACTTGCTCACTGGAGAAGCCAAGGAACACATCAAGCCTCTTTCCACAGGGAAAGCACATGTGTGTTGGGAGCCACAGATGGATGAAGGCACCGGACAATCCAACCAGGCAGAGGCTGCTGCTGCTGCCCACTCAGTTGCCCTCTGGGTACCCTCTTGCAACATCCCCTGGAACAGGGCAGCGTCCCTGTGCCTCCACTGCCTGCATCCTGGCACACTCCCTGTCCTCACCACCACCCCAGGCAGCACATGCAGGTCCCTGCACAGCCAGTGACAGCCCTGTTATCTGTCTGCAGCAGCCCTTGGCCCTGGCCTGTGTCCAGCACTGTGCAGACACGCTCAGCGCAACGAGCGCTGGTAAGAGCAGGTGTCCCCTGGTGATGCAGCCAGCAGTGAAGGTCATTGATAGCAGCAAATGGCCCCTGATGGCCAGTGGCCTCTTGCTTCTATGTGACATTTACCGGACTGGACACAGCCTCTGTGGATGGCAGAAATCCCTGCCCATGGGGGGACAGGAGCTGAGCACTGCACCGATGCTGCCTTGACTGAAAACTGCTCCAGCAGGAAGGGCCCAGAGCTGCCCAAGAGCCACTTCAGGCATTAGAGAACCCACACCAACCTGAAATTTTAGGTGGACTACAAGTACTTGATAGTTACTTACAAGTACTACTTGATAGTTACAAACTCATTTTTTTTGGCCAAAGACCCTAAAACATAGGAATTACATTTGTACAAAGCACTTACTTGTAAAGAATATAGAAATTTCTTAACATTTTCTCTTTGAAACCACTTTCTTGTCTTAAAATGGGCTTGAATACATGTCTCTTAGTTTTCTAGGGAAATTTCCAACCATCCTGTTAAGCAAAGCCAATCTTCATGCTAGATAGAGACCTCATCTACATTTGTTCGCCCTGGCTCCTGCAAGTCCTTTTCCTTCCCAGTTGCAAACTGAAGATGCTTCTGTACTTGGTTTGCTGTGTTAAGCTGCTGAGTGCTCATCACAGAGCTGTGACCTGGCATTCCCACTGTCAGCAAGAATTTCTGTGAATAATTCATTTTTTTAGATATCAGTCTAAGAGTGAGAAATAGCATGCAATCTATTCTGGTGATAGAAATCATTAATGGACTGAGAAACAAACAGCCAGATATAAAAACTTTCTCTGCAGTTTTATAACTTTTTTATTTTCTTCTCTGT
>NW_009952307.1:32430-38038 GCF_000747805.2 Chaetura pelagica | reverse complement strand
GGGGGGGGAGGGGGGGGATTGTTTTGGTGGGTTTTTTTGCTGCTGGGTTCAGCTTTCCTGTTCCTGGGCTTCAACCATGGCAGCAGAGGGGTGTGCAGGCAGCCTGGCCACCCACACAACAGCAACCTGGGTGAAAGTCCCACAACATCCTGCCAGAAACAGTCTGAGCGTGGCAATGATTAACAGTGTGAGTCAATCAGCACATCTGCTCTCAGCCTCCCCAGCCATAGGGATCAGTGAAAGGTGGCATGGAGATTGACAGAGGCGCCAGTATGAGGACAGGGAACCAGTCCATTGTGTTTACTTTTTCCCATTAAAGAAGTCAATGATTGCAGGTGAGTTATACACAGAATGACAAGTAGCTGAAGTGAGTAAATCAAAGGAGGGCAGCCTCATGTCTTTCACTTTCTGATACTTGTCTAAGAAACTATTATCTGCACCAGATAATTCAGCTAAACCACTGGCAGCTTTCAGACAGCCAGATCATGGAGCAAGGATAGTCTCTGATTTGTATTTAAAATGAGGGAAAAACTTACTCCCCATCTATATTTCTGTACTTGGCAGTAACAGGCCAAACACCAGAGCCTGTGCCAAACTGCCACCAGCTTCATGGGCCATCTCTTTTTTGAGCAAAGGGAAACCTGTGTGTCCAGTCCAGGTACCTCGTTTGACCCAATGAAATAATCTTGGAGATTACTGCAGTTCTAAGCAGAAACTCTCCAGGGTTTCATTCACCTCTTTTACACAAAGGTGCAAATTTCTGCTTCCTGAACAGGAGGAATCAAACAAACAATAAACTCATCCCTTGCACCTGCTCCAGCTGCCTCAGCCCAAAACATCTTCCCAAACACTTTCTCAGCACATGAGTTTTGTCTGCCTAATGCAGCTTCTGGCCCAATTTTCACTCCTCCTCAAATTCATTCGCTCTGCTTAGGAGACTTGTACATGTGAGAAGCACTGTGTTTGGCTTTATTTCATCCCAGAAATAGTAATAAGCTCTTCCTAGCCCAACAGAGGAAAAGCCATAAATCAGCCTGTCCCCTTCCCCTGCTGTAAAACCAGCCACTGATGCTCCCATTTTGGCTGCAGCAGCTGCACGCACTGGCACCTCTGCCCTGGTCACAGCCTCTGCTCTGCTGCCACAACCTTCTACATCAACCAGGCACCAGCTCAGCCCCATCCCCAGGACCCTCAGCAGACAGAGGAATTGATTTATTTTGGTAAGCACTTGCTCATTCTGCGACTTCTGCATTTCTCACTGTTGTCTTGAAACAAACCACGAGGTGCGAGAGGCAAAGTTACACCCAGGCTGCAAAATCATGTCTCTGTCAATCTTTTGATCCACTTAGCCAGTCAAAACTGCTTCTCAGAATAACACGCTTGCTTATCTGTGACTGCATTTGAAAGACAGAGTGTCAATAAAATGCTTAAGTGAAAACTAGCAACTGTGCTACATGTTGGTTTGTCCCCCTTAGATTACTGAAGGCAAGATCCTGGAGTGCCAGGCACATAAAAAGTCAGTGGCAATCATGACTAAATAAGCTAAGTACTGCTAATTTAGCACAGTTAAAGTTCTCTTTGTTGTAGAGCTACACATGTGCATTAGGAGAGGTCCGAAGACCTCCTGGCTCTGCCATGGTGGGTACACGTGACAGTTTGGCCCCTTAAAATGGATCATATCTCTGGCCACAACTAACCCAGAAAGTGCAGAATTATCTGTTGTCATTTGGTTGGGCTTGTTTCTGTGTTTTGAGGCTGACTTACAATTTTTTGAAATATCAATGTTTTGGGTCCAAAACATTCAGCTCACTTAATTCCTTAGTTGAAATTCAGAAGTCTAGACATAATTCATCTCTATAACCTGGGTAATTTAAAAGTAGCTCAGAGTACAAGAGAATACCACAGGGAACAATCTTGCACAGTGGAGGACTGTGCCAGAAGGCCTAATAACTCCTTTTCTTCTCTATTTTGTATCATTCTAGACTTTTAATGATAAGCACAAAAGCCATTCCCTCAAAGCAGTAGCAATGCCTGGTGCAAATACCTAATGACTAAGATTAGCATCTTGCAGTATGGGAGAAAACACAACTCAGCTGAAATTCTGCAGCTGTCACTTGTTTTACCTTACTTAATAAAAGGTTTCACTTTGACCTCATGGGAGAAAAAGGAAGGAGAAATAATGCTGATGAAATTACAAGCCCATATATTCCAAGATGCATCACTTTCTTTCCTGTGGAAATGGAAATTTGGGATCAATGTTTCTTCCCCAAGCCTAAAATCTGAGCTGCATTTTAGGATTACAGGAAGGAGGCAAGATACCTCCTTGCAGTCTTTCTGCAGAGCAGCAGTGATCTTGGCTTTGGAGAACAGCTTTGCTTTGGTTTTCCTGGGAGAGCAACTGCAAGTTCTCAGTGACATGATTTCGCAGTTTCTCCCATGGCAAGGAGACTTAATTCATAAAAAACAAGGTGCTCATAACAAAAGCTCAGACACCTGGAGTCATGCCAAAGATCCATCCAGCCTGGTACCTATATCTCACTCTGGCCACTAACAGTCATCCAGAGTATACCCCAGCAAATACCTCTTCATCCTCCAGCAAACCACAGCTTGTGTCTGTCCTATGCCAGAGATATTGTGTCTTCCCTTGTGATGTCTGCTAGATAATTTCCACACCTTGGCCTGGAGGTAGCATTTACAGTGTCCTCAGCATGTTCCACCTCACCTCAGGCAGCTTCTCTACTTCCCTGGTTTGGGAAGGCAGAGGGATGAAGGAGAACCACAACTACAGAAAACAATGCAGCAGCAACAGACCTACTGATTTATAACCTGGTATAATGAGTGTTTCTGTTGGGTTCTGTGTTTCTTTCCTACATTCTCTTTGTCTGTGGCTGCAGGGATGTGGGTGTAGGTGAATCTTTATGTTTATAGAAGTATGTGCTGCCTGGTCTGAAAGAGCTACAGGATTGTATTGAGGAATGAGGAAGGAATCAGAGCAAAACCCAAAGTACTGTCCTGGAAAAAGAGAGGGCCAGAGCCACCAGCTTCATCAACACAGAGACCAAAAGTAACAGCACACCTTTACCCTTGTTACCCCTCTTTTTCCTGTTTCACCCAAAGAGCCCCCAATATAATCTGAGCAGCTCCAGAGGCAGCAGCAGCTCAGCAGCAGCGCAGCAGCTGGGCTGGCAGTAGCACCTGCCTCACAGCAGCTGCCCTCAGGTCACCACTGATGTGAGCATTTCAGAATTTCAGAGGCTCTTCCAGATAATATAATGAGCTTGGCAAGAAGTGGTCGATGAGTATCTGTCCACAGTAAACTACTGCAGGAAGGCAATAACACTGTAATGCTGCTGTGACAGCAAAACAACTACAGCATGATGTGGAACACACAGGAGCAGCTGTAGCATTTGAAAATGTGAGAGGCTGGACTGAAGAAGCCTTCTTCTCAGCTTCAAGACATGTTCTGTGCTCTTTCCCCCTCCCAACGTGCAAGCCAGGCTCCCCCTTTTGCAAGTGCTCTGTTGAACCTCCTCAAGCACAGGGTGGTGTCATTGTCCCTGCTCAAGGTGAGGCTGCCAGAGGGAGAAACCAGTCCTCAGAAAGCAGGCGAGACCAGGAAAAGCAGAGGGTGCTGGAGATTCACAACTGTGCTCCAGGAACTGTAAGACCCCCTGAGTGCTACAGGCATCAGGCTGTGCCTTCATTTGACTTCTCTCTCTCTCAGGCCTTAATTCAAATGGAAAAC
This sequence comes from Chaetura pelagica, assembly GCF_000747805.2. Classification (NCBI taxonomy): domain Eukaryota; kingdom Metazoa; phylum Chordata; class Aves; order Apodiformes; family Apodidae; genus Chaetura; species Chaetura pelagica. The sequence continues at coordinate 34,293 of NW_009952307.1, read as the reverse complement.
CTGCCACATTTTTTTTCTTCATCCTCTGCAAAAGGCATGTGTGAGGGAGTTTGTCCACGTAAATCTTTATCATCACCCTGTTCCTCACAGCCTGAAATTTTACAAGGGGGGCATCAAAACAGGCTGAAAATGATCACCAATAATAACAACACAAGATACTGTATAACAGTTGTCATCAGCTTTCCCTAGAGGTCACTTCTCCAACAAAAACTGCTGCATGAATAACACAGTCACATTTACATTGAGCATCCTGAACAATTATAGACCAAGGAGTCACCACTGTAGCTACCGAATCCACTCCAATTTAAAGCAGCACATTCACCTAACTCAATACATTCGTGGTAACAAATGGATATTCAACAAAGGTGAAACCTGCACAGATGATGAAGGTCAAGACAAACTTCCACAAAGGAGCAGGGCAATGAAAGGAGAGGGATGAGGCAGCCGGACACCCAGCAAAGCTCAGGCATTTGCCCTGTGTGCATCCAGCACCTCTGCTGGTGCTGCAAGAGATGCAGCAGCTCTGAGCAGGCACAGCCGTGCCCTGGTCCTGCATATTCCCTTTTTGCTCCAGTTTAGAGCCTTACTGAGAACTGCTGCTCCACAGGTTTGGTGCAGTCTGTTTGGAAAAAGTAGCGTTTGTTGTTCTGCTTGGAGACATGGCTGAGAGAAGCCAGATTTGCAGATGTCTGAGGGATTCATTGAGGGTGGATTTCTAATCTGAAGGCAAATTATTTTTTGTGTGGATCCAACATTTCTGTGTGTTTTGCCACAGATCTACAGAGGGCAGGACTAGCCCAGGCAGGAACAGAAAGGTCGCGTGGAACAGGGGATGTGCCACTTCCAGATCTCACTGTGGGTGAGCTCAGGCCCAGAAGATTCATCACAACAAATAAAAGCAGCCAAATACGCATTATATAAGAGAAGAAAAAAGTCAATAATTTGTGATATTAGCATCAGGGTCATAGGGTCTGCATCTGTGTGTGAGCTGTTAATTCTCCAAGTATCTTTCCCAGAATTTGTTTCACATTTTTTAAATTAACAGCTCTATTAGATTCCAATTAAATGCACAATTAAGCACATCCAATGCATGCAATTCAAGGCATTGATCCCCCCTCAGCCCAAGCCCGTTCGCTTGTTTCTACCAGCGTAACAAAAGCAGGTCACTGACACAGCCTGGCAGAACCAGGAGCCGGTTCAGTCCCCGGTTCAGGTGGGACAGGAGGAGCTCCCTGAAGGTCCCCGAGGGTCCCTGCCCCACACCCCGTGCACGTCCCGCCCCTCTGGGCCCCCTGTCCGTTCCATTATCATTAGGTTACCGGGACAAGTTGGACCCAAGGAGGTTTGGAAGGAAAGTTTTATGATGCACGCAATCAAACTGAGCAACAAAACCGTGCGGGAAGAGAGTAAATGGAAGCAAAGAAGCTTTGGCCGGTTTCTTGTTTCACTCCTCAGTGTTTTATCCTGTTCCACTAAACACCGGTACCTTAATTTTCTGCCCAACTTACATTTCTCTAGAGATCATTTCTCTGTGAGGAGCAGCAGCCCCCGCCGGGCTGCGGGCAGGTCGGTGCGTGTCCCTGGGGAAGGGACCTGATGTCCCGGGATCGCAGCCCCGGGTCCCGCTGCCACCGCACCCCCATTAATTAAACCCGGAGCTTCCTATTAAGGAGCAATTAAACCCCGGCGGGGGCCCAGCCGAGCTGCCGGGCCCCGGCCAGGGCCGTCACCCCAGATGGGTCCCCGGGGTGACCCGGGGGCAGAGGGAAGGGCAGGAAGCCCGGACACCCCTGGGGGTGCCGGGGCTGGTTCCCGCCGGGCTCCCCGGACGCAGCCCCGGCTGAGCCGTCCCCGGGGCAGCTG
>NW_009952307.1:0-31363 GCF_000747805.2 Chaetura pelagica | reverse complement strand
CCCGCCCCTCAGTCCAGCCACCCCGTGTTCGCAGCCCCACGAGCCTCGGGTGGGTCACGCTGCTCCACACACGCTGCCCACGCCAGGAGCTGCGTCTCTCAGCTCCGCGCCAGCTTCGGGTCTTCGGAGTGGCATCTGTTCGCACCGGGATCTGAAACTAAACTCACCGGATAGTGCCAAGATCTGCTGTCATCCCGCCCGGGAGCTGGAACAGCAGAGACCCCATTTCCATGAGACCCCAGCGCCCCACCCGTGCTCTGTGCCAACATCGTGCCCGTCACACCCCGGCCCTGTCACCCGCGGTCACCTACCCCCCAGCAGCCCTTCCCACAGAGAGCGAGCCCGGGTCTCTGCAGTGTTTGGGGAGGTCACTGGTCTGATGACAGGGGACTCAGAAAAGCACTCGAGGGGTTTGCACAGCGAGTCCAGGAAAAGCAAGAGGAGCAGCAGGCCCTGCTGGAGCAGCTGATGTGGGTGCTGAGCTGGTTCTACTCATTTTATTTTTTTTTCAGATGGAATTGCATGAAAAAGTCTCCAGGAGCAGATCAGAGATGAAATTCCAAGATGCACCAAACCCCAATAGGCTGAGAAAAATCTCCCCTAGCTGTTCTGCCAGCACCCAGGGGAGCAGGGCCCTGCCCAGGGCTGCTGCAGGCACAGCTGCTCCGTGTGCTGGGCAGGGCACCCCTGCCAGGCTGTTTGGCAGGGAGGTGACAGAAATACTGCAGATATAAAGGACTGTTCTTTCCAGCTCTACAATTAAAACACGTTTTAAGGCAATACTTGGTCACATTATAGCAGAACAACAGCATTTTTGAAAATGCTGTTGTTTACAAATTGGGTTTGTATTTCCAGTAATGCCAAATCCTCGTAAATCTAATTTAAGTCAACAAGGAAAGATACCAGCTCCTGCCACGAAGCCCTTCATGTCTGTGAAGCCAGAGGAACACCAAAAGCAGGGAAGCAATTTTTCCTTAAGCCATTGTTACTGCAACTGCTGTTGTACAATGAAGGTTGAGCACAACAGTGTTGCAAGTAAAACCTTTTCTTACAGGCACCTACAGAAGCAAGTTCAGAGGCAGCATCTGACTCCACTCACCTCATGCCAATGTTTAGCTCTCCTTTGCCCTGGGCAACCCATCCCAGTTCCTCACCACCCTCATAGTGAAGAATTTCATTCTAATATCTCACCTCAATCTCCCCTCTCTCCATTTAAAACCATCACCCCTTGTCCTCCCTGCCCTTGTCCCAAGCCCCTCCCCAGCTTTCCTGGAGCCCCTTCAGGCACTGGAAGGTGCTCTGAGGTCTCCCTGGAGCCTTCTCTTCTCCAGGCTGAACACCCCAACTCTCCCAGCCTGGCTCCAGAGCAGAGCTGCTCCAGGCCTTGTTGTCTTTGCTTAGGGATTGTTTCACTGCTGGGTTTCTGAGCTGTGCAGAGGCACTGCCTTCCTTCCCACCCGGGCAGCAGGGCTGGCTGAGCAGGCACAGGCCCCAAGGCACATCTGCCCCAGCCCCATGGCAGCAGCTGGCCTGTCCCTGGCTCCCTGCCCCCTGCCCCCAGCCCCGGGGTGCCTCTGCTGTGGCAGCTTCCTCCTCCTGGGCTGCAGGAACTGGCTGAGCACCAGCCCCTCAGCCCCAGGCAGCAAAGCTTGACCCTTGCTCAGCTGCCTGGAGCAATCATGTCATCCAGTAACTCCTGAGGAGAGGGGTAGCAGCTCTCAGCCAGAGGTCTCTGGTTACTCAGGTAACACAAGCACAGGTGTTCCTGCTAAACTCCTCCCTGATTAGAATGCTGAAACAACCAGACCCTTAGCAGTGACAGTGCACCAACCCACTTAGTGGTATGAACTGTTCCTGTCCCCAAGGCACTCCCCAATCTCTGCCAGGCTGCTGCCCAAGGGAGGTGCTTTCACTGCTCCCCAGCGTTTCCTCTTCCTCCCAGCTAAAGGTTTCACCCCTACCCCTCTGCTGGCTCAGACAGCAGGCTGTGCCAGCAAAACCTGCTAACCCAGCCAAACCACAGCCAGAACCCTCACCTGTTCTTTCAGCCACAACAGACCCTGATGGCTTTCACCCCTTCTGTGTGCTCACGGTCTGCCTGGGAGGCTGCATTCTCAGATGCAATCAAGGGCTGCTGTATTGGGCAGCTGTTTAAGTACCTTCCAGAGGAGAACTGACCTGACCCAGAGCACACCATCCACCTCAGACTGCCATCTTCAAGCTTCTCTTACATACTCAGGATCCAACCTCTTTGCAAGAGCAACAGGAGCCCGACAATTCACCACCACTGTCCTGACCTCAGAAAGGGGAGCTGGGGAAAGGAACCTTGCTAGAAAACAGCCCTTGAGCAAGAGCAAAGAGAGTAAACTCCACCCAGACAGACCCAAGACAACTGGCCACTGTGCTGGAGGCCCAGACACACCTGCTCATCAGCATGGACTTGAGAAGGATCAGAAAGGATAAGCTGGCAGGACTGAGCAGCTGATAGAGAAGGTTGTTAGAAGCAAGTGGGTACACTGGAAATCTGAAGATGCACTCACATGAGAAAAGCAGAAAATCTGGCAGATTAAACGTGAAAGACACAAGAAGCAGGAGAAAGGGTGGAAGAACAATTCACAAAAAGCATTAAAACAAATAATAAATTTGTCTTTGGATGCCCTCCAGGCAGAAATTCTGTCTGCCAGAGAACTGCTGGGGTCCTCAATCAGGATCTGAAAGAAACAGAGAAGATAAGGTCATAGCACAAAGGCTAAATTAATGCTTTGCTTACCCTGTGGGAAAGCAGAGAGGAAAGCCAGAGCCCCTCTTTAAGGGGATGCACAACATGTTCTGGGTGTTGGTAAAGGATGTTGTGGGACATGCAAAGAATAAGAGTGGGTGGCATTGAGCAAGAGGGCAGGAGAAACTCAAGGTGAAATAACCAAACTAATGGTTAATAATGGTGTACAGCCTCTCACTTAAAATCTCCGTGATTATCCAAGGTCTGAAATAGAGGCAATGTGACACAGTCTTAAAAATATTTCTTTCAGAAACCTCAGAAACTGCTGGTGGGTATGCCTGAAATTGGTACCAGCCACAATAATAGAAAATGTTTTAGCAAATATGATCAGCGAACACATTAAGACATTTAATATGGTGGGGAAAGGCCAACTTGGGTTTTATAAATGGAAGTAAGTTATTTCTCAAAAATCCTCTGGAGGTGTTTAAAGAAGTCAATGGGCCAGAACACAGGGAAAATCTAGCTGCTGTTTTCTACATGGGTTTTCATAGAAGGGCTTGCAGCAAAATCTCTTCTCAAACACCTACGGCACCACAGAAAAGGACCTTGCACAAATTAAACAGAAGGGGAGAAAGAGCTTCTTTTGCCAGCAGAGGGGAGCAATGATGGGCACTGCACAGGCTGAGGCAAACCAATCTGGGTTTGCAGTGAGGAAAACCACACACAAGAATCTGGAGAGTCACTTCTGCCACGGGGAAGCTGCAGGCCCAGGCCAAACTCCAGGTCAGCTCCTCCACCCACTCTCCTGGGCACTCAGCTCTGCTGTGCTCCTGCAGGGACAGCTCATGGCTGAGAACAAGTGACCTGCTCATGGGCTGCAAAAAACCCATGTATTTGCCTTTTGTCAACTGACCCCCACACTTTTCCCCACCAGAGATGTACCCAGATGTTAGGGAGGTGGTAGATGCAACCTGGGGCCTTAGCTCAGGAGCTATTTTCATACCCTACTATTAAGTATAGAGCAGTGCTGTATAAAAACCAGAGCAACACACAGCTGTGTTTGCCCCATCAGAGCCCAAAAATGTTAAGCTAATTTGAAGAGGGAACATTTTTATTGCCTCTGTAATAGAAATGAAGAGATACAGTGTGACAGGCCAAGTGGCAACAATATACGTGCTGTTTTGCCAGTAGCTTAGAAAAACAAACACTCTGAGAACAAGCATTTATGTCTTCAGTACAAGATCCAATGTTGCTGGGTGCACTTGTACCCCAGCTCTCCCCTCCAGCACTGTTGGGAGCTAACCAGCATGGTTAGAGTTAAGCAGCCATGGCCTTATGGATTCATGTCTGGTTTGGGATGTGATGCCCAAGGTAATCTGGCATTTATCACACTTCTCCTGCTTAATTTAATTGCATTATAAAGGAGAGTAAGCCATGATCATTCTATTTCCCCATTTAAATTGCTGGTGCTGATTATGGGAATAAGGAAACCAAATAAGTGGTAAAAACAGGGAAATCCCTACATTACAAACCTCCACAGTGCATTTCACCCTGAGGTTTTACAGCCCTGGGCCCTGCTACAAACATATGAGAAAGGGCTGAGAAGCAGCCTCAGGTTTGCTGAGCTTTCACTGTCCCCATTTGAGCTCAAATATCAGCTTTGGAGCTGCTAGAGATGGCTTTAAGCAGCACAGTACACATAAAGGAATGGGAAATAAACAGTACAGAATGATGGGAAGAATTGGGAAAGGAGAGACAGAAAGCAAATGGATCATTAAAAAAATATGTATATATATGCATGTGTGACCCTTGCAGGCTTCCAGCAGGATAGAGATGCCAGAGGACAGGCCATGAAAAAGTGTCAGCAAATTGCAGGGCTGAGATGGTGCCTGGCTGAGGGCTCAGAGAAGAGCAGAGGCTCCAAAGCTGGGCATTGTGCCTGGAGGGAGCTGAGAGCTGTTATCTGGAAAAGAGCTAAACCAAAGGTGAGGAACAAAATACCTGGAGAAGAGATGGGAGCCCCCATGGCCACCACAGTCTGGAGGCCTCCAGCACAGAGCACCTGAAAAGGCTAAATTTCAGGTTCCCTCACTCCCATCCCTTGGAAGATGGGCAATTGAAAGCAGAAAACTGTTTGCATTCCTACAGGATTTGGAACTGACCTAAATTCACATCAGATGTCCTTGATATGAACACCCCGAAGTATGGGGCTTGCAGACATGGGGCTGCTGTTCAGACTGAGACTTGCTCTGACAAATTAGATTTTTAAAATCTTTTTTTTTGTACTGCTATGGTTAAGATCTGAATGTGAACACTTCCAAAAATCAGGAGCCACTTTCAAGAAAAGATGCTGTGAGGCATGAAGCAGAGGGATTGTAGGACTGTATGGTGGATAAAAATGTGAGTAGGCAGGGGGGGTTTCCTCTCCAGACCTAGAGCTCTTGGAAAGCAGATCTGCTGTGAGAACCAGAGCACTGCTGATTTGAGACAGAAGCAGTTTTCTGCACAGCCACGTAGCAACAAGTAGCAGAGTTCACTCTGTAAGGGGGGGACCGGTCTCTCAGAGATCACAATCCTTTCCCTCCTGTGGACTACAGAGAGAGGCAGAAGAAATCACAGTGGCAGCAGCTCAGTGACACCTTCTACTCAATGTTCAGAACTGAGCTTGGTTTTCTGCATTTGCAGCCCCCATCACCAGGTTCTTCTTCCTCAGACTGGCAAAACCAGCCTCGGGGCTGAGATGATGTGAGCAAATGTAGAGTTTAAGATGGAGAAGTTATGGGACACAGTCCTTGAGGATGACAGGATATTTGACTCTGATGCCATAAGCAGGATTTATATATGTTAATACTGTTATCAGCAGAAGTGAGATGGCTTATTTTAAAACATATAAAGAAGAAGATGCTGACAGGCTCACAAATAAACTCTAAGTTCAAGTGATAATTTTCAAATTATCCCCAAGATGATGGGCAAAGTTCATTCCTTGGGTTCCAACTGCAGTTGAGTTTGAACCTTTACATCTTACCCACACATGACACTTTCTGCTAAGATGGATTCTGGGCAAAGACATGAAATGCATTCCTGAGTGGTCTTATTTTGCTTAAACTGAACATAAATGCAGACTTCTAGGCCCTGTTTTTTTCTCTTGAAAACAAAAGTAGCCAAGACAGACACAATGTACTCCTGGAAGTTCAAATTTAGACCAGCAAGAAGAAACCCAGCAGTCATCACCTTTGCAAGGCTCGTTAAAGGAGTTATTTCCCCCACAGGACTTGTCAGTCTGATTTCAAAGACAAGGAAAGTAATTATTAGGATATTTATGTTCATTTTATTTTTGCACCACAAGCTAACCCCTGGAGCTACAGTCATCCAAAACACACGGTGTGATCTGGCAGCACTCCCAAGCCTCTGCCTTCCCTCCTGTAATTAGTACCTTTTACTTCAGTGCATTCACTCAGTCTCTGTACCTTGAGCCTCCATGAAACCTCAGGTGCTGATTTTTAATGAGTACAGTAATGAAGGCAATCTATTCCTGACAGGAGTTACAAAGAGAGACATCAGCAACTTCTGAAAATGCAAGTTATACATTTGCTGGTGGCTGGAGTTTGTCTGCTGAATCTACTTTCTGTTTATCACTCTGTATAAAGCACAGTTATGCTTTATGCAGGCCAATTTATGTAGGCAGTTTTCACTAATAACCATTTGTAAGACCCTACTCTACCATAAACAGAAGAACTATAGCTTAAATATTTGGCCTGAAGCAAAAAACCTTGTGCTACGACTGATGTGCATTGTTGTCAGACCTACCTGTGTATTGAGCTATATTAACAAGGGCTACTAAGTTAGATGGTCTCCAGTCCTTCTGATTAAAGTGAGAAAGAAATTACACCTGATGAAAATAACAACAAGAAGAGGAGTCTTTCTGACCCAAGTCTGCCAGGTGCACAGTTAACAGCAAAGGTTTCATTCTGCAAGTCACACCATGGTTTTCTGGAGCTTATGGAGAACAGCTGGGCTTTGGCCACAGCTCTCCAGCACCTCCAGTCTCACAGGAATGTGTGGAGGCACTGCCAGGAAAACTAACCAGTTTGTCAGGAGAAAACAACTCATGCACTGGTTAGCAGCACTACTTCTGCCTTGTGCCTGGCCAGCTGGTTCCTTTTGCCCTCTGATCACAGCTGATGGAACTCATCCCTGCCACCCCAAAAGTCAAACAGGCACATGCTAATACAGAGCAACAAAAAGAGCAGATCTGCAAATGATACCATGGGCATGAATGAAATATCACAAGCTGAAAAAGGCAAAAAACATCTCTGGAAAAACTTGCCCAAAGCCTCTAGAAGATTGTTCTCAATTTTCAAGGGAAGCAGTGTTGGAAGACTCATCTTTATCCAGTGTGGTCTTCTTGACCACAGTCCCATGCCAAACACCCACAGGAACTCAGATGCTTCCAACCTAAACACTGGAAGAATAACAGCACATGAGAGGGAAAAGAATTAGATAATGTGTAAAAACAAAGTGAAGAAAATCAAATAATAAAATGAAAACTGAGGGTTTTTTTGCTTTGGTTTTAGTTCCTACAAAAGGCAGGCAGGTCATCCTGTTAACCTGGTTAGCAAGAAGAAATGACTAACTCCTGCTGGGCACCTCTCAAGGCTCTGGAATGGTTCAGAAATAACATTTCAGTTGTCAAAATGAGAGAATTGACAGGAAGGAGGAAAACTTCAATTTCATACACAACCAGCAATGAAGAAAATCTGTGTGACTGCACAAGTCACTCAGCACAGGGCTCCACAGGAATTAAGGACAACAGCCAACACAGTGCACAGATGTATGGAGAGCTCCAGCCCCACAGACTGGAGCATCCCAGCCATAGGCCACTGAGAGAGTGAAAGGGAGGAATGAAGATGGGAAATTATTCCTGGCTTGCAGCTCCATTTCCTTCTCTGGGATTCAGGTCAACTATAGAACTCAATGCAGATCTCAGGAGCTGGTAGAGTAGCAAAACACACAAATAGAAAAATGTTTTCCTGACTGTGAAAGCAGAATGTTCCTGTTCCTGCAGGCAAATGTTCCCCCAGCCAGCAGATCTGGGTGAAGGTATCTATAGACATGTGCAGGGTTCTTAAGTTGTACAAAAGCTTTTCCAGTGACAATTGTATTCCAGAATATGCCACTAACAGTTACTGTGGCTTAACTGACAAAAAGGTGTCTTACTAGCAATTGATAATTATACTAGCTCTAGTAACTCTTTACAGAATCACAGAATGTCAGGGGTTGGAAGGGACCTCTGAAGATCATGGAGTCCAACCCCCCTGCCAGAGCAGGACCAAAACCAGGGCAGGTCACTCAGAAAGGCATCCAGACAGGTCTGGAAAGGCTCCAGAGAAGGAGACTCCACAACCTCTCTGGGCAGCCTGTCCCAGGGCTCTGTCACCCTCACAGGAAAGAAGTTCTTCCTCATGTTGAGGTGGAACTTCCTGGGCTGGAATTTGAATCCATTGCCCCTCATCCTGTCACAGGGCACAAGTGACAAGAGCTTGTCCTGCCTTCTGGATGCCCTCATGTATTTATAGACATTAATTAGATCCTCCCTCAGTCTTCTCCTCTCCAGACTGAACAGCCCCAGGTCTCTCAGCCTTTCCTCATCAGGCAGGTGTTCCAGCCCCTTCATCATCCTCGTAGCCCTAATGACAAAGGAATGACAAAGCTGAAGCTTTATCTACTGAGATCCTGCACTAAGTAAAGGCAGTGGCACAATTCCCACCACAGCCAGAGTTCTGTGTTCCCAAACACCTGCTGTACCGAGACTGAGCCATATGGCAATGGAGTATGTGGCAGCACTGCAAGTGTTCATCTTTTCCTAGAAATCAATCATGTGGATTCACACAGGTGAACTGTAAGTTATGATTCTCCTAAACCAGGAATCTAGCAAGCAATTAGATGAAAAAAACCCAAAACAAAACAAAGAAACAGCAGCAACAAAAAAACCCACCAAGCTTGCCAGAATACAGCAACCTGGCTCTAAATTAGCAGAGAATGAGACTTTAAATCCAAATGAATTCTCAAACTACTGGTGCCAAGATCAAAACCCGGTGCCTGACAGTTCCTGAGGGATTTCTGTGGTAGTTTCAACCTCTGTATGCAATATCTGGCTTAAAATGTAGTGCAGCACGTGTTCAAATTGCGAACCTCCGGGTTCCCTGGACCCAGAAAGTGTCTTTGTTTGCTGGACCTGGGCTTGAGATCAGGTGCTTTTGTAGCAGCAGCATCACAGTTCTCAGCAAAGTCCCTCTGGACCAGAAGGCTCAATCTATATCCCAAATCTAAGCAGACAGTTTCTTTTTGCAATTTCAGCTTTTAAATCAGTTTCACTCCCACATGCTTGAAATACTAAAATGATTAATGGATACATAATCATTTTCTATAAGTGCACACACATGCAATACATCTTCACACAGCATCAGCACATGCAAACCTCTCATCCTGAGCGAGTGTGTAAGTGTGGTGGCAGTTTGTGCTTGATAGGTCTGAAAACAGCACGAAAGCAAATTCCCTCTTGCTTTGGTATGTCCCACAGGTCTGTAAGACATTTTTCTATACCTTTAAGAAACAATGAACTGGAGATACTGAAGAGATCCTTCTGTATTTTATTTTTAAACCAAGTAGAACATAAAATATTTCCCCCAGAAGAGCTGTCTAGATTTTAACTAATTCACTGCAGTAAAACAAAGGGGAAGTACATTAAAGCAAGTTCTGTGGGAGCTTTTTGTACCTGGCAGAGTTTTTCTGGTGCCCCAGGAATGGCTGGATAGTACATCTGGAAAATACAAAACCAAAACAGGATATTTAGAACCATTTTCCTTGCCCCCAGGAGGGAAGAGCACTGCAGGCATCCTGCACACCCCAGTACAGCTCCACAGTGGTTGTTTAGTGGATTTACTTGAAAAATTGAAAGAAATGGGATTTACAGGTGACTCCACATGATATTACTCTGGAGTGCTTCTTGCAGAGAATTCACCCAGGGCAACATTCTGGCGTACTGGATTCTGCACAGACCTGCAGGAAACATCCCCTGCCAAGTCCCAGGGTTTTCCAGCAGTATCCAGGCACATGTTTCTCTGTTGACTGCAATCACCTCTAGTTTTCATGCTCATAACATCTGTTCTAGATCTGATATTTTAGAATCAAACTAAATGCCTGTTCTAGATCTGATATTTTAGAATCAAACTTTCAGTACTAAATGTTAACAAGGCATGCAGCTCAGGGTGTGAGAGAAGAGAGCTGAGCTCTAGCTACACACAGGACCTTCTGCTCTTTATTCCTTATTTAAATCAGTAAGAAGGGAAACATACTTCCCAGTAGGTTTGCTCTTGGAAAATGACTCTTGTACGTCTGTTCTGCTGGGGTGATGGGAAAAAGACTCTCCCCCTTGGAGAATAAAGGACATAAAAGATGAAATCCCAAACTGTAGTTGGTTTCTCCGTGTTGCTGCTCCTGATACTGGCTGAGTGGCCCTGCAGGAATAGCCCAAACCTCCTGGCAAAATCGTTGTGAGGTCAGGAAAAGACCTTCTGTCCAGAGGTAGGTTCCTTTGTGCCTAGTGAAGCCCAATTGCTCTGAGCACTGTCACCTTCTGGATAATAATCCCAGTCCATGGTTTGTACTCTGAGCATCTGACCAGTGATAGTTTAGCGTTCTGATCAGAAAGTCATGAACCAGCTAGGAAAGCCTCAGTCAGGAGAGATTCTGGCTGAGAGGGCTTTGATCAGGTCCCTCCTTAGCAAGTGTCACATTAGAGCAGAGTGATGGGTTTCCCTCTGCTCTCTCTGAAGAGGGAAGTGAAGTCACCATCATTCTCTGACCAACGTGAGAGGTGAACGAGTCCAATTCCAAATTGCTGCAAGAAACCACAATTAGCTGGCAGGGGGAGGAGTGGAACAGAAAAACAAATAGTGTGAGCAGCAGGCTGAAGGAACAAATGGCACTTGGGGAGCAAGACATGGGGCTTGGCTGTGTGCTTCTCTGGAAGAACTGGAGGCACCTGCCTTGTGAGGAAATCAGGAGGGATGAAGGTGACAACCTCAGCAGAGCCAAACCGGAGCTACAGCTGCAGCTCACTGGGGGTCTGAGGAGGTTTGTGCCAATTCACCCCCTTTCACACACCAAACTTTACTTAAACTGCGAATAAAACTGTCTCGTCACCATCTCCTCTCATCCACCCCCTCTTTTCTCCTTAGGGATGTCTCTGGATTTCCTGTATCCCCCAGTTTAATGAAGTAATAACGTTTTTACAAATATCCAGGTACTGCCACTTCTACCCACAGCTCTCCTTATCACACCACTGACCCCTGCACCAGAAGTGAAGCACAAGCAGCCACCATTTCACCAGGCAGGCTAGGAAGCCTTCGGGCCATTTGGCAGCCTGAGAGGAGATTGAGCAAGATAAACCAAGAGCCATATAGATTAAAATATGCAAAGTTATCTATCACCTCTGTTAGCCATTTCTATTAAATGACATAGGGTGTTTCTTTTCTTTTGGGAGACTCCCTTCTCTGATTTTCATAGAATCACAGAATGTCTTGGGTTGGAAGGGACCTCTAAAGTTCATCTAGTCCAACCTCCCTACACCAAGCAGGGACATCTCACACTAGAACAGGTTGCTCAGAGCCCCATCAAGCCTGACCTTGAATGTCTCCAGGAAGCTCAGGAGACATTTCCCCACTGCTGTGGGCAGGCTTGGCCCCCATCTTATGGTGGCCCCATCCTGTGGTGGCCCCATCCCCAGCCTCCCCAGTGTGGCACAGGAAGTGCAGCACACAAGGTCACATTACAGTTACACAGGAACAAAAAACAAGGGCAAATTTTTGAGCCACAGCTTGGAACTCTTCCACGCTGGTTGTGCATCTGGCAATACAGGTGTGGATTGCTTTTTTTTCTTTACAGAGTAGGAGCTTAACACAGGAACTGAGACCAGCCCTGCCAGTGGGTTCCCTTTTCTCCTCAGTCCGTGCCAAGGCCCCTGTTCCCCCCTGCCCAACAAGAGGCCACAGCCACCCACAGCACAGGCTGGGGACCCTGAGCCACGGCACCACCACAGCAGGGTCCACCTTAACTGGAGCTGTGGGGAACCAGGCTGCTCAACCTAGAGCTTGTGCAGGGTGGGATGAAAAGATCTGAAAGGATAAAGCCTCATAAGCTTTGCTCTGAGAGGGAAATGGTGTCGTGGAACTGAACAACTGCCCAGGTCTCCTGTCCATCCAGGGACAGCAAAAACCAGGATGCAAATCCCTGATTATCTAAGGCTTGGCAGGATGCAGAAATTATCTCATGCTTAAAGATGAAATGAAGGGATAGGGTCGTATCCATAACTAAACCCAACCACTTGTACCAGCCAAGGAGCTGCCCAAGGTCCATTTTTACACACTGGTTTTCATGGTGAATGCTCAGTGTTTTTCACAATGCTGCATTTCCCCTGTGCAGTTTAAATGGCTTGTTGCAATGATTCATTTTATGAAACCATTTTTCTTTTAACCTTTTGCCCTTTTCACTTCCTGCAATGGATTTGTCACAGTCTCTAAGTGGTGTATTCAAATACCATTGTGCAGATGCTCTGCAGTGTCATCAATTTGTTCTTTTAGCAAAGGGCAGTGCTTGAAGGATGCACAAGCACAAGTCTAGTATCAACTTCAAAAAGGCCTGAAGCTGGTATTTGCTAATAATTATTCTTCCAGCTTGTTAAAGGGAAGGACCAAAGGAAGCACTCCCAGTTAGCAAAGCACTGATCTGTGTATTCATAAGGAGAGCTGAAGTAGCACGAGATGCTGAAGAGGGGAAATATTTTTTGCTCCAGACACGAGCAGTCTGGGACAGGAATGTAGAAGCAGAAAGTCCCTCAGGGCAGCAGTCAGCTGGCAGGGCAATACTGAAGACTTCTAAAGCACTTCCACACTGCAGAGCATCAAGAAGAGCTATTTTTTTCACTCTTATATTAAGAGGCTGCTGGACCCCTCTGAGCCCTCAAGCAGTAGTTGCAGGAAGGGTCACAAAGGGTCCCCCCACATCCACCAGCCAAACACCAGTGCTGGGTTTGCATGGAGTGACTGAGCTCAGACTGGAAATGTTAAATATTGGGGAGGATTGTGTAGAAATAGGACACAAGAAATCACCTGGAAATGGGGAGAGAACAAATCAGAACTGGGCATGATGCCATGCTATAAACCAGATGAGCCACTTGCAAAAACAGCTGCTCCTGTCTGTGCCCCTGCCCAGGGCATCAGACCCCGTGGATACCCTGACATAACTCATGGCCAGAGGTGTTCAAAGGTCACACATCATTTAGCAGAACCAAAACTGCTACCCTGACCCTTCCTCCCTCCTTCACTCTTCCCAGTGACAGTGACAGCAAAGACCCCTCCCCAGTGCCTGGCTGTTGATTTCTGCAGGGTTGGTGGTGCTGCTGGGGGTCCTGCCTGTGCTATGCAGGCCCCAGGGCAGGTTGGAAGGGCTCAGTTACTGCTGGACCAAACACAGCTGGAGAAGAGAGATTCAGTTGTCAGTTTGTTGCCTGGCTTTGGCATAATTTCTGAAATGTTCTTGACGTCAGGACATCTCACGCCATGGCTCTCACAATTTTAATCCCCACTTCATTTCTCTTAAGTCGCCTGTTTAAGCTTGACTGCTGCTGCCACAACTCTGTTTTTTTCCCTACTCTTAACGTGGCCAGCATATAAAATCCAGCTCTACACAGAGAGCTAGAAAAGGGGCTATTAGCAGCTTAGATCTTATTTTTGCGCTAATACGAAAGCATAAATAGAGCTGTGCTGCTTAATCCCCCTGCCAGCCCCTCTGCAGGGCACTCCCTCTCAAGAGAACAGGTTTTAGTACAAACAAAAGTCTAATGCTTCCTGCCCTTATGCCAAATGCTGCCCGAGGCTCCTATTTCTTCAGCTTTGGAAGCTCTCACTTCCTTCCAAGTGACAGAAGATGAAGAAAGAGAAGGAAAATAAGGTCCTGACCCCACACCTTTTTATCTGGACAAAATTAGATGCTGCTGTAGGTTTATGACAAGTGTCCAGAGCACTGCAGTGATGTTCCCAGTGGAAGGCAGCACCATGCCCTGGGCCCCTTGCACTGGTTCCTTTGCCACAGGAAACTGATGCAGAGTGAGAGAGACTTGACCACAAAATAATTTTGTAGTTCACATCCTTCCTCTGTTGCACTGTTGCAGGTTGCTTTGTGCTCACTTTCATTGAGTACATTTGCCTTGATTTCTTCAAAATGCACCTCCCTGGAGGACTGATATTAATGAAGTCCCAGTAAATGAGGTCCAGGTCTCCTGCTGCATTTCTTG
This sequence comes from Chaetura pelagica, assembly GCF_000747805.2. Taxonomy (NCBI): domain Eukaryota; kingdom Metazoa; phylum Chordata; class Aves; order Apodiformes; family Apodidae; genus Chaetura; species Chaetura pelagica. The sequence continues at coordinate 17,291 of NW_009952307.1, read as the reverse complement.
GTGCATTAGGTTGCAAGAGCAGCAACATCAGGCAAGGAACCCTCAGAGAAAGGAAACTGGTTTTGCCTGAAGCAACTGACAGGGGTGGCTCCTTATTCGATGAAAAGAAAAACAAACAAAGCCATAAAAGGCTTTTGTAAAGTAGGGTTTGCAAAGTAAGGTATTTTCAGAGTGAACTGGTGTGGTTTGCACAGTTCTTCAATGAGATGAGCAGACAACTCTCAGTCTTCTTGTATGTATGTAAGCACAGAGCAGAGCTCCTCTCCCACCTTTAAATGGGCTGTCAGCAACTCCACAGGAAATTCAGTGTATTACACATCCCCTGCATTAGTGACCTGCCCTGTATTTGTGGCTAGATTTTCATTTATATGCAGCAGCAGCAAAAGACTCCAACCAAGACACTGGACCAGTCATGCTTGGGGTTGCTGAGACACACAAGGATAGACAACACAGAGGGAACACAGAGGTGAAAGGAGAAACAGCAAAGACTCAAAGAGTTGTCACAAGCCACTGAGCAGGCTGGAAACAGGTGGAGAAATTGGGTCTCTGGCCTCTTCCTCCAACCTGCTCCATGACACCATCCCACCCCTCAGCTGAGCAAGACCTGCTTAGACCTGCAGAGTTTTTTTCCTTCCACTGCCTAAGCCAAAGTTAACTCCTCAACGAGCACTTCCCTCTCCAAATGGCTTTGAACACTTGAAATAACTGAAAAACCCACATATCAAAAAGCTTTTTCTTCTGGCTTGTAACTATAAAAGGAATGGGTTCTCTGTACCAGCCAAGCAGCTCAAATGATGCTGCACCTTGAGCAGCTCCTGTGAAAACTGCTGAAATTAATCTGTTTGCTTTTGTGTAGTTATCTGAAAAAATACAACTACCCTTAGGAAAAAGAAAAAAAAGACCTGCCAAGGTAGTAGATTGTAGGAAAGGTTAATGAAAAAGGCACTGCCTAGCTTGACTCATGCGGACATGAGATCTATTGGTGATACAGCTCAATTTCAATAGCTTTGAGAAGAGATAAGAAGAGGCATTATGAACAGTGGTGAAGATAAGGGAAACCAAATCTCTTGCCTAACAGTTTGCCACCAGGTTCTGAATATTGAGTTATTATTTTCAATATGAAGGCATCGGTTCAGTTCAGGCATCCCCCAAAGACAGCAATTGCTTGAATCCTCTAATCTGAAATATCTGCTTAGAGCCAGCTATAAAACAGCCATAAAAAATACAAATACAAATAATGTGTAAGAGTTTTGCAGTCTAGAACTTGTGTTTATGTGAAGAAAACCTCAGCAATGCTGTGCCCATCATATTTGTGCTGCTGCAACCCCTCCCAGTCTCCCTTACATGCATGTTGTGCAAGTGGCAGCTGAGACAGGGGGTTCCTGCATAGGAGGAACTGGTCTTTGGTTGGAGGACACAGAGAGATCTCTGACCTGTAGAGGCATTGAAACCAAGATTAATCTAGAGATGAGACAGAGAGTGTTCCCAAGGGGTGTGCAGAGGTGGGTCAGAGCCACCCCTGGCTGCTGGGCTGCTGGGCTGCAGAGCCACAGCACCTGCTGCTGCAGGGGGGAAACCAGGAGCAAAGGCAGGAACATCAGGTGGGACTTTCTCAAGTCAGGAGGCTGGGGTCTGAACAGCCTTCTGGGGAAAGAGGGGGCTTTCCTTCCCCTGCTCCCAGCCCCTCTTTTCAGAGCATGGCTGTGCTGTCGAGGAAAGAAAAATGACAAGAACCCATCTTTCATTGTGCTTTCCACTGCAGCACCTGCTCAGCTGCTGAAGGTCTGAGACGGAGTGATGAGTTCATCAAGTGGTTCCTCACGCCTGGTTTACCACATTGTGCTGGATGAGGCAGCATCTCTATCACACTGTTGCACCGGAGAGAGCAAAGAGCACAGGAGGAATTCAGGATGGTTGTGGTGCTCTGTGTCTCACCACCCAACTGGTGTGAGGAGCTTCCGAAACCCCTTCAGTGGTACCTGAAGAAGGTGGCTCATGGGGTTTGAGCCAAGTGCATACACCAGGGGCAGCCTCTGGTGTGCAGTTCCCAGGCTTTGTGCCCTGCTGTGCTGAGGCTGCACAGCAGGGTGAGGTGGGGGTTCCTGACAAGACACAAGACACCTACTGACAAGACACCTACTGACAAGACACCCAGGGGCAGCAAGGTGACAAGATTTATTCCCTTGTGTTTTTCTAGATCTGTCTGACCCACTTTTCTTCCTGAAAAAAAAACACCACAAAACACCTGGCATCGCCATTTAAAGAAACCTGCCCAGCAGATGCCTACAGTGAGTGATGGTGAGGAGGTGACAAAATGCTCATTTTAGTGTTGCAGGGAATTAGAAATAAAATATAAACTCCATCAAAACCACACATGAACAGAAAGACACTGGAGATGAGTTCTTACTGGTTATCTCACTGAGCTTAAGTCTGGAGCTGCACAGAAGCTTCTCGGTAAAATAAATAAATAAATAAATAAATAAATAAATAAATAGTTCTTACTGGTTATCTCACTGAGCTTAAGTCTGGAGCTGCACAGAAGCTTCTCGGTAAAATAAATAAATAAATAAATAAATAAATAAATAAATAAATATATATATAGTTAAATTACCCATCAGCATTTTTTCCCTTTGATTCCACCCTCCCCCTCAGGCTTGCTCAGTAAAATAAATTCATATTCCCCAGGATAAAAAGGACTTTCGTCCTTACTGAGCAATCCAACAGCAGGCTTGGCAGGCCATGTGCTGAGGAGGCTGCTGGTCCCCAACCCAAGGCACATCCCAGAGCCACAGAAGACAGAGGCAGGGAAGGTGGGTCCTGCCCAGCTCCACATCCAGTTGCTCAGATCCATCCTGCCAACTGCCCCAGCTGCTCCCAGGGAAGATGGGAGGGAAGAGGGTGGCTGAGCAGCTCCTGGAGGCACCTGCAAGGCCAGGCTGAAAGAAAGGCACTGGGGAGAGAGGTTCTCTGAGCTCTTGCTTCCCTATTTAGCTTGAACTGGTAATAAATTCCATCCCTAAGGGTAGTGTAAAACTGTGGGACATGCAATGCCCAGATCAGGGCTCTTACTTTATCTGTGAAAGAAACTTGCAAAATTGTCCAAGGAGCTCAGCTCCAACCTCAGGCAGGTTAAGACAGGAATTTCACAGAATTAGGGGATTATTTGGGCTGCTCTTATCAGAAGTGTGAATGTTGCAGGATTGCAGGCAGCCAGCTGAGCCCATGGCTGACTCTGCTTCCCTTCAGGCTCCAAAAGACTGTCTGGGAAAGCATCTATTTCTTTTATTTTCCCCAGTGGGGTGGGGGGGAACCCACCAGAACTTGCCAATGAGGAAAGTGATGTGGACTTTTGTTTTTTTAATCTTTTCAAAAGAAAAAAAAGGATATTAAAAAAAGAAGTGTTCCCAGCTTACCCCATCAGAACAGAAATTTGGAAATGGTGAAGAGGGTGAGCTGTTTGGAGCTTGCTGGATTTATGTAACCTCTACCTGGCTCTGCAAGTAACTATGGAATTTAGTCCAAAGTTGTATGAGGGACTGAAAAGGGCTTAGGGAGGTTTGGGCTGTTCTCAGGACTTGCTCACAGGCAGCCCCAGCTCCAACTGTTCACTGATAATCTGAAGTGTGTGTTGAACCCTGTGCACCGTCAGTAATTGCATTGACTGAGGACATTGATCCTTACAGTTAAGTAGCCACTTGGCTGGGCTGGGGAATTTCAAAGGTGCAGTGAATAATATGCAAAAAAACCCCACCAAGCCCAAAAAACGACTGTATAAATCAAAGGAGGAAAAAACTTGTATTCAACAAAGGAAAAACAGGTCTAAGGAGAGGTCAGTGGGATTTTTACCACTAGATTTCTAAGCAGCCAGGATATGGTTTCAAACTGTGAAAATGTAAGTAAGGGAAATACCTCAATTTCCCCTGATTTCAGAAAACAAAGACATTATTTTCACCTGAACCACAGGGTTCAGAATGACCATTTCCCCTCCTAGTTGGGTCTGTTATCACTGTGAGCAGCCTGTACAACTCTCTGCCTTCTGCAGTAACTGAAAGCAGCACCATATTGATGCATTTCTTAATAACAGGCAATTGAGTCCATTCCAAATGTCATTAAACACGCTGCTTGCAGCAGCCTCCGGAAGGATACAGATTGACTGTGATTAAAGCAGCCTTTCTAGATCTTTACTGTAGTGGTGAACTAATCCACTCAAGCAAACAAAAAAAACCGCCTTTCTGCATCAACCTTGAGGCACAACAGGCAACCTGAGCAGAGCCCCTGGAGCAGGGAACTGCAGGACTGACTGTGGACAGGATCAGCATGTTCTTTGTGGAAATGCAAAAAAGCTACAAAACTGGTGAGATGAAACTACAGACTGAACCCTAGCTCTGTTTCTGAAAAGATGGAATTCACTTCTACTAGTTCACTGCAAATAAATTCAAACTAAATTGCATTCTAAGTTAGTGCTTCATTAATAGCAGTGTATGCAGGAAACTTTAAAGAGGAAGCACAGCAAAGCTTTGCACTTTTAAATTATTATTATCCTTCCCACTGCCACCTCCTTTTCAGTTCAGTTTTTCTGATGCTTGTGCAGAAATCTCTACTAAGTCTGCCATTAAAGACAGTGCTAATGGCAGTAATTAAACCTAAAGACTGCTGACAGTTACTAGAAATCACAGTTCAGGTTATTGGCAGTTCCTGTACTGAGATACCATGGGTGAGCTTGTAAGACAAGAACATAATCTGGTGCAAAATGAAGAAAATGTCAGCACCTGAAACACCTTTGACTCCTAAATGAGTAACAGGCTGGCAATCTTCGGCTTTTTAATTTATTACTCACTTCTGTGATGGTTCTTCTCTCCCCAGAGCAGCACCCTGAGGGTGAGCATTGAGCAGCCTCAGGGAGGGACCCTCCAGCCAACAGGCCAGAGGCAGTGGCAAGGGACAGGGCACAGGTGGCAGTGCCACCTCCCCAGTTTGGTCCAGTCATAGAAAAATTGAATCACCATCAAGGCTGGAAAAGACCTTCAAGATCATCAGGTCCAACCATCCATGCTACAAGCCCCAACCACTGAACCACCTCCTGGAACACACATCCAAACTTTTTCTGAGCCCTGCAGCCTGTGCCTGGTACCAGCACCTCAGGCTCACCGAATGCAGGTTTCATCAGTGGCCCAAATTGGACACAACTTTAGGACAATTTAAGCTGAATGGGTGTATATGACCAGGCAATTTGCAGGAGCCACAGGAAACACTTCAACAGAGGGAAGGGACACACTCACCCCTACACACTTCACTGCCTCCCACACCAGTCCCAGTTGCAGCCAGGGCTCATTTTCTCTTCATTCATGGCCCTCCAGCCCCCACCAGGAGCCCTGAACTGCAGGCAGGTACTCTCAGCGTTGCTCTGCAGGAAGGGCATGCTCAGGGTGTATTTGTATAGATGGTGGCAACTGAAATGTAAAAATAAAAGGGACTGAGCTTAAACAGCCTGCCACAGTTTGCACAGTGGGATGCTTGTGATTAATATCCAAACAACATGTTGTTGGGTCTCATGAGATCAAAGTAGGATAAATCCATAAGTTCGAAAAAATAAATCCCCTGTTAAAACACAAACCCAAAAATCCAGCAGCCACTCATTTTCAGGGTGACACTGCTGAAGAATAAACCATTTATATATATATCCAGTGGAAACTCTTCAGAGTTCTTGTAATTATAGGTGTGAATGTCACAGCACTGAGACCAGGCAGCACCAGGAGCATGTTCTGCTTTTGGCCACAGGTCCCCAAGCCAGGACACTGTCGAGTTTCTTCCTGCAGCTGGGCAGCTTGGGGCTTCCAGGGAAGCTCAAGACAAGCTCCTATCAATTTGCAAGGAATTGTTTTGTGAGCATGAACACAAAAGATGTGGGAAAGGAACCAGTGCTGAATTAACTATATCAAGTTAGACCTCAGGAAGATGCATGTGGTTTCAGCAGCTGAAGGTACTGCCCCTGCCCATCTCAGTGGCAGGTTACCATCACCACAGCTGGTTCAGGGTGGTAGGGAGAAGTGCCCCAGAACCCAAATGCCAAAACACCCTGCCCTTGTTTCAGTCAACATCTACAAAGCCCCATGGCTCAGCTGGAGCAGGGATGGGCACAGTGTTTATCTGAACTTCAGCATCACTGGGGCTGCAAGGTGGTGAACAGCCCCCTGCTGGAAAGGAAAACTTCCAGACGTTGCCCCGTGAGCCATAGAAGCTCAGCTGCCCATGGCCCATGAAATATTAACACCCTCCAGAGCTCAACCACACATTCTGCCTTCCAAACTAGTGCTGCTGGGAGAGCTGAAGTAGAAGGAGGATACTTGGTGGCAGCATCAGGTAGAGAGTAACCCAAGCTAGAGAAGAAAAAAATGATTTTTCAGCAAGAAGAGTTCCTGTTTCACAACATGGTTAAGCACTTGTGGTAGCATAAGACAGGGAGCAGCATCAGGTTTTTGTCATTAAGGTGTTGCTTTAAGACCTCATTAGCAAAGATGGAGCATGTTTAATGAGCAGGGGCTCATTTCTGCCCAGGGAGGTGGTGGAGGCACCACCCCTGGAGGTGTTAAAGAAAGGGGCAGATGTGGTGTTTTGGGAGATGGTTTAGTGCTCACGGGGTTGTAGGGGTGGATGGTTGGACTTAATGATCTTGAAGGTCTTTCCAACCGTGATGATTCTATCACTCTTATGGAAGGCTCTAAACCAGCACCACAGAGCACTGTATCGTTTGAATCAGTCAACCTGAGGAGCAACTACTGCCTGTGGAAGGGAGCTTTGGAGGACTGGCGAGTACACTCATGTTCAACAAGCACAGGAGCAGTCCTGGAGCAACCCATGGACAGGGAGGGGGCAAAGCACAAGGAAGGGGGTTTGGGGAGTAAAATGTTTGCAGCAATGGGGAAAAGAACTGAGATAGAGCAGAGGGAAAATAGAAGTGAAGAAAAGTGGGTGGCACAAAGGGGATGGAAGCATCCTTCTCTGTTTCTGTGTGCTCCTGCTTATCCTCAAGATGTTTACTGCATCTTCTCCAGGGTTTTGTTGCTAGAATCCCATTTTCTTCACTACTTGGCAGCCTAGCAAGAATGTAGCATGTTTTAGAGAACTTTGTCATCATCTTTGTTTCCAGATTTGTCTCATCAGCAAATTTACATTTTTTATATTTGTTCAGATTGCTGTGACTTGCTGATTTTTATAGGAACCAGTCCTGCCTAGGGAAGCACCACAGTTTTATCAGTCCCTGCACAGCAAATCTGTCCCTTCTCCAGCTCTCAGCTCAGCAAGGCACCATCTCCCTCTTTTGTCTTCTTTTTATATTTAGAAAGATTTCAAGACATCAGTCACCATCCCCACATGTGGCCCCTATTCGAGCAACAATAGCAAAGGACACCAAAGAACAAACAAGAAAAGGCAGATGGGGAAAGGTGAAGGAGCAAGATCAGAAACTGCTTTTGAGGAACTCCAGGAGCACCAGTCTCTGGTGCTGGACTCTCCTCTGCCTGGGCCCGGGCGCAAGAATCCAGCAGATCTTTGGATCAGCTGCAAAACACCCCCCAGACAATGGCACAGGGTTTAGGGGGTGATGCGAATTAAGCTTCTCCACCAGATGACAAGTTGCTCTACTTTGCAGTCACACAGCCCAGGCCCATTTTCATGTGGCTCTGTGCCACCAAATGCTACTTTTTAAGAAATGAGGACTTTAAAGTGATGAAGATTCAGCCCCAGCTCAGAGTAAATGTCTCCTGCTCCCACCTCCAGATGGTATTTTTCCCATCAACCAAACATACAAATAAGGCTACCCAAGGTATTTCCTTTAGAACAGAAGTTGGGAGGAAGGGGCTGCACAGCTGCGCACAGAATCTGTTTGGTACATCCACAGGACCTGACTAGAAAGGAGGTGGCAGGAAAATGGAAATTCTCCAGGAATTGCCATGTTCCTCTAAATGGTTTTGTGTGTCCAATTAACCTGCAACTGCATTAATTGGTGCATTCCACCTCAGTGCCACCTGCTTGCAAACAGTGAAACACCTTCTCAGGAGACTGCTCTGGGATTTATCACTTGCCTGTGGCCCCACTGGGCAGGACTGGGCTGAAGTGGCTCTTTTCAATGGCTGGAAAAACTGCTTCACAGGGCAAACACACTTTTTTTTTTCAGTCCTCAGGATCATTTCCCCCCATTTGCCTCATTTGCCCATTTGCCTCAGGTCTTCCCCAGCCATTTCTCTCTCTGTGTAGTACTTTTTGACCTTCCTTCCACATCCCCCAGGACTTGCTGCTTTAATAACCACACAAGCTTCTAGCAATTGCAGATGATCACTAGACTACAGGAGACAACAAAGTCACGTTGTGGTGTCTTACCTGGCCATTTATTGCCTAATGTTGGGCTCAAACATGTATCTGGGGCCTTGGGTCACACATTCTCACCAGCTTCAGCACTGTTCCTCCACTGGCTGCCTTAAGCAGCTGTGGACCAAAGGGCTCCAAGAGGTTCCTCCCTTTGGGTTGTCCATTTAGAAAATCACCAACAACTTCAATAGCTCTAGAGCAGCATGAGAACTGGACAAAGTAAGGCCAGGAGGGGGGTTGTTGGTGCAGTTATCACAGCAATCCCACTCCTGCCTGTGCCCTGTGAATTGAAGCTGTAGCCCCACACAGGCATGAATGTGGAATTCTTCATAGGCTGCGTGGTACCAGGGCCTCTGCACTCCTCAGTTCCAGAGTCATGCAGAACTACACAACCATTAACTCAGCAAAACCACTCACACCACTCCCCTCTCCCAAACCCTACTTTTAATTTATTTTATAACATCCTATAATAATTCCATTCATTAGCTTACAGTAGGAATCTTTGCTGTTGCATCTCTTTGGATAACTAAAGTGGGAGCAAGCCAAGGCTTTTTTGGTTTTCTTTTTTAAAAATGAAATTACCTTTTTAAGCAAAATCTTTCAGTCCTCTCCCTCTCTCCTGAAATTACTTGAAAAAAGTTACAGTGCAAAACTACAGCCTGAGAACTGGGCCATGTTCAGTGTCCATTGTCTGTAGATGTTGAATTCAATGCCCTTCTCCACAAGTGACACTGTGCCCACGATGAAGCTGCCCCAGGGAGGATTCTGATCCACACAACTGAGGAATTTATTATCATTTTGATGAGGAAGTGGTCTCATTTTGTGCAACGACTGCAAGATGATGCCAGCTCCTCCCTTTCCCCAGAACCTTTTCCACCCGCAGACGAGGCTGCTGCACACAACGCGGTTGGGTCCCACTGGCTCCCAGCACTGTCCCATTCCCTGTGAGCTCTGATTTAGGAACTAGAGCACTATGGCAAGTCCCCTTCCTACTGAGACACACATGGACACAGCCCTGTGTCATACACTACTGACAAAGCTCAACTGACGTGTCAGTTGGTTTGATTAAATCAATCTAGTCTCATACTGTCACCTAATGTGACTTTGAGAAGATCTTTTTACTGCCCCCCCCTAAAAAACCTGGATGTTTCTTGACACTAGTTAACAGTGGAATTTGCAGCTTAATTATCAAGAGGGACTTCCTCACATGCATTGATGAGCACACGGTCTGGTCCAGACCTTCTCTCTGGGCTCTCAAGTTCTGCAGATAAGTCTAGCTCTTCAGGCAGGACATGCACAGGACCAGGCATTATTTTAGTAATGGATGTCTCTGACACAGCCTAAGGGACAGGCTTTAGATTTTCTCTCTTCTGTAATACACAATTTTACTGCCCAAAGCAGAGCACTACTGCTTGCTCTCCCCAGCTGCTGACACACCATCCCTGAATCCCACCTGGGTCTAAGAGCTGTACGATGCATACATGGAGTTTATTTCCCTTTCACACTAATTTCAGTAAAAGGTTTTCCTATTTTAATTTCATTGCTGAGTTATTCCCTTCCTCCATGATGTGGTTTCAACAGCATTTGTTGTGATTAAGACAGACTTCTAAAAACCCAAGGTATTATTTTCCTTGTGAAAAAATTCAGTAGACTGTCCACTCTATGAACAGCACAATGCACTGGAGCTCCTAAAACACCATCTTATCCATGACTGCTGTGAACATATCCCAAGACTTCTATATTTGCCAAAAGCACCCAGACTACTATAACTTAATACCACAGGCAAGTTTGAAGTATTGAAAACCAAAACTTCCTGAGATGCCTTTACAGCTTCAGTGCAACCTGAGTCAAGACTAGGCATTTTATAAACCAGAAATGCCCTGCCCAGCGTGGAGAGTGGAATTAATAACATATGCACAAGGCCATTATACCATGTTCAAATATTCTTACCCAATTCAGAAGTTAGCTGGTACTTGCTGTCACCAGCTTCACACCAAACGTTTGCACCTTCAGCTTGTAAGCTGCATCATCATCAGCACTAGAAGTGGGACAACACTGCATTTTTCAATTTAACCTCTTCTTGCAAGTCACAGACCACCATGGAGCAAATGGTTAATTTTTGTAACACAATGTGAAAGTCTTGACAACTTCTTGCCCATTTTGTGATGCTGCTGTAACTGATCATTCCTTTTCAGCCTTAAATGCATGAGCTACAGGCCATATGAAATCTCTTTGATCTAACTAGAGAAGGCAGAAACTCCCAAGTCAGCATTGTCCTGAAACACAAGGAACTTACTTGGCATTTGAAAGGAAAACAGGTCCACCTGACAAACGAATTTTGGAAGCTTAGAGCTTTCCAGCACAGCATGCAGAGTCCAGACACAGGAACACAAAGTCTCTTTGAGTTGCTGGGATCTCCATTTGTTTCCTTACCACCCAGCTGAGCACCTGCTGCTCTGAAACCAGCTCTGACCCAGCCTGCTGTGGGGGGCACAGTGCAGAGTAGGGGGCCAAAAATACTGAGAAGAGGAAAGGCTTTTTTCAAATCTACTGTCAGACCAAACCAAATCAACATTGCAGGGCTATGCTCACTTAGATGCATTGGTGAAGTTAATACAATTTATCCCAGGTGAGGATGTCCTATTTGAATTTGCAACCACTTTGATAAGACACCTCTAAGTAACAGTCTTTTAACACTGGTATGTTAGCAGCAGCTCTAAGAAGGTTAAGTTTACTTTGCTGCACTTGAGCAAGCAATCTACAGAAGCTGGTTACAGCTCCCCAGAACTTTCAGAAGCTCCACATGAAATCCTTCCTCTAGCCCAACTTACTGTGCCCACAGCTCAGGCAGTACCTGCGAGCACAGCCAGCAACTGCCTGCTGAAAAGCCCGTTTTGTCACCAGTTCATTTGACACCAAAATGCAATCACTCAACTTCATCAAGCTTCCCTGGGCCTGAAGGGCTGTCAGGCCAAGTGCAAACCCAGCCAAATTGCCCAAGAGCAGAAAGAGAGAAATGGTGGGGGTGGAAAAAGGGAAGGTGCCTCTTTACTAGTTATGCAGTCGTTTATATTTAACAACTAGATGTTTCAGCTGCTGGTGAAAGACCATGAGGGAAGTCAAGCAGCTGGCAGGTTAACACCAACTTTAACCTACACTTTCAGTATGGCTGGGCAGCTACTTCTGGGAAACTATGCTGGGATGTAAAACAGGCAATTTGTTACATCATCCCCAAAAAACAAGTATTGCTGCCTCTTGTACGAATAAGAGCTACTGAAAGGCAATATTTATCTGTTCATGTCTTGGAGTTCCTTTGGGCCTTGAAAAACGCCTGCTAATCTGGTGATTTGATTGTCTTTTTTTGAGGAAACCAAATAAATGGAGAAAGATACTATATTCATTTCAGAGCTGGATCTAAACCAATACATTTCAGAATAAAAAAGCATAAAAGAATAAAAATTTGCTTTATCCTTTGATACAAGTTCTTTTCCATTACCAGCCAAAATGCTGGAAATTCAGTGTCTTGTATAAGAAGCAATTCATCAGTTTAAAGAAAAAAACAAAGGAATAATTACTCTGCAAGAAACATTTCCCTTGGTAACTGACCGCAGCAGGGGCAGGGAGGAGAGAGAAGATGCAGGTCTCAGGAAACGTCACCAGCAGATAATTAAATACATGGCTTCTATTTTTAGCATCGGGGAGTTCAGGTATATGATTTGTTACAGCAATGTAAAAAACAAGCAAACCAAACAACAAGCCCCAAACAAGGAAAAAGCAATAAATCCTTTTCTGTGGGTAAGAAAAATACTCACTGATGCAGGTCACTAATTGTCAACAATCCTAACAAACTCTGGCTGTAGGGAGTAGCTGTTTCTTTCTACTACTACCAGAAAACGTAGAAGGCTGAAGAGGAAACAAAAAGTTAAACCAAACCATTAAAAAATACAGTACTGTGACAGATTTTATTTCATTTTTATCAGTACCACATGCTTACTACCACTAGGAACAGACATGCCTTTTTGCTTTGTTTTGGTTACTTGTTTTGTTTCTTTAAAACCTATATTAAATGTTGACCTAAAGCTTGCTGAGCCTTGGAGATCTGGCTCAGGAGTTAACTGCTTGAATTTTTATTTAAATAGATAAACTTAAGTTTGAAAATAAGAAAAATACAGATGAACAGGAAAATTAAATTACAAATTCAGTTCATACAAATATCTCTTATTCTATGCACTAAATCCTGTTAATTAGTTGAGGTCTTTTAAAAATTCTTAAAATACTTATGAAACATTATTTACAAATTATATAAATAATAGGTCACTTTAAAATTAACCAATTCAACAAAAAAGTCACTTTTTTGTGCTGTGTGTACTAAAAATGTTCTTGTTTATTGATCATAACCCAGTTTGCAGTATAAAACATTTGTTCACTTACATCAAAATGGGTTCCAATAGAAGGAAGGAAGGTATCGGTTTCAAAAGAAAACAAAACAATATTATAAATGCTTAAAATCAATGAGGCTTCTTAATGTTCTTTTCTGCATCATTTGCAGTCATTTTTAGAAGTCCATTCTACAGTATTTGTCTTGTGAACAGGTCATCTCAAAATAGCAGAGACAGTTTCAGCCCAGTACATCGCTCACACGTCACAAAGACCTTCTACCAGGAGGGCAGGGGCAGAGGAGGGAATGTCAGTGGCCAGCACAAGCCTTTACAACATTTAACTTAAAAGCCAGCAGTTATAGAACTAATCACAGACTATACACATCCTGCACTGAACAGCAATCAAAAGGACTGGAAAATATACATTGAGGAAAACAAGAGACAGATGGTTTTCCAACACCTTTGTTAAAATTAATGCTTTTCTTGTCTTTTGTTTTAAAACCAGCAGTGACACCACCAACAACTACAACTACCTTTTCCTTTAACATCATCTATGCCAGGTAACTACTGTACGTGAGAAATGTACAATAAAAGCAGAGAAACCACTCATTTTCCTATGCAGACACATGAAAATATAAAGCCATACAGATTCCAAAGTGCCATGAATACCAAATTCAAGTGATGGTTTATAGCATGTGGGAAAGAAACTAAGTGGAACTTTCTCTATGGGTTGCTGAGCCCCTCAGCTGTATCTTCAGTTTCCCCTTTGGCTGCTTTGGTGAGAATTTCCATCCATTTTATCTGCAGCTCTTCGTCTTCTGCGCTGAAATATAGAGTTTGCTGGGACTGGCAAAGCTTAAAAACATGCTTCACTTCAAACTTCTCACCAGCCACTGGTAAACTGACTTCGTATCCAGGCAGAGGAATAGGACGTGGGCTCCGTCCATCCTAAAGAGGAAACAACAAACATCAGAACTCAGCAGTGAACGGTGTTGTGAAAGTGGAGGAGTGGGGGTACCCCTGTGGGGAGAGGTTTCCTCTCCATGGGGTTCAAGAAATGCTTGTTTCCAACAGTTTGAAACCATTTTCAGTTCTGAAACTCATTTCAAAGTAGCAAGATATGGTTGGAGATGCATTGCCCTACACCAAGCCGTGGTCCCCAGGCCAAGCAGCTACACTCCAAGTTCCACCAAAGTGGAGGGCACCGAAGCCCCATCCCCACCAGGAGATGGAATGGGCACAGCCAAGGACACCTGCACCTGGCCCCTTGCCCAGCACTGTGCTTGTGGAGCAGAGAACACCCACTGCCTACCCTGAAACACCAAAAGGCTACAACAACTTCTTGGTGCTTCTCCCATCTTCCTTAACAGACTCCCCTTCACAGTGAGAATGCTGAGCCAGCAGCATCTCTGGGAATTGCCATGGAATTTCACATAACATGCACGTGTTGTAAAGCCACCAGCATCCTGGTGTAGTGTGGCCAGCAGAAGCAGGGAGGTGATCCTGCCCCTGTGCTGGGCACTGGTGAGGCTGCACCTCCAGCACTGGGAGCAGTTCTGGGCCCCTCACTGCAGGAAGGACATTGGGGGGCTGGAGCGTGTCCAGAGAGGAGCCACCAAGCTGGGGAAGGGGCTGGAGAACAAGTTCAATGAGGAGAGGCTGAGGGAACTGGGATTGTTTAGTTTGAAGATGAGGAGGCTGAGGGGAGACCTCACTGCTCTCTGCAACTCCCTGAAAGGAGGTTGTAGGGAGGTGGGTGTTGGGCTCTTCTCCCACATGATTCATGGCAGCACCAGAGGAAATGGCCTGAAGCTGCACCAGGGAAGGGTTGGACTGGATATTAGGAAGAATTTCTTTACCCAAAGAGTGGTTGGACAGTGGAACAGCTGCCCAGGGGGGTGGTGGAGTCACCATCGCTGGAAGTGTTTAAAAGAAATTTAGATGTGGTGCTGAGGGACATGATTTAAGCACTGAACAGGTTGATGAGGTTATGGTTGGTGGATTTAGGTTATGGTTACGGTTGGACTTGATGATCTTCAAGGTCTTTTCCAACCAGGATGATTCTGTGATTCTGTGTTTTACAAAAACCCCTCTGGGTTAGGTACAGGCAAGGCTATAGTGAGAACAGTTTGATGTAGGCCCTTTCAAACCTCATGGGACATTGGTAGGATTGGTTTAAAGGATACAAATAAGCAGAGCTGAACACTGAGAGACACAAAGAGAACCATGAGAAAAGAGATTGAAATAAAAGAGAATTTCAGATCTTAAATCAATCAGTGAATCTTCTCAGAAGATCTTGGGTTATTTATGATGCCTTTCAGAGTTGTTAAAGATGTTGAAGCTCAGATTCTTTACACCCTTTCAAGGTCAGATTAAGCCACAGATCGAAGCTGTGCTACAGTTCTCTAGCAGTCACTTCTTGAGCATCAAGCAGCCCTCAGGAAAGGCATGGCTGGGCAAGGCAGGGTGTGCCATGATCAGCAACCCCTTTCAACTGACGCCATCAAAGCATTTTCAAAGGTGGGTCCCCAAACTGATGTCTAAACCATACAGACATCAAGCATCTGTAAGATGCTGTCACCTCCTGCAGCAGCTACTTGTGTAGTAGCCCACTCAAGTTCAATGCCTAAAATAAAAATTAATAAGGAATCCCACAAAGAGGTGGCCAAGTCATTCTTTTGTTATCCCACACTGAATGCAGACGACTCAGTAAATCAGGAAGGGATCACAGCTCTGAGAACAATGGAAAAAATAGACTTTTCTAACACCTAGACTAAAATAATTCAAGTTGTAGAGCTGCTCACATCAATGTAAAAACACTAACTGGCAAAACCACACAGTCAAAAAAGTATCTACACATTTTATTAAAGGGCTGTGCTGCCATCCAGTGTGACCTGGACAGGCTGGAGAGCTGGGCAGAGAGGAACCTAATGGGGTTCAACAAGGGCAAGTGTAGGGTCCTGCACCTGAGGAAGAAGAACCCTGTGTACTGATAGGTTAGGGGTGGACCTGCTGGAGAGCAGTTCTGGGGAAAAGGATCCAGGAGTCCAGGCAGACAGTCAATGACCCATGAGCCAGCAGTGTGTCCTTGCGGCCAAGAAGGCCAATGGAATCCTGGGCTGCATGAGGAAGAGTGTGGCCAGCAGGTCAGGGAGGTGCTTCCCCCCCTCTACTCTGCCCTGGTGAGGCTGCATCAGGAGAACTGGGTCCAGTTCTGGGCTCCACAGTTCAAGAGAGACTAACTGGAACATGTGAATATTTAAATATGATGAAAAACTTCACAGTGAGGGTGACAGAGCCATGGGACAGGCTGCCCAGGGAGGCTGTGGAGTCTCCTTCTCTGAAGATGTTCAAGACCCCCCTTGATGCAGGTCATGTCCTCCAGGGGATCCTGCGTTAGTGGGGGAGTTGGACTGGATGATCTCTAGAAGTCCCTTCCAACCCTGACAATTCTGTAACAGAAGCTTCCTGATTCAGTAATCTGCTTACTGTTATGCAACAATGCTGGAGTCCATCTACTTGAAGACCAAGCCCTATTCAAGGACATTTACAGCAATTTTGGGTCAAACATTACAAAATTCAATTCCTCTTTGAGTGCAAGACATTGTGTTAAAAGCAGCAACCAGTTTCCTGACCCCAACATCACAGCCACATCACACCTACAGGGAGGTGCCTGCATGTGTCCAGGTTTGCTCTGGTGTGTGCAGAGTAGCTCAAGACCTGCCCAGGTGGCACTGATGAACCCCATATGCAGAAGAGCATTTGTCAGCTCAACAATGCCTGCTTCATTGGTCTGGTTCTAGAAAAAAAGACACTAAGACTTGGCAGATTAAAAAATGGGAGTGTCACAGTTTCACTGCTCAAACCAGGACAGGGAGGTTGCCCATGACACAGAAATTATATCATTTTGAGCCAAGAAGTGCAGTGCAAAAGCACCAGACATTTCCATGGTACACGTTCAACCTGTGCAGACACAGGCAGGTGAAGCAGACCACCTTCAGTCTTGCTTCCTCCCTTTTCTTAACGTGATGCCTCTGCCACTTTTCTGTACCTGCCTGATTCAAAAAGGAGAGATTTAAACTCCCTCTGATTTAAATTCCCTCAGTAGCTGCCCCAGTGACAGAGAAAGGTGAAGCACTCAGCCAACCCACACACCCAAACCAGCTCTCTCTGTGGCACTGTGAGAATCTCAGGATCCCCACTGGAGCCCTTCCCCCCACTTGGAGTGCAGCAAACTCAGGGGTTGTTCTGCACCCACATGGAATTTGGGCCCTACACCCAGCACCTTAGTACAATTTACAGGCCCTACAGGCAGATAAATGTAATATTCTGTTTTTAAGAGCCTACTGGATTTGGCTGGTTGAATTGTGATGTTTTTTTTAATATTTCTGTATGCAACATACTTGGGTTGCTCAATATCAGTATTTCATCAAACCAAACCAGAGAGATTTGTTTTGGGGTTAATTTCAATAGTTCTCCTGAGATAGTGAATGATCCACAAGAGTCTGTTGGATGTGTAACACTGTCAGTCATCACAAGCACTGTGCA
>NW_009952305.1:0-975 GCF_000747805.2 Chaetura pelagica | reverse complement strand
CGCCTGCGAGGGCTCCTCCAAGAGTCCCTTCTGTCTGCACCATACCAACAAATTGACCAGTGATTTTCGGTCCAGCTTTGTTTCAGTCTTTTGCGCCAACCGCGTTATAGTGTTTACGGTGGCGATCTCCGTTGCCGATGCAGCAATTCCCATCCTGCTTTCCCGATTCACTGATCGGCGTGGCCACAACCCGTCTCTCTCGAACAGCCCAGCTTACCCGCTGGCAGCAGGATCCTTGCCCGTCTTCGGCTCTGTTCCTCTACCCCGCTCGTATGACGTCGGGGTCACCAGATGCCATGGTCCATATCTATGGAAAGCCGGGAAAGAATACAGCACACCAATATGATGTAGATTCAGTCCAAGTTTATTTAGCTGCGTGTAGATTATATAGTCTCAGGACAGCGTGCACGCTGTCCACGTGGCAAAACAAAGTTCTTAATTGGTTAATATACATTGTTCACGCATCCCCATTCCCCTTTTGATTGGCCCCTACTTTAAGCCCTTTATCTGACTCCCCGTCTTGTTTACCTTACTACCCAATTGTTACACATACATGCTTCACTAGTTCCCACAGGAATGACCTTAGTTGTTCCTCCAGCTGCCTAAAGTTTCTGCCTAAAGTTTCTCATAATCATTCAGCACAGCCAGGGCCCGAACATCTCCCCCTCTTTTTTTCAAATACAGCATTCGCTATATTCTGCTTACTATTCTGTAAGCATCGCAATAAGCAAGGTAAGCAGACAAGTATAATAAGTATGAACATACCTATTGATAAAATCTGATGCAAAATGCTAGCTACCCATGGCCCTAAGCCAAGTGACCTTAACCAATCATCAAGTCTCCAGCTATCTTCCTTCAGGTTATGCAGCCCATTCTCCAGCTGTTCTATCTTTCTATGCATAGACTCCAAGTGATCCGAGAGGTTCATACTATTCAGACTCGAAGATGTCACATTGCCATTCTCCATCCTGGCTT
>NW_009952304.1:0-514 GCF_000747805.2 Chaetura pelagica | reverse complement strand
TAGCACTCACCCTTCTTCAACCTGGACAGAAAGGGAAGCCCTGGGAATTTTAAAAACACTCCTACTCAGTAAACAAATCCCAGTGAACATGTACTGAAGTGACATGTTATTTCCAGGTTGGAGGAACAAGAGTTTTAAGTTACTGACAGTTTTGCAACAAACCATCTAAACAAAAACGTCTAACTAACATTTTGTAACTCTTAACAGCATTTGATTAGGACTATCGAGAAGCTGAAAGCAAGACTCCAGCAGAAGTGGCTGGGAATATTAACATTAGCTTTATAATGAGAGATAACTTATATAAAGCATAACTTGCAAAAGTTCACTGCTTTCCTCAAATTATTTCCAAGGTTGTAAACACAGCCAAATGTATACCTTTGTACTTCATCCACACAGCTACAACAAGAACTATGACCCACAGTTGTTCAGAAGAATGAGAACACTGTGCTTAAGCAAGTGTTTACCTGCATCTCATTGTACCATATGGTACAACCTCCTTCTTCCTTCAGCCTAG
>NW_009952303.1:8722-11047 GCF_000747805.2 Chaetura pelagica | reverse complement strand
ATCCCATCCCCATCCCATCCCCATCCCACCCAATCCCACCTTGTCCCACCATCCCACATTGTCCCCCCCCTCCCCTCACCCACCTGTTGAGGCCCCGCACCATGTAGGACTGGAGGTCAACGGAGCTGAGGGGACAAGAGCAGGTGACCATGGGGACCAGGGGGGCTGAGACCCCCAGGTGAGACCGGGGGAACAGAGCGGGACACAGTGGGGGTGACAGAGGGGTGGGAGGTAGGGATGCCATGGGCGTGTGGAGGCACCACCACGATGTGGAGGCACCAGTGAGGATGTGGAGGCACCATGAAGATGTGCACACACCAGGAAGATGTGCACACACCACGATGTGCACACACCAGGAAGATGTGCACACACCAGGAAGATGTGCACACACCACGAAGATGTGCACACACCACAAAGATCACACACCATGATATGCACACACCAGGAAGATATGGACACACCAGGAAGATGTGCACACACCAGGAAGATGTGCACACACCATGATATGCACACACCAGGAAGATGTGCACACACCACAAAGACGTGCACACACCAGGAAGATGTGCACACACCAGGAAGATGTGCACACACCAGGAAGATGTGCACACACCAAGATGTGCACACATCACAAAGATGTGCACACACCAGGAAGATGTGCACACACCACGATGTGCACACACCACGAAGATGTGCACACACCAGGAAGATGTGCACACACCAGGAAGATGTGCACACACCACGATGTGCACACACCACAAAGATGTGCACACACCAAGATGTGCACACACCACGATGTGCACACACCAGGAAGATGTGGAGGCACCATGAGGATATGGACACACCACGAGGCCACGGGAGCCCCGTGAGGATGAGGAGGTGACACCACGAGGGACACGACACAACCCCCCCCAAATCCAAGCAGGGGCCAAAGGGGGAAGGTTCCGATTCAGGTCCCACCTGTTGAGGTCCCTCACGAGGTAGGGCTGGAGATCAGCAGAAGGTCCCCGCAGGACCAGCCCCTTGGGGGGCAGCCGCTCCCCCTGGCTGGGCTGGCGCTGCAGGTGGGGGTTGCGCAGCGCGACGCTGATGTCGGTCAGGAGCCGGGGCAGAGGGCCCAGCTTCAGCAGGGCCTCCTGGGGAGGGCAACCCAGTGTCCCCACTGCACCCCGGGACCCCCGAGACCTTCCCCTGGGGGAGGGGAGGTGGGATGGGGTCTCCATGGGCAGCCCCGAGGGGAGCTCGGGGGAGGGGAGTCCAAAAAGGTTCCCTAGGGAGGGGTGGGTGGTGGGAACCCAGTGACCCTCTGTGGTGGGACATGGGGGTGGGAAGGAGTGACCCCCTGTGGTGGGACATGGGGATGGGAACCCAGTGACCCCCTGTGGTGGGACATGGGGGTGGGAACCCAGTGACCCCCTGTGGTGGGACATGGGGTGGGAACGGAGTGACCCTCTGTGGTGGGACATGGGGATGGGAAGGAGTGACCCTCTGTGGTGGGACATGGGGATGGGAACCCAGTGACCCCCTGTGGTGGGACATGGGGGTGGGAACCCAGTGACCCCCTGTGGTGGGACATGGGGGTGGGAACCCAGTGACCCTCTGTGGTGGGACATGATGGCTGTGACCTCAACAACCTCTCGTGGTGGGACAAGCTGGGTGGGACCTCAATGATCTCCCCTGGGCAGACCAGGGGAAAACGGGACCTCAAAACCCCCTTCAAGATCACCCAGGTTTCCAGGATCCCAAACCCTCCTTTTGGGGAAGAACCTGCTTGTCCAGACCTTTGCTCACAGCCCCCCCAGAAGAAGACCCGGGTGTCCAGCAGGTACCTTGCTGAGCTGGGACATGACCTCCCAGAGCAGGGCATGCAGGGTGGAGAGCTCCCTGCCCAGGTCAATGTAGCCCTCAAAGCTGGTGCTGTTGGTCAAGGTATCCAGGTTGGAGATCTCGTAGAGGAACTGCTGCATGCTGGTCCACTCCAGCTCCAGGAACTCGTTCATGAAGGCCATGTACTCCTCCTTGCTGCCAAACCTGCGGGAAGGGGCAGGACAGGTTGTCACCTGTCCCCACTGGTCTTGGCCACCACCCTCTGGCTCTTCCAGCCCTTCAGGTTCCAGGTGTCTCTTCATGAAACCCCACGGGGACTTCATCCATCTCGGGTGGTGCTTGGTTCTCCAGTCAGATGTGCAGCATCTCATCCCTCCATCCATCCATCCCTCCATCCATCCCTCCATCCATCCCTCCATCCATCCCTCCATCCATCCCTCCATCCATCCCTCCATCCATCCCTCCATCCATCCCTCCATCCATCCCTCCATCCATCCATCC
>NW_009952303.1:1458-8217 GCF_000747805.2 Chaetura pelagica | reverse complement strand
TCCATCCATCCATCATCCCTCCATCCATCCCATTACTCCATCCCATGGATGATGGAGGGAGGGATGGATGGATGGATGGATGAAGGGATGAAGGGATGGATGGATGGAGGGATGGATGGAGGGATGGAGGGATGGATGGAGGGATGGATGAATGGATAAAGGGATGGATGGAGGGATGGATGAAGGGATGGATGGATGGATGGAGGGATGGAGGGATGGATGGATGGAGGGATGGATGGGTGTCAGGCTCCCCATGCCACCCCCCGCAGGCTCTCACTTGGTGAAGTTGGCCAGGTTCTGGATGACCTTGGCGATGAGGGTGAGGGTGCGGGAGGTCTGCTCGTCCGGGTACTCCTGCATGAGGCCGAAGAGGCTGGGGGACATGACGGCCGGGCAGAGGAAGCGCAGGAACAGGGAGGCGCTGATCAGGCGGTCGGCGATGTCCTCCCGGCCGCGCTCGGCGCAGCGCAGCCGCCACGAGGCGAACACCTCCTTCAGCTCCCGGGGGAACACGCTGCCGTGGGGACACGGGTCAGGGTTGGGGAATCAACCAGGGTGGGAGGAGGTGCCCCCCGAGCCCCCCGGGGACTCACCAGTGGGAGTTGACCACCTTGCAGAGCGCCAGCTCGCAGCACATGCGCAGGTTGGCCTGGTGGTCGGCCAGGGTGGAGGCCGAGCACTTCATGGGGTCCACCTCACAGTTCTCCTCTGACTCGTAGAGAGCCCGGATGAACTCGCCTGGTGGGGGGAAGGGGCAGAGATCAGAGGGGAACCAGGGACCACCCATTGTGCTCGTGGCCGGGTCAGCCCCTTAGGGGTAAAGACCACCCAACCATCCCATGAGCAGCGGAACAACCACCCAGCCATGTCATGGTCAGAAGAAGGGACCACCCAACCATCTCTTGGGCAGAGGAACAACCACCCAGCCACCTCATGACAATGGCAAGGGACCCCCCAACCATCTCATGGGCAGAGGAACAACCACCCTACCATCTCATGACAATGGAAACGGACCACCCAACCATCCCATGAGCAGAGGAACAACCACCCGACCATGTCATGGTCAGAAGAAGGGACCACCCAACCATCTCTTGGGCAGAGGAACAACCACCCAGCCACCTCATGACAATGGCAAGGGACCCCCCAACCATCTCATGGGCAGAGGAACAACCACCCTACCATCTCATGACAATGGAAACGGACCACCCAACCATCCCATGAGCAGAGGAACAACCACCCGACCATGTCATGGTCAGAAGAAGGGACCACCCAACCATCTCTTGGGCAGAGGAACAACCACCCAGCCACCTCATGACAATGGCAAGGGACCCCCCAACCATCTCATGGGCAGAGGAACAACCACCCTACCATCTCATGACAATGGAAACGGACCACCCAACCATCCCATGAGCAGAGGAACAACCACCCGACCATGTCATGGTCAGAAGAAGGGACCACCCAACCATCTCTTGGGCAGAGGAACAACCACCCAGCCACCTCATGACAATGGCAAGGGACCCCCCAACCATCTCATGGGCAGAGGAACAACCACCCTACCATCTCATGACAATGGAAACGGACCACCCAACCATCCCATGAGCAGAGGAACAACCACCCGACCATGTCATGGTCAGAAGAAGGGACCACCCAACCATCTCTTGGGCAGAGGAACAACCACCCAGCCACCTCATGACAATGGCAAGGGACCCCCCAACCATCTCATGGGCAGAGGAACAACCACCCTACCATCTCATGACAATGGAAACGGACCACCCAACCATCCCATGAGCAGAGGAACAACCACCCGACCATGTCATGGTCAGAAGAAGGGACCACCCAACCATCTCTTGGGCAGAGGAACAACCACCCAGCCACCTCATGACAATGGCAAGGGACCCCCCAACCATCTCATGGGCAGAGGAACAACCACCCTACCATCTCATGACAATGGAAACGGACCACCCAACCATCCCATGAGCAGAGGAACAACCACCCGACCATGTCATGGTCAGAAGAAGGGACCACCCAACCATCTCTTGGGCAGAGGAACAACCACCCAGCCACCTCATGACAATGGCAAGGGACCCCCCAACCATCTCATGGGCAGAGGAACAACCACCCTACCATCTCATGACAATGGAAACGGACCACCCAACCATCCCATGAGCAGAGGAACAACCACCCGACCATGTCATGGTCAGAAGAAGGGACCACCCAACCATCTCTTGGGCAGAGGAACAACCACCCAGCCACCTCATGACAATGGCAAGGGACCCCCCAACCATCTCATGGGCAGAGGAACAACCACCCTACCATCTCATGACAATGGAAACGGACCACCCAACCATCCCATGAGCAGAGGAACAACCACCCGACCATGTCATGGTCAGAAGAAGGGACCACCCAACCATCTCTTGGGCAGAGGAACAACCACCCAGCCACCTCATGACAATGGCAAGGGACCCCCCAACCATCTCATGGGCAGAGGAACAACCACCCTACCATCTCATGACAATGGAAACGGACCACCCAACCATCCCATGAGCAGAGGAACAACCACCCGACCATGTCATGGTCAGAAGAAGGGACCACCCAACCATCTCTTGGGCAGAGGAACAACCACCCAGCCACCTCATGACAATGGCAAGGGACCCCCCAACCATCTCATGGGCAGAGGAACAACCACCCTACCATCTCATGACAATGGAAACGGACCACCCAACCATCCCATGAGCAGAGGAACAACCACCCGACCATGTCATGGTCAGAAGAAGGGACCACCCAACCATCTCTTGGGCAGAGGAACAACCACCCAGCCACCTCATGACAATGGCAAGGGACCCCCCAACCATCTCATGGGCAGAGGAACAACCACCCTACCATCTCATGACAATGGAAACGGACCACCCAACCATCCCATGAGCAGAGGAACAACCACCCGACCATGTCATGGTCAGAAGAAGGGACCACCCAACCATCTCTTGGGCAGAGGAACAACCACCCAGCCACCTCATGACAATGGCAAGGGACCCCCCAACCATCTCATGGGCAGAGGAACAACCACCCTACCATCTCATGACAATGGAAACGGACCACCCAACCATCCCATGAGCAGAGGAACAACCACCCGACCATGTCATGGTCAGAAGAAGGGACCACCCAACCATCTCTTGGGCAGAGGAACAACCACCCAGCCACCTCATGACAATGGCAAGGGACCCCCCAACCATCTCATGGGCAGAGGAACAACCACCCTACCATCTCATGACAATGGAAACGGACCACCCAACCATCCCATGAGCAGAGGAACAACCACCCGACCATGTCATGGTCAGAAGAAGGGACCACCCAACCATCTCTTGGGCAGAGGAACAACCACCCAGCCACCTCATGACAATGGCAAGGGACCCCCCAACCATCTCATGGGCAGAGGAACAACCACCCTACCATCTCATGACAATGGAAACGGACCACCCAACCATCCCATGAGCAGAGGAACAACCACCCGACCATGTCATGGTCAGAAGAAGGGACCACCCAACCATCTCTTGGGCAGAGGAACAACCACCCAGCCACCTCATGACAATGGCAAGGGACCCCCCAACCATCTCATGGGCAGAGGAACAACCACCCTACCATCTCATGACAATGGAAACGGACCACCCAACCATCCCATGAGCAGAGGAACAACCACCCGACCATGTCATGGTCAGAAGAAGGGACCACCCAACCATCTCTTGGGCAGAGGAACAACCACCCAGCCACCTCATGACAATGGCAAGGGACCCCCCAACCATCTCATGGGCAGAGGAACAACCACCCTACCATCTCATGACAATGGAAACGGACCACCCAACCATCCCATGAGCAGAGGAACAACCACCCGACCATGTCATGGTCAGAAGAAGGGACCACCCAACCATCTCTTGGGCAGAGGAACAACCACCCAGCCACCTCATGACAATGGCAAGGGACCCCCCAACCATCTCATGGGCAGAGGAACAACCACCCTACCATCTCATGACAATGGAAACGGACCACCCAACCATCCCATGAGCAGAGGAACAACCACCCGACCATGTCATGGTCAGAAGAAGGGACCACCCAACCATCTCTTGGGCAGAGGAACAACCACCCAGCCACCTCATGACAATGGCAAGGGACCCCCCAACCATCTCATGGGCAGAGGAACAACCACCCTACCATCTCATGACAATGGAAACGGACCACCCAACCATCCCATGAGCAGAGGAACAACCACCCGACCATGTCATGGTCAGAAGAAGGGACCACCCAACCATCTCTTGGGCAGAGGAACAACCACCCAGCCACCTCATGACAATGGCAAGGGACCCCCCAACCATCTCATGGGCAGAGGAACAACCACCCTACCATCTCATGACAATGGAAACGGACCACCCAACCATCCCATGAGCAGAGGAACAACCACCCGACCATGTCATGGTCAGAAGAAGGGACCACCCAACCATCTCTTGGGCAGAGGAACAACCACCCAGCCACCTCATGACAATGGCAAGGGACCCCCCAACCATCTCATGGGCAGAGGAACAACCACCCTACCATCTCATGACAATGGAAACGGACCACCCAACCATCCCATGAGCAGAGGAACAACCACCCGACCATGTCATGGTCAGAAGAAGGGACCACCCAACCATCTCTTGGGCAGAGGAACAACCACCCAGCCACCTCATGACAATGGCAAGGGACCCCCCAACCATCTCATGGGCAGAGGAACAACCACCCTACCATCTCATGACAATGGAAACGGACCACCCAACCATCCCATGAGCAGAGGAACAACCACCCGACCATGTCATGGTCAGAAGAAGGGACCACCCAACCATCTCTTGGGCAGAGGAACAACCACCCAGCCACCTCATGACAATGGCAAGGGACCCCCCAACCATCTCATGGGCAGAGGAACAACCACCCTACCATCTCATGACAATGGAAACGGACCACCCAACCATCCCATGAGCAGAGGAACAACCACCCGACCATGTCATGGTCAGAAGAAGGGACCACCCAACCATCTCTTGGGCAGAGGAACAACCACCCAACCATCTCATGACACTGGAAAGGGACCACCCAACCATCTCATGGGCAGAGGAACAACCCCCCTACCATCTCATGACAATGGAAAGGGACCACCCAACCATCTCATGGGCAGAGGAACAACCACCCTACCATCTCATGACAATGGAAAGGGACCACCCAACCATCCCATGAGCAGAGGAACAACCACCCGACCATGTCATGGTCAGAAGAAGGGACCACCCAACCATCTCTTGGGCAGAGGAACAACCACCCAACCATCTCATGACAATGGAAAGGGACCACCCAACCATCCCATGGTCATGGCACTGGGGACCTGCCTCTGAGCAGGGCCTGGGAACAACCCAGTTGCCCCCTCATGAGGATATGACCATGAGAAGGTTCCACCCAACTGCCCATGACCACGTCAATGGGGTCATGACCACATGTGGGGACTTCCCATGATCTCAGGGCCACTCTATGGGCCCCATCGTCCTGCAGGTGACCCCGTGGTGATGCTGGGGACCCCGGGGCCATGCTGGGGACCCCTGGACATGCTGGGGACCTCATGACCCTGCTGGTGACTCCATGGGCATATGGGTGACCCCGTGGCCTGGCTGGTGACCCCATGACCCTGCTGCTGACCCCTGGTTCTCCTTGTGATCCTTGGACCTGCTGGTGACCCCTGGATCTGCTGGTCACCCCTGGCTCTCCTGGTGACCCCATGGACCTGCTGGTGATCCCTGGATCTCCTGATGACCCCTGGACCTCCTGGTGACCCCATGTTCTCCTGGTGACCCCTGGCTCTCCTGGCGCTCACCAATGGCGTCCTTGAGGTATTTCTGGCCGATGAGTTTCAGATACTCCTCTATGGCTTTGGTGGCCAGGGTGTTCTCCCGGAAGATCAGGTGCTCCCGATCCATGAACCGATCCACCTCCGTCATGGCCATGTCCGACAGGAAGTCCTGCCCACGCAGGTCAGGGCAGCCCCACATCAAACCTCCCGCACAGCCCGGCCAGGCTGGCCCAGCCCACCCTCTGGTGGGACCTCCTGCACCTCCTGCCCAGCCATTCCTCTATGAGTGCAGCCTGATCTTCTCCATCCATCCATCAATCGATCCATCCCTCCCTCTATCCATCCCTCCATCCATCCCTCTATCCATCCATCCCTCCATCCATCCCTCCATCCATCCCTCCGACGCTCTGTGGCAGACAGGGCACAGAGCTCCACAATGGACATGTCAAGAACCACAGCAAAATTAAGAGTGTATTAATGCTGACTAGGCCTGCAGCCCAACCAAAGTGGTGATTTCTGAAACCTGACACAGGAATCTGCCCCCGAGGTTCCCTGGTGGGACGGTACCAGTGACAAAGGGGCTTACCTTGGCCTTGCCCGTGCTCTGCAGGATGTGCACCAACGCACACGCCACCTCCTCCTTGCTCTTCACGCTCAGCACCGGCTCCAGCACCGCGCACAACATCCGGTAGTTGTTGGTCACGTACTCGGCGAACTCCTTGTAGAGCTCCATGGGCAGGATGCTCATGGTCTGGAACCTGCTCTTCACCCTGAGGGCGGGACACCCGGCCTTGGCCTTGGCCCCGCTGGGCTGGCTCAGCGGGTACCACTGCTCCGCAAAGTGCCTCCCGGTCACGCTGCCGATGGGGATCGTCACCATCCCCACGTAGTTGCTCTTGTCCTTC
>NW_009952303.1:0-1068 GCF_000747805.2 Chaetura pelagica | reverse complement strand
ACCACCTGACCCCCCCCACCCCCCCCAGCTGACCATCTCCACCCCCACCAGTTGACCATCTCAATCCACACCAGTTGACCATCTCCACCCCCACCAGTTGACCAGCTCCACCCACACCAGTTTACCACCTATCCACACCAGTTGACCACCTCCACCCACACCAGCCACAAGTTGACCATCTCCCCCACCAGTTGACTTTCTCCACCCCCACCAGTTGACCACCTTTCCACACCACTTGACCATCTCCCACCCCAGTTGACCATCTCCACCCCCACCAGTTGACCACCTATCCACACCACTTGACCATCTCCCCCACCAGTTGACCATCTCCATCCCCACAAGTTGACCATCTCCCCCACCAGTTGACTTTCTCCACCCCCACCAGTTGACCACCTTTCCACACCACTTGACCATCTCCCACCCCAGTTGACCATCTCCACCCCCACCAGTTGACCACCTATCCACACCACTTGACCATCTCCCCCACCAGTTGACCATCTCCATCCCCACAAGTTGACCATCTCCCCCACCAGTTGACTTTCTCCACCCCCACCAGTTGACCACCTTTCCACACCACTTGACCATCTCCCACCCCAGTTGACCATCTCCACCCCCACCAGTTGACCACCTTTCCACACCACTTGACCATCTCCCACCCCAGTTGACCATCTCCACCCCCACCAGTTGACCACCTTTCCACACCACTTGACCATCTCCCACCCCAGTTGACCATCTCCACCCCCACCAGTTGACCACCTTTCCACACCACTTGACCATCTCCCACCCCAGTTGACCATCTCCACCCCCACCAGTTGACCACCTTTCCACACCACTTGACCATCTCCCACCCCAGTTGACCATCTCCACCCCCACCAGCTGACCATCTCCAACACCAGTTGACCATCTCCAACACCAGCTGACCCCCCCCTCACCTTGTTGGGCTTCACTGCCCTCTGCAGGTTCTCGATCCACTTGTCCCTCTCGGCCGCCGAGCGGCAGGCGAAGCACTTGGTGCCCGAGGCCGTGGTCACCTGGGGGGGGAGACCCCAAAATGTCCTCAGGGTGGGC
>NW_009952302.1:0-663 GCF_000747805.2 Chaetura pelagica | reverse complement strand
GTTACTCCCAGACCCATCCCAGTTACTCCCAATCACCCCCAGACCTGTCCCAGTTACTCCCTGTAACCCCTAGACATCCCTGTCACCCCCAGACCCATCCCAGTTACTCCCAGTCACCCCCAGAGCCAGCCCAGTCAGCCCCGGGACCCACCCAGTTACTCCCAGTCACCTCCAGAGCCATCCCAGTCACCCCTAGACCCATCCCAGTTACTCCCAGTTACCCCCAGAGGCATCCCAATTACTCCCAGTCACCCCGAGACCCAGCCCAGTTACTCCCAGTTACTCCCTGTCACCCCCAGAGCCATCCCAATTACTCCCAGTGACCCCCACGGCCCTCCCAGTTACTCCCAGAGCCATCCCAGTTACTCCCAGTCACCCCAGGGCCCTCCCAGCTACTTCCAGTCAGCCCCAAGGCCCTCCCAGTTACTCCCAGTCACCCCCAGACCCATCCCAGTTACTTCCAGTCACCCCCAGGGCTCTCCCAGTTACTCCCAGTAACAATTCCCTCTTCTCTCAGGGTGGTTCTAACCTCTCCCAGTGCCTCCCAGTCCCTGCTGGGGCCCTCCCAGTCCCTCCCCATCCCTCCCAGTTCGGCTGATCCCCTACCCCAGTGCCTCCCAGTCACCACTAGGGCCCTCCCAGTGCCTCCCAATCCTTCCCAGT
>NW_009952301.1:1493-2424 GCF_000747805.2 Chaetura pelagica | reverse complement strand
CACCTGCCCCATCTCCAGCTGGAAGGAGCTCTCGTTGTCCCCACGGGTGCCTGGGCGGGGGGGGAAGGAGCCGGGATCCCTGGGGATGTGTTTCCCACACCCCACCCCGGGTTCCAGCCCCCGGATCCGGGCTCCTCGTCACCTTCCAGGCTGAAGATCCTGTCCCCGAGGGCGTCCACGATGTCCTTGAGCGCGGCCTCGTCGCTGACGTTGAAGAAATACTTCTCGTCGGGGTCGCTGGCGATGGACTTGATCTCCTGGATGAAGTCCTGGGGGTCCTGCTGCCGCCGCAGGTAGTGACCCAGCACCTGCCCCAGGGCACCCAGCATCACCCAGGGGGCTGATCCTGCCCCCGGCACGTGGGTGGGGGGAGTCACGGAGCCGTGGAAGGGGTCGGGTGGGAAGGGAGCTTGGGATCCAGTTCCACCCCCATGGGACACCTCCCACCAGCCCAGGCTGCTCCAAACCCCACATGAGATCCTTGAACACTTCCAGGGATGGAGCAGCCACCTTGAAGATCATTGAATGGATCATCTGGGTGGTCTTGAAGGTCCCTTCCAACCCAAACCATCCCATGAGCTAAAGCTCATCCAGATCCCACCCCCTGCATGGAAAACCATGGGATGGTTTGGGTGGGAAAGGACCTTCAAGATCATCCAGATCCAACCCCCCCATGGGCAGGGACACCTCCCAGCAGCCCAGGCTGCTCCAAACCCCATCCCACCTGCCCTTGGACACTTCCATCATCCACGAGTTCTTTGAGAAACCCCCTCCAGGGTCTCCTCACCTTCAGATTGAGCAGCCACCTTGAAGATCATTGAATGGATCATCTGGGTGATCTTGAAGGTCCCTCCCAACCCAAACCATCCCATGATCTAAAGACCATCCAGTCCCACCCCCCATGGGCAGGGACACCTCCCAGCAGCCCAGG
>NW_009952301.1:0-538 GCF_000747805.2 Chaetura pelagica | reverse complement strand
GGTCCCAGTTCCCACCCGGATCCCGGTCCCACTCCCCAGTCTGGTCCCAGTTCCCACCCGGATCCCGGTCCCACTCCCCAGTCTGGTCCCAGTTCCCACCCGGATCCCGGTCCCACTCCCCAGTCTGGTCCCAGTTCCCACCCGGATCCCGGTCCCACTCCCCAGTCTGGTCCCAGTTCCCACCCGGATCCCGGTCCCACTCCCCAGTCTGGTCCCAGTTGCCACCCGGATTCCGGTCCCACTGCCCAGTCTGGTCCCAGTTCCCACCCGGATCCCGGTCCCACTCCCCAGTCTGATCCCAGTTCCCACCCGGATCCCGGTCCCAGTTCCCAGTCCCACTCCCCAGTCTGGTCCCAGTTCCCACCCGGATCCCAACTCCAATCCCCATCTTGTTCCCAATCCCGACCCAAGTCTCTACTCCAGTCCCCATCCTGATCCCACTCCTGGTCCCAATTCTGATCCAAATCCCAACTCCAATCCCCATCCTGCTCCCAGTTCCTACGCACATCCCAGTCCCACTCCCCATCCCGCTCCCAGC
>NW_009952299.1:3112-4046 GCF_000747805.2 Chaetura pelagica | reverse complement strand
AGGAGCTGGTTTTGGGGGTTGGGGAGCTGGTTCTGAGGGTTGAGGAGCTGATTCTTGTGGCCAGGGAGTTGGTTTTTGGGGTCAGCAGCTGATTTTGGGGAAAAAGGAGCTGGTTTGTTGGGTTGAGCTGCTTGTTTTGGGAATTAAGGAGGTGATTCTTGGGGCCAAGAAGTAGATTTTTGGGGTCACAGGGCTGGTTTTTGGGGATCAGAAGCTGATTTGGGGGGTCAGGGAGCTGTTCTTGGGGTGAAGGGGAGGATTTGGGGGCTCAGAATCTGAGTCTGTGGTTCAAGGAGCAGGTTCTTGGGGCTGAGGAGCTGATTCTTGGTGCCAAGAAGTGGATCCTTGGGGTCGTGGAGCCGATTTTGGGGGATCAGAAGTTGATTTTGGGGATCAGAAGCTGCTTTGGGGGTCAGGTTGCTGGTTCTGGGAATCAGGGAAGCTGATTTTTGGGGTTAGGAAGCAGATTTTTGGTGTCAGGGAGCAGGTTCTTGGGGCTGAGGAGCTGATTCTTGGTGCCAAGAAGTGGATCCTTGTGTTTGCGGAGCCGATTTTTGGGGATCGGAAGCTGATTTTTGGGGATCAGAAGCTGATTTTTGGGGTCAGGGAGCTGTTCTTGGGGTGAAGGGGAGTATTTAGGGGGCTCAGAATCTGAGTCTGGGGTTCAAGGAGCAGGTTCTTGGGGCTGAGGAGCCAATTCATGGTGCCAAGAAGTGGATCCTTGTGTTTGCGGAGCCGATTTTTGGGGATCGGAAGCTGATTTTTGGGGATCAGAAGCTGGTTTTTGGGGTCAGAAGCTGATTTTGAGCTTCTCCAAGAGCTGTTTGTTGACCCCAGCCCCTCTTTTCTTTTTTTTCCCCATTCTCCAGGTCGTGTTTATTACTTCAACCACATCACCAATGCCAGCCAGTGGGAACGACCCAGCGGCGGCGGC
>NW_009952299.1:1300-3069 GCF_000747805.2 Chaetura pelagica | reverse complement strand
GGCAGGAACGGGCAAGGGGAGCCCAGCAAGGTCCGGTGCTCCCACCTCCTGGTCAAACACAACCAGTCCAGGAGGCCCTCATCCTGGAGGCAGGAGAAGATCACACGGACCAAAGATGAGGCACTGGAGCTGATCAATGGCAAGTAAATTCAGGAGAGAGAGAGAAAAAGAGGCCAAAAAATTAATAATATACATTATCGCGAGACAAAACGTCATTTTAAGGCTCCATTCGCAGCCTGGGGGGTGGGAAAACTTGCTGAAAGGTCCTTCAAAAGTGGGTTGGAGGGTGAAAAATTGATCCAAAAAATGTTAAAAGAGAGGTTTGGTGTTTCAGGAGTTTGCTAAGATCAGGTTTTTTAAGGAAAATGGCTTGAAAATGGATGTTTTTGCTGTACGATCCAGGCAGGCCCCTCTGTTTTTTTAATCTCTTCAGAGGTTTGTTTGTATTTTCTTTGTAAAAATGTGTTTTCCTATAAAAAAATAAAAGGATTTCAAGCGAAACCAAATGTTCTTTAAACATTTCTTTGCTATCCCTCCCACTCCTTTTGCCCTGATAGCAGCAGAAATTGGGAATGAGCTTGAAAAACCTCTCGGAAGAGGCGGTTGAGGTTGAGGGGTTGGTGGGATCAGCTCCAGCTTTTCCCAAAAAACAGGAAGATTTGGGGTCTGGAGGAGGATTGAGGGTCCCACGTGCCTTCCTCAACCCTCCCTCTTCATCTTCACAACCTCCTTTTTTGCTTTTTCCTGGCAGTAAAATGGATATTATGTCTTTTTAAAAAAAAAAATCAGGGTTCGTTGTTTTTCTTCAGGGGTTTTAATCTGGTTTTTCCTCCGGGTTGGTTGTTTTTCCTCTGGGTTTTTAGGCTGGTTTTTCCTCAGGGGTTTTAATCTGTTTTTTCTTCAGGGTTTTTAATGTGTTTTTCCTCAGGGCTTTAGTAATTTTTCCTCAGGGTTTTAATCTGGGTTTTAATTGGTTTTTCCTCAGGGTTTTAATCTGGTTTTAAATTGTTTTTCCTCAGGGTTTTAATCTGGTTTTTCATTGTTTTTCCTCAGGGTTTTTAAATCTGGTTTTTCTTCAGGGCTTTAATCATTTTTATTCAGAGTTTTTAGTCTGGTTTTTCCTCAGGAGTTTTAATCTGGTTTTCCCCAGGGTTTTTAATGTGTTTTTCCTCAGGGCTTTAGTGATTTTTCCTCAGGGTTTTAATCTGGTTTTTCATTGTTTTTCCTCAGGGTTTTTAAATCTGGTTTTTCTTCAGGGCTTTAATGATTTTTATTCAGAGTTTTTAGTTGTTTTTTTCCTCAGGGTTTTTAATCTGTTTTTTCTTCAAGGTTTTTAATGTGTTTTTCTTCAGGTTTTTTAATCTGGTTTTTCTTCAGGGTTTTTAATGTGTTTTTCCTCAGGGCTTTAGTCATTTTTCCTCAGGGTTTTAATCTGGTTTTTCATTGTTTTTTCCTCAGGGTTTTTAATTGTTTTTAAATCTGGTTTTTCTTCAGGGCTTTAATCATTTTTATTCAGAGTTTTTAGTTGGTTTTTCCTCAGGATTTTTAATCTGGTTTTTCTTCAAGGTTTTTAATGTGTTTTTCCTCAGGGTTTTAATCTGGTTTTTAATTGGTTTTCATCAGGGTTTTTAAATCTGGTTTTTCCTCAGGGGTTTTTAATCTGGTTTTTCCTCAGGGGTTTTAATCTGGTTTTTCTTCAGGGTTTTTAATGTGTTTTTCCTCAGGGTTTTAGTAATTTTTCCTCAGGGTTTTAATCTGGTTTTTAATTG
>NW_009952299.1:0-1113 GCF_000747805.2 Chaetura pelagica | reverse complement strand
AATTGTTTTTTTCCTCAGGGTTTTAATCTGGTTTTTCATTGTTTTTCCTCAGGGTTTTTAATTGTTTTTCCTTAGGGTTTTAATCTGGTTTTTAATCTGGTTTTTCCTCAGGGTTTTAATCTGGTTTTTCCTCAGGGTTTTAATCTGGTTTTTCCTCAGGGTTTTAATCTGGTTTTCCTGAGGGTTTTAATAATTTTTCCTCAGGGTTTTTAATCTGCTTTTTCCTCCTTGTTTTTAATTGGTTTTCCTCAGGATTTTTCAATTGTTTTTCTTCAGGATCTTTAATCTGGTTTCTCTTCTTGGTTTTTAATCTGTTTGTTTGGTTTTTCCTCAGGGTTTTAATCTGTTTTTTTCCTCAGGGTTTTAATCATTTTTACTCAGGGTTTTTCATGTTTTTTCTTGAGGGTTTTTAATGTTTGTTTATTAGTTTCTTTAGGGTTTTAATGTGTTTTTCCTCAGGGTTTTTAATGGGTTTTTCTTCAGGGTTTTAATTAATTTTTCCTTAGGGATTTTAAGCTGGTTTTTCTTCAGGGTTTTGAATCATTTTTCTTCAGGGTTTAAATCATTTTTACTCAGGGTTTTTCATGGTTTTTCTTGAGGGTTTTTAATGTTGGTTTTTTTTCCTCAGGATTTTTAACCTGTTTTTCCTCAGGGTTTTCCATGTTTTTTTTTCATCAGAGTTTTTAATGGTTTGTCCTTCAGGTTTTTTAATGGGTTTTTTTGAGGGTTTTTAATGTGTTGGTTTTTTTCTTCAAGGTTTTTAATTTGTTTTTCTTCAGGGTTTTTAATGTGGCTTTTTTTTTTCTGTCAGGGTTTTCAATGTTGTCTTTTTTTTCTTAAAGGTTTTTGAGGGAAGATAAAGAGGATTTTTTTACTATTCCCAACCAGAATTTTAAGGACTAAAAACCCTGGGAGGGGGGAAAAAAAAAGGAATATTCTGTGCCAAGGTGTGAAGATAATGAAATAATTCAGAGTCTTTCTTTTGTATGTGTTCTAAGGAATAAAAATGTTGGAAACCCATCTCTGGGAAAACTGTTCCTCCAAAAAAACAGCCCAGAGCATCTCCATTAAATTCTCAATTCAATTCATGATTAATTTTCAGGGAAGTGAAAC
>NW_009952298.1:1154-2445 GCF_000747805.2 Chaetura pelagica | reverse complement strand
CCCTTTCCCACTCACTGGCTTTGGAAGAGGCGGAGTCGGAGGGGGAGATGTCGGAGGAGCCGTCCCACTGCAGCCGGCTCATCAGGGCCTGGCTCTCGGCCACCTCGAAGCTGTCGTTCTCCACGCTGCCCTCAGCCTCGGGCAGGGACCTGGACACAAGGGTTAGGGGGGTCCCCAACCCCTGGCACGGGATGGGGGGACACACAGGAGGGGCAGAGCCCCACGGTGCTGCAACCGCTCGTGGCAAAGGGAACCAACCGAGGGCTCGATCCACGTCCTGGGTTGCACAGCCCAAGCTCAGCCCTCCCCAGAGGTGTCCTCAGCCCCTGGGGACCCCCGTGCAGCCCACCCAGCCGTGGTGTCTGCTGGCAGCGGGTGGCAGAGCCTTGTCCCCATCCCCTGGGACCCTCAGGACCCCTGTCACTTACGCAGAGGGACCCAGCAGGTAAACCCGGACCGATCTGCGCTGCTCATCCGTGTGCTGGGGACACCTCAGGGACCTGGTGGAGGGGACAACAAGGCTGTGTCAGGCGTTTTGCTGTCCCTGTGTCCCCCTCCCCAACTCCCACGTGGATCTGGGCAGCCTGGGGACCCCCTCCCCAAAGCCCACCAGGCAGGGACAGCCCAGGACACTCACCTGGTGCACATCTTCTTGGTGTGCTCCGAGATGACCCCGCATTGCTGGGAAGAGAAGGGACAGGTGAGCTGGGGGGGCAGGGGGAAAAGCTGCCACACAGCCCCCAGGCTGCACCCCACCATGACAGCCCTGGGGACCCCAATCTTGTGTCCCCAACCTCCCTCTACTATCCTGTCCCCCCCCACTGAGCAACCACCACCCTGAGCCACCACATCCCCCCTAGGTTTCCTCATGTCCTTCTCACCAGGTTCAGAGGACAAATGTCCCCTTTCCCAGCCTAGAAGCCAACCCTGCCAGGACAGAGCAGAGCCAGGAGGGATCCTGGGAGTCCCTGTCCCTGTGCACCCCCTTTCCTGGCTGGGGACAGGGGTTCTCTGTGCCCCCCAAGCCCCCCGAGCCCCCCGCACCGTGGTCAGCAGCGTCCGCAGCTCCTCGGGGCCCAGCGTCTCATAGTTGATCCCTGCCGAGTTGCTGTACTGTTGAGGGGGGGGAGAAAAGGGGGTGTCAGGGCTGGTGAGGGATGGGGACACCCCCAGGGAATTGCAGGTGGGGGACACACGCACAGAGGGGGGGGATCAGGTACCATCTCCCCTCACCCTGGGCTCACCTTGAAGGGATCGGGGTTCCCGCGGACCTAACCTGGAGGAGAGTTGG
>NW_009952298.1:0-662 GCF_000747805.2 Chaetura pelagica | reverse complement strand
ACCCTCTCACCTTGTCCGATTTCCTCTTCTTTGCTGCAGGGAGAGACAGAGAAGGAGCTTTTACCTTTTCTGGTGGATTTAGCCCCAGTTGCTGCAACCACCCCACACTGGTCTGCTCTCCCACTACCACCCATTGTACCCAGAACCGGGGTAGCTGGGCCATGTCCCCCACACCTAATGGGGGGTCAGGGACCCCCCTCCCCCAGCCCAAGGGGCACCCCCATCCCCACCTTTCTTCTCGGAGCCGTAGGACCAGTCATTGTCATTAATGTCATCATTGTCCTCCTGGTCACTCTCTGACTTGTTCATGTTGTTGCTGCTTGCAATCCTGCACAGGGAAGGGCAGGGAGTTCAGGGACCCTCAGGATCCATCCTGCATCCCTCCTGGCATCCCAGGATCCATCCCACACCCTCCCTGGAACCCCAGGATCCATCCCACACCCTCCCCAGCATCCCAGGATCCATCCCATACCTTCCCTGGAACCCCAGGATCCATCCCACACCTTCCCCAGCACCCCAGGATCCATCCCACACCTTCCCTGGAACCCTAGGATCCATCCCACACCTTCCCTGGAACCCCAGGATCCATCCTGCTCCCCAGGATCCCCCCCCACTGCACCCCACCAGCTCTGCCACCTGCCCTCTCCCAGACCCAAGATCCC
>NW_009952296.1:0-941 GCF_000747805.2 Chaetura pelagica | reverse complement strand
GGAGAACCTCCCTGACCTCCTGCCCACACTCCTCTTGCTGGTCTGACACAGCCCAGATTTAATAACCCAGAAAGCCTAGAACTGGACCCCCTTGCTTTCTAAGCTCCTGCTGCAATAAGAGCCCAGGTGCAGCTGGATCCAGTCCTGTTCATGTCACAACTCAGACTGGGCAGCCCAGGGAGATTAGGACTGAACCCCCTTGCTTTCTAAGCTTCCCTGACAGAGGAGCCCAGGTGCAGCTGGGCTCAAGATCCTTCTCTCAGACCTGCTCATTTCCCAAAGGGAGTAAATATCTGACGGTCAGAGTAACAGCTCAACTGTCCAATACCCCTTGATCAGCTCCAGGTGCAGCGACACACAAGGGCTGCTTATAACAAATAACACATTGATTTACACTAGTAGGAGTTAATACTGAACAACCTAAACAAAACCACCCACATAGACACATTAAGCAAAGAAAAGGGGATGAGAAGAAAAAGGTGAGGATGGGCGGAGAAAGAGAGAAACAAAGGGAACAAGAAAATCACCAGTCCTGGTTCCAGCGTTGCTGGTCCAGCCAATGGAGGAGGGTTGATGTCCATGGTCAGTGTTGATGGAACTCCCAAAGCCCACCATTGCAGTCCCCCTATTTTATAGACCTAGAATCTTGATTTCACAACGAGTACCTGTGATTGAGCCATACATGTGTGAGTGGCTGGAGTGGACCTGCGCCCTCCACACCTTGATCACTGTGTTATCTCAATCCTCCTCTGTTATCTCATTTATGCAGGCCATTACTGCAGTTTCCATCCTTCCAGGCAGCCTTTTGGGATGCATACGAGCAGGGGCTACAAAGAGGTTTCCATACCATTTCCCAAAGTACCTCCAGAGGGCTGGGACCTCACATGGTCTTCTTGGCCACCAGGCCACATTCCTGCCTCATGGCCAACATGTTGGCCACC
>NW_009952295.1:0-688 GCF_000747805.2 Chaetura pelagica | reverse complement strand
TTTTGGTGCCATTTGGGTGGGTTTTTGGTGCTGTTTGGGTGCCATTTGAGTGGTCTTGGTGCTGCCTGGGTGGGTTTTGGTGCCATTTGGGTGGGTTTTGGTACCTTTTGAGGGGTTTGGTGCCATTTGGGTGCGTTTTGGTGCCATTTGGGTGGTTTTGGTGACATTTTGATGGACTTTGGTGCCATTTAGGTGGGTTTGAGTACCATTTGGTTAAGTTTGGGTGCCATTTGGGTGGTGTTTTGGTGCCATTTGGGTGGGTTTTTGGTGCCTTTTGAGGGGGTTTTGGTGCCATTTGAGTGGGTTTTAACGTGATTTGGGTGGAGTTTGTGCCATTTGTGTGGGGATTTGGTGCCAGTTGGGATGGTCTTGGTGCCATTTGGGTGGGTTTTTGGTGCCATTTGGGTAGTTTTGTTGCCAATTGGGAAGTTCTCAGTGCCAGTTGAGGTGTTTTGGGTGCCATTTGAGTGGGTTTGGGTGCCATTTGAGTGGGTTTTGATGCCATTTGGGTGGGTTTGGGTGCCATTTGGGTGAGTTTTGATGCCATTTGGGTGGGTTTGGGTGCCATTTGGGTGAGTTTTGATGCCATTTGGGTGGGTTTGGTGCCATTTGGGTGGGTTTTGATGCCATTTGAGTGGGGTTTGATGCCATTTGGGTGGTTTTGATGCCATTTGGGTGGGTTTTGGTG
>NW_009952294.1:109879-113399 GCF_000747805.2 Chaetura pelagica | reverse complement strand
CCACACGTGTGGCGCACTTCACAGGTGGAGCCTGGGGTTCCTTTGGGATGGAAGGAGCTCAGCTGTTAGCTGCTAGGAAGCAGCGGTGTGCCCTTCATGCTTTGAGAGTCGGCTGCGATTTCTGTTGGAGCAAGAGCGGAGGCCCCGGAGGCCACGGCCCTGCAGACACCTCAGCCCATACTGCGTTCACTCCCTTTACTCTGCAGGCTTTCCGGCCTGAAAATCACGCCTGCACTCTTCATATGGAAGCTGAGAACAGCCATCAAGAAAACCTGTGGAAAACGGTTTTGCAGTGACTGTAGTTCATAAACGTAATTGCTAAAAATAAAGCTGATCTTCAGTATCTATGGAGTGGGCTGAGCCTGAAACGGCTGCAGGGATGGGGCAGTGGGAGGCTGAGGCGGGAGCTGGGCTGGAGATGCTTTCCTGGGAGATGATGAGAAGCCAGGGGTGAGGTGCAGCAGTATTAGCCGAGGGCTGGAAGGGTCCAGAGAGCAAGGCATGAGGTAGTGCTGCTGGATCTCAGAAAGGGAAGGAATAAAATGGGAGATGTATAAGCAGGATCCGTATAGGCAAAAGAAGGGTTTAGGATTAGCAGAGCAGAAGAGCATGGCCACAGGAGCATCTAAATCTCTGAAACCGACTGGGAGAGAAAGCACAGAGGGGAATAAGAAACGAGGATAAACCAGGAGGAGAGAAGAGGCATCCTTGCTTGAACGGAACTTCTGTGTCAATTCTCCTTATTCATGAGTGTTTTCAAAGACTGTTGTTATCTTAAGTGCTGTCACTTCCTGACCTCACCCAGGGCAGCATGCCAGAGCAATGTTTTCATTTTATCTCCTCTGGAGAATCATGTTACAACCTGATCAACGGAATAGTGGGGCAGCTGAAAATACCATTTTGGTGCTAAAGAGAGAACTGTAGAGATGTGACATGCCTGTCACAGCACTGAAGAGATCTATGGGGTGGTTCAGTGGAAACATGGTCTGTTTTGGAAGAGCCATAGGGCCCTTCACAGGTTAGTCACCACCAGAAGGGACAGCTGCCAGCACAGCAAAACAAGGTTGGCATAGACAGCAGGCAAGATCCATGTGAACTCTGGCTACACAAGTTAGTAAACAGCGGTGAATGTTTTGATGGCTTCCCCATTCAGTAATGTTAATTGATTTTTGCATTGATTGGTTGGGAAAGAGCTCCATTAACATGAACAAGACTTTATTTTGGGTACATGCATACTTGTCATGGCAGGGCTTTAAGGAATGCAAATTGCACTACATAAATCAGTAGGAAATAGTAGTATAAATTGGGGATGCACCTCACCTTTCTTCCTCGTTGTTTATTCACTGAGTAGGAACAGTCCATATCCTGTCTACCCACGTGTTTTTCTTGATGTAAGTAGAAATCACTAATACACTGATTACAGTTTGCACAAGCTGGGACAAAAGCCTGTGTCCAAGATGTTGACCTTGTCTTTGCCATAAGTAAAAAAACAAAACCAAAATAGAAAAATAATTTCCCTGTTTAGATTCTGTTTCCCTTCATTGGTGTTCTTTTGCAGGTTTTCCCTCATGGTTTCCTCAGGGATTTGATGCACTTGTAGCAAGACATGGAAAGAAAAGTGGAAGAATATTATTTGTTTTACATAAACCTAGGAAACCAGATGTTTTCATTTCAGAGGAGCAGAAGATCCCCTGCTCAATTGTCCCTGTAGTTTCACATTACAGAACAAATCTGAATCGTAGGAAGCAAGCAGATTTTGTTGGTTTATCTGAAATGATAACAGATGACTCAGAAGTTCCCACCCAGGTTCACCTGTGGATTTGGGGGTGATCACAGCTCCCGGGCTACTGTCTGGCTCTCATAAAGTCCAAATGCATATAAACAAAATAGTTCTTCCTGTTTTTTCATACCTTTTGCATTACCACTTCTGTCCAAAAATGGGACCAGTCTGGCTAGTGAAATTGCATTTTTTCATCCACTGGATGTCAGTGTTACTCTGCTGCTGTGGTGCAGCTCCAGGTGCTGGGAAAGGCTGGGCTTCTTTGCAGTGAGGGCTTGTGGAAGATCTTGCCTCTGCGGCGGACAAGTGATATGAAAGATCATTGCAGCTCAGGGGAATGGGCTCATGGAAGTACAGGAATGTGTTCCCTTTGGCTTTTGAAGAGCAGGCCGAGGCCCTGCCTCCAAACATCTTAAAAGTATCAAACCTCACAGGGTAGCCTGAGAGACAAACACACTTCAGTGTTTAGGTTAATTCCACAATCTTTTGGCTATTCCAGCCTCACCTCCGTATGCCATGAAAATACACGGCCTCTTCTTAAAAATTGTTTACTTGTGATATCAGAGAGACACTAATTCTGCACTTGACAGGGATGCAGTACAGGAAAGGGCTTCCTGAAGGGACTCCTCTGAACAAATAAGGAGTTCTGCCAGCCTGGGACAATTCTGGACGCAGGAATAAGAGAGGACAAAACACTAGAAGCAGCTTTAATAGCTGGAGTTGGAAGTCAGGGGTTTTTACATCTGACACTGGTTTATTATTTCCAATGGTGCCTTAATATGTTTTTTACAGCCTTGTTAGGTTTTTTAAATTAATGTACCTGAATGAACTCTGGATAGGTAGCCACTAAAAGCTACTGATACTGAAAAACAGTCTTTGCTAACCCTGGCTTTTTTCTGCTTCAGACGCTTTAAGCAGCAGCTGTCTACTGGGCATAAAAAGTAACCAGTTAGTAAGAGATAGGTTGCTTTTTGGAAAGCCACAGTGAAGTGTGCTGATGCTCGTGCTGCATGATATTTAAGTGTTTTGGTATGAAATGTGACAGTAGGCACATGACATAATGCTGTACTTAATCTGTGACTGAAATGCAGGCAGCACTGGAAAAGAAGATGGCTGTTAAAAAACATTATTTGTAAAAAAGTAATAAAAACATAAAGACAGGCTGTTATGTTATTCTCGTGCTTCTTTCTCTCCCCTAGAAAATGCTTTTTTACCTATCCTTTTCCTAGAAGACTTCAGTGTCAGTAGGCATATGACATAGAAGTACCAAAGGAATAAAACATGAATATTTGGAAACTTTTTGATGGTGTTTAAAATACAATTATCTTTATTTAAAAGTATTTATCCTAATAATTATTTTCAGAAATTTTATCTCCCTGTTCCTTCAGTTGAGTAGTGAGAATATTTCACAACCATTCTCATGTATCCTTCACACAGCTTTTCAAGGAATGAGCAAGAGAGAGAGGAAGTAATACTTCATATGCCTGGGAGCTGTAAAAATGAGGATAGGAAAAATAAATTTGTTTAAAATAGAGAAAAGCAGATTTCAACCCAATTATTTTTTCCTTTCTAGGTCACCTATAACAGCAGAGAACAAACACAAAAGAGCAATTTAAGGAAAAAAAAAAGAAGTAATGAACACTAGAATTAAATGAAATAGCAGGAGGAAATTAGGGAGATAATGTCAAATGTAATTTTCAAATTTGCACATTGCTCATGTGACTAGTGCTAACATTCCTG
>NW_009952294.1:108288-109824 GCF_000747805.2 Chaetura pelagica | reverse complement strand
ATTCCTGCTTTACAAAAAAAAAACAAAACATGAAAAGTGACAGCATTCAGAATCTGAGCTTTAAGTCCCAGTCAGACATCTCCAATCTATAACTGTTCTTAATGTAACAGGCTGATTTTGACATCACCTGTTTTCCTGTGCTGTACCCTGGAAGGACACACAGTTGCAATAGAAACAAGAGCAGTTTCTGCAATTATTTGGCAAAATGCTTAGCAGAAGTTTCAATGTGCTGTGCTGCTGGGCTCACATAATACTGTTGGAAGGAAAAGGGGAAAAGGGAAGATTGTCAGCCCACAGCTAAAGGGAAAAATTACTAACATGATGGCAGTGTTTTTAAATGGAGAACAATTTATAATAGTATTTTGTTTTGTTTTTCCTGAAGGCAAAATTAAAACAATGCTTCATTAACATTATTTGAAGCTATTTTAAATATTGCCCTTTTCAGCAAAACAATGTTAACACCGGGTTTTTTAATGGAAAAAAGGCAATTAGGAAAATGTTTTGAATAAATTGTATTCTTTTACTCAGTCTTTTTTTTTCTTTTTTTTTTTCTTTTTTTTTTCCCCTATGGTAGCAGAGGAAGATGCCTGCTTTGGTTTTTCAGTGCTACAGTGAACCAGCATGCAGATAGGAATTATTGGCCAGGACTGGAGCAGTTATGCTGAGGGGAGGGGTCATGTGGCTCTTCAGACAAGGGGGTTTTTCACCTTTTAACCAGCAGATTCCACCAGCTTGGTCAGAACTACAATACTCAACACCAGTAGAAGGCTTTGCAAAACTCTTTTGAGTCACCTTTAGCTGAAGTTATATGACAACTGAAGTATCTGTATATGAAAACAATTATAGAATTTTATTGTCACAGGTTGACCATCATCAGGACAGCGTTAGAATTTTACAGCTAGACACAGGGTAACTGCTACAGGCACTTTCTGCCTCCATTTTCCAAGATTCAGATCTACACTGGAGTTTTTATTTCTCCCACTTAGCCAGTTTGGTGTGCAGTACTTACTTATGTGCCGGTTTATGTCACCCAGCCCCATCACAACAGAAGAATCAGGAAGAGGGCTGGGCACATTCCTGCCAGCTCTTTCCCTTTGGAGCTAGGGATATACATATGCCCATTCACTTGCAAGAGGGGAGTAAGGAACTTGAATCTGATAGTATCACCCATGTATGATCAATACTGATGCGGGGGAAAGCTCCCAGCTGTCCTTCTACCCAAGACTCTTATTAGGACAGCAAGAGCATGTGATTATTATTATTATTTTTAATTATTAATATTTTCTGGGAGTTGTAGGTGTATAATAATTTAAGATGGCAGCTGCCCAAGGCTGTGCTGTGGCTCTAATTAATTGGGTATGCTGTTTAATTTTTTATTTTAACTCAAACTTTTCCCTCATATTCAAAAGGGCTCCCATCAACCTTTATTATTAATGAGATCAAAGCAAGCAGAACGGCTGCCGTTTCTCTCAGTCTGTGGCAGTGAGACTGTTGGTGGCGAAAAGGCGCAGCGCTGTCTGCACTTGGCGGCGGGAC
>NW_009952294.1:103652-107945 GCF_000747805.2 Chaetura pelagica | reverse complement strand
GACTGAAACCAATACCCTGGGCAGAGCTGCTGCCCTTCTTTGGGCTGGTGAGCTGGCCACAGACGCTGAGCAGGAATAAAGCTCTGGGAGAGAAGCATATGGGAAAACACGGAGTGGGGCTGGGTGAACAGGGGAAGAGAACGAAGAGTTACTGGAGGATGGCGTGGTGGAATGTGCAGAGCGGAAAATCGGGGGGTTGGACACACGACACAAAACTCAATCTCCTTTTCTAGTGTATGGAAAA
This sequence comes from Chaetura pelagica, assembly GCF_000747805.2. Classification (NCBI taxonomy): domain Eukaryota; kingdom Metazoa; phylum Chordata; class Aves; order Apodiformes; family Apodidae; genus Chaetura; species Chaetura pelagica. The sequence continues at coordinate 107,701 of NW_009952294.1, read as the reverse complement.
TAGTGCCTCCTTCAGGCACTTCAGAAAATGAAACACCGCCACGAAAGTTACTTTCAGTTTTGATTGGGAATTTAAAGCTACAATTTGACTGTTTAAACTGTCCCACACTTTGGATGGTCACTATATTCTCCCCTCTTCACAGGCTTCCTTTTTTCCTAATGTTTCCAAACCAGGTATTTGATGGGGAAACACTTAAAACACACACACAAAATCGACATCCTGGAGTATTTAACTGAACTGTTAACTGATGCTTGCAAAGGGGCCATGTTAGGACCTAAGGGCAGAAAGTGAGAATAATTCAGGAAGGGAACATCATAAAAAGGATGGTGGAGAAAACCAGCTGGAAGACAGCATAAAACTGGAATTGGTGAAAAATATGGTTACTGAAAATCTCAGTGCAAGGAAGAATGAGGTTGATGGCAGGAAAAATGTGGGGATTATGTTCTGCGCCAGGGAGTGGGAAGCTATATGGGAGGTATCTTGCATCTAGGGCGAGTGTGGCACACAGAAGGGTGTATTTTGTCCCTCACACAGAGCTCTTATCAGCTGCAGTCTCCTCACCCTTGTATCATCCCTGATCAGCTGCAGGGAATCTCTGGCAAAGACTCTGCAGAGATACCTGCGTGGAGAGGCAGAGCGGAGATCAGTGGCAGCAGTGGGCTATGAGTACCAGGAGGAAGAGCTGTGAAGGAAAATGGCCCAAGGTCACCCCATGTGAGGTGGGGTGAACCCTGAGGAAGACAACAGCAGCTATTCCCGTGACTTTGCCTCCAGCAGCCTAAGGAACAAAGCACAGCAAAGCTGGGTGGGCCAACCTCTTTTCTTCTTTACTACTCAAACCTGACTTCTTGCAAACCTCATGACTCACTTGCTGTCCCAGCTCTGCTTCTGCAACCATTGGCAGCAGTCAAACCCAGGTTCATGAGTATAGTTTTCTGTTGTCAGCTCCCTGATAGAAGTCTGCCAGCAGCTTCCCTGTAGCTGCCACAGGATCAGCTGCTTGGGAGTTTGAGGTGGGGCTGTGTGGGCAAAGCTCTTAGGCTGATTCCTGGGAGCTGTTAGGACTTCTTGGTACTGGGAGATATCATCTTAGGAGACCCTGATAAACTGCAGAGGCACCAGTGGAGGGAGGCTCCTTTTCTCAGGGGCTACGGCAGTATTAGGCCCACTGCGCCATTTTCTTTTTGCATTAGGAAGGAAAAGTAAATAGATTCCAGTGGATTTCATAATGTGCAAACAGCATTCTCAAAACAGCAGGTTCTCTCCCCCTCACTTGGGAAAAAGCAAGAAAAAAACCCAGGACTTTCCTCCTAATCCTGTCCTAAAGCAACTCCTGGATTGATAGAGGAAACTCAACATGTTTGTTTCGGCTTCCTTTGTTTTTTTTTTTAACCTGAAAGACAGCAACATGTTCTTTCTTTTATGACTGCTGTTCTAGAGTTAAGGACCTTGCTAAAAAGAAAGTTTGTTCCCTTCTCACAAGTCCTCAAGCAGCTCAGTTCTAGTCTGCTCACTTCTACTGCTTGGACTGCATTTGATTTCTGCTGGATTGCCTACCATCATTTAGGCCCTTGTAGAGCCTAAACCAGCCTGGTATCTATTGTAACCTGTGGTCTTGCTTCCAGAGGGTAGTGTTAGCCCACAAAGAAAATACACACTTAAGCTGCTCTTCCAGAAGAAAACAGGGAGGCTGTTTATCATGGGAGCCCAATTCCTATAGAAGACCTTCTATTGCAGCAATTGGTTTTGCAGCAATATTCAATGCAAAGACCCTACAGCATTTCCAAGGGTTTCCTCACCTTAACAACACTGCTGTGCATGGGTGAACTCCCAATTACTTAGACTAAGCACTTACACTTCCATGGAAGATTTTGAAACAAGATGGAGCCTGCCTGGAACAACACCCTCCTTTTGGCTGCAGGGTACAGCATCTGTAGCTGGCGCCTGTGCTTGTCTGCCTCTCTCTTTGTTCTTGTGAGTCTGTCTCCCTCAATGCAAACAGGAAGCTGTTGGTCATACTGTGCTCTGAGTAACTCCAGTGTAAATCCAGTGTAACTCCACTGGGTACAGAGAAATTAATCTGGATTTGCAGAAGCATGACTTTAGCTCTGTGGCTGAATTAAAAGTGGTTTGGGAATTGACGAGAAGCCAGTAGAGACTGCTCCAACTTCTCCTTCCAGAAAACTTTTGATTTACTGAAAGACTTGCAGACATAAATAGAGAACAAAGGAAGTGCGTATATTAGTGTCCTCCTTGTGAAAGGGCAGTGGCAGATGCTTTGATAAACCATGAGACAGGTAATTGTCTCAGTGCAACACCTGTCAGAATTTCTACCTTACTACTTTACTTCAACATTTTTTTTTAACTTCTTTCCTTTGAGGTTTATTAGACTACGAAGGAGAATCCCAAACAAGTGGTAATTTACCAAGTCCTAGAAAAGGTACATTGGTGAACTGTCTTGCATTGTACTGGGACAATGGACCAGGTGACCTAGTGGCCTTTTCCGTTTCTAATGCCTATGATTATTGCAGTCATACCTCAGAATGCTAAACAGAGCCATTTTCTTCCTTTCAGTGGCAGCAAAATGTCACTAATGGCCATGCTAAATCAGAGCAACTGATCCTTCTGCAGATGTGCTGTGCACTTAGCAAGACAGCTATAAATGATCCCACTTTGTTTAGATTTGCTATTTTCTGTTTCTGTAGTGCAACTGCTCAGCACAAGTGCACTGCCAGCCAAGGGAAAGAATTTCTGGTAGGAGATTAAGGATAACTAAGGAAATGGTTGCATGACCTATAAAGAGAAGATCATAAATATTGCAACAATAAAACCAATAGCTCTTTCAAAGTTTAAATAGCTTTTCTTTTCAAACACTTGAGGTAAATGCCCTTTTCCCCAGGTTGTCTAGCCTTGAGATTTCACACAGTTTCACCAAATATACTGTAATTTCTCAGGGAGCTAGCTTTTCCTTTTAATAACTGTTCTTTGTGGAAGTGTCCCCTCCACAAAAGTTAGATCCCAGCTACCTGGAAGTTCCTTATGGCTTCCTCTAGTACTGATTTCAGAAAAGCTAGAGCATGGTAATAGTAAAACAGCCCCTGCAATTTTAAGCACCAAACAATGCAAGGTGCAAGTGTGGTTTTGCCCTTTATAACCAAGCAGCAGCACTTCAACCTTTTCTTGTGTCCTAGTGGGACCTTCAGACACAAGGGTCTGCCTACACAAACACTCAGGGATAACATTCGTATTCTTCACAATCCCAAGTGTGCAAAACCCCAGACCTGGGCTGCTGCAGCTCTGCAGATCACACAACTGACATTTCTGTCTCATACCCTGCTGACATGCAAGACATAGCCTTTGTTTTTCCATGCTTGGTGTAGTATCCAACTCCAGAGCAAGCAGTTTGCTCTCTTCTGTGTTCAGTTTCTCCATCCACCATTAGTCAGCAGCCAGTTTAGAGAAAGCACAGACCCATGTGTTCCACCAGCTGTATCACAAGGGTGCTGACCTCACAGAAGCGTTCCCTATTCCATTGTTACCCCATACCCTCATGTTCATTTAGCTTGTATGTCTTAGCCCTGCTAAGTACTGCTTTGGGCACTGTTAAATAAAAGGGCACAACACCTGCCAGAGGACAAAGGCTGAAGAGCCTTGATACTAGTGCTCCATCCTGCAATCAACTGGCTATTGGTCCAATTTCAGAAGGCAAAATCCTTCCTGTGACAGCCACTCCAGTCTGGCAGATCGAATAGCTGAAGAGACACGGATGTTCATCTAGCCCACAGCAGGCATATGCCAAATCCACCCCCAGCCCATGCAAAATGCTGATAGGTCCACAGCCCACTGATGGAACATACTGTTCTTTCTTGCACATCAGAAATGCAGTATTCAGAAGCTTTTTTTTTGCTTTAAATAAATTTAAAAGACAAAGGATCCCCTGAATAGTCAGTACTCACAAATAGGAACTATCCATACCCTGGCCTTCCTGATCCTTCCCTATGCTACCATATATATATATATATATATATGTACTATAATAAAAACTCACT
>NW_009952294.1:80734-103536 GCF_000747805.2 Chaetura pelagica | reverse complement strand
CTTCCCTCTGCTTCCATATATATATATATATATATATGCATTAAAATCAACTCTCATTTTTATTTTCTAGGTTTTGGGCCCTCTATAATTGCTACAATCCTCATTATTCAAATTTTGTAGCTTGCCTCTATGCTTTTCTGCACAAATTATTTTGGTTATGTTTTCCTGTTTATGTGCTATTTTACATATCCAGTGTCTATAAAATCATGGCTTTCAGCACTCCCTGTCATCTATAAGTTGCTGCTTTCTACCTGAGACAGGCAGAAGGGCTGTTTTATGCCTACAGTTCTCTTTCAAGGGACTTATCTAATGTTTTAGAAAAAGAAACCTAGAAAATCAGATGAAAAAGCAGAAATTGATACTGCAGACAGACAAGCTGGAAAGGGAGAGAGAAACAGGATTAGAAACATCTCCAAAACTTGAAACATTGACACATTACATTACTAATTTAGGATAAACTCAGCTACTGTCCTTTACCTCCCTATCTTGCTGAAAAGTGCCGCAAACTTGCCCAAATTGGGAGTGAGAATTGAGTAGCTGGGGTGCTGTATGTTATGCTGTGGTTTTCTGTACCCTATCTCCCCAAGTACACATGCCCAGACTTGCAAGAAAGATCAGAAATAGGTGTTGTGCAAAGAGTTGGGTAAACATCTGCCAGCCTTGCTACATAAAAGGCCTTACTGTTTCATCTACATCCATAGGTTTCTTTTCCAAGATGGTTCCTAGAGTCACTGACTGTGCCTTTCCTAAACCTTGCTTATTAATGAGGATTCACATATTTACATTTCTTCAGCAGGCTAACAACAGGGGACATAAGGTCTTGGGACACAAAGACGTCATTTATCCCTGGACTGCTCCCCGATTTTGAAAGAGCACAAACAAAAAAGTGTCCAGAAACACAAGAAAATTGTAGTACTAAAGTAGCAGTGAAGATAGGGGAAGGACAAGTTTATATTACTTGCCTGGAGAACCTCCCTAAAACAAGTGCAGAAGAAGAAAAGGCAAAACTTGATGGTGGTGCTGGTACTATAAAGAAAGAGGTTCAGAATCACAGAGCCATGACATTCCCTGTGAAACAAGCTTGGATTTGACAGACTCCTCTTAAACAGTACAAATGCAATTGCTATGTTTACTTTAAACACTGAAAGAAAGACTAAGATTTTGTTTACTGCAAATACTTCTTCATGTACCCTAATGCTCAAAAGTAAAATAGAGGCTGGATTTATTCTGAAACATAGTCAGGAATTTTAAAATAGGCTTTTGTACAGAGAAACAAAGGGCGCATGGGAAACAAGAGCTTGGGAGTTACTTAAATGTCAAGGATTACATTGTACCAGGTAAAACTGAAATGTAGCAGAGGAACTCGGTTTTGTAAATGAAATGTCATTGCTGATGGGTACAAATTGCATAAGAAAGATGGAAAAGGAAACAGAGGTGGCACTTTGTCAGATGCATTTATAGCTGCAGCAAGATACAGTTAAGCCACAAAGAGAGCAGTAGTTAAAAATAAAGAAAATAAAGAAAAACTGAAGGGGACATCTGCTACTGCCTTCTCCAGCAATGCAAAAGCAAAGACTGAATCAGTCTCTCTCAAGGTACTCAAAGCCTCAGGACACTGTACTTGTGGGAAAGGTAGCTGCCCAGACATCTTTTAACAAGTACCACCAAATATCGGCCAAAGATGTTCCTGTGTTACACAGAAGCTTGCTCTAATCCAGACAGTATAGGTTCTTAACAAATAAAGACAAATCCCCCAAACCCAGGTACTGTAGCTAGAAATGAAAAGTGACACCAACAAACAATGCCAAATAACACAGTAAAGAGTTTATTTGTTTGATTTAGAAAAGGTCTTTAGCATAATCCACTGGAAACATATACATAAATATACAAATGCATACCAGAAGAAACCCAGAAGACACACATTCAGAACCACTCAGCATTTCATGCCAGAAAAAGCAGGCCATGAGTTTCAACTTTGTTACTCTGTCCAAAACCAGGACTTCAAGTGTAGGCCACACAGATCAGCAAACCTGGGCTGACAAGCCAAAGGGGAAACAAGATCTGGAGAGCAGATGTCCTCTTGGGATTGTCCAGGGTCAGGACACAGATGCCAAAGAAAGCTAATCTTGTTCTTTAAAATAGAAACTGAACAACAAATGTCTCCTATTTTTCCCATCCCCCTTGGGAGGTTAGTGGGTTTATTGCAAGAGGTGGCATCTTGAGCAAGGACCAAATGATGACTGCTGCAGGTACTGCTGTACCTTCAGCCTCCACCAGCAGACTTCAACAGAATTCTTAAGCCCTGCTCCTTGCCCCTCTGCCCCCCAGCGCCACCAACCACATTTAATCTGCTGAGTGATAAGAGATTAATTTTACAGGTCACAGCTTCAGCTTCCTAGCACTCATCAAGAACCACAATTAGCAAAACTAGTAAAAATAAGTGCAGTCACCTCACCCAGACTCAGACCTGTTGCCACAGGAGTAGCCAAATAGTCCAAGTTCAGCTGATCTTATCTTTAGGGAAGAAGAAGTTTCACCAGCATCTGAAACATCCAGGAAGGCTGCAACCCCAGAGTCACACTCAGTTTAAGGAGCAGATTCATATAACAGGATCACAGAATCATCATGGTTGGAAAAGACCTCTTAAGATCACCAAGTCCAACTGTCCAGAACCCAGACTGATTCATACATCTATCTCATGAGTTTTAAACTAAGCATTTTGAGACGAGAGTTCCACATTTTTCTTACAGTTTAACATGGACCCAATGCTGCTGTGGCCCCCAAGGAAATAATGCCACTGCAGTTAAACATGCTTGTATTTTTAAGTGGATGATACAAAAGCATAGAGTATTACTGTCCATTTTCTTTTCTGTATGTTTACAGCTTCTGAAGGTACCCGTGCTTCATTGTGCAGACACCAGAGATGCAAAAGGCAGCTGCATTAATCTGCAGGATCCCCATTTTTCCATGGATTTTAAGGAAAATTGTAAGAGAAACACATGCCTTGGAACACTGCTTTTATAATTCAAAGTTGCATGCCTTTTAATGTTACCATTAAGAGGTTAAGTGTCACTAGTTGAAAAAGACAGATATCATGCAAGAAAGCAAGTTTGCTCTCTCAAATTAAGTAATTAAACAGCACGTGATAAACCTATGGAAGTCTACTAGCTTCTGGAGTCAAGGCATGATGCTCAAGTGATGGGGGGAAGAACTGAAAAACAAGTGAACACTACCTTTCAGGAACTGGTGTGGCAAGAAAACAGAAGACAAACCAAAGAGTGATTGGAAAGGAGATCCTGTTACTTGACAAGGTTAAAGGAAAGTGCTTTCACATCCATCATAGTAAAGAGAAAGTAAAGCATGTTAGTAAGTAAGTAAGCACAGAAGGAAAGGAAGGACAAGTAGAATCAGCCCCTTGCACTATTTGTGAAGTCACTCCACCCAAAATGAAGCAACAAAGACATAAAAACAAAGAGATAAAGGACTTCCTAGAAAACCTGACCATATGTATCAACAGGGTACTAATTAGTTAATTCACTTATTGCACAATTTAAAAATAAATAAATATTTTAAAAGTCAGGGAGAACAAGGAAGGACCAGATGACAATGTTCTTATCAGAACAGAAAGTGAAACAATGTTGGCCTGATAAACATCTCTGCTAACAAAATGAAATAAACACAAGGAGAGGAAAGAATCTCCTAAATGTCCAGAGAAAAATGGAAGCATGGCAAAATCAAGCCATTTTAGACAATCCTACAAACACACAGCAAGTAGCTTTTGGCACATGAGCCACACACCTAAAGCCAACAGGATATCTCATGCATGTATTAACTTACACATCCAAGCAGTGGTGTAATTTCCAACACCTCTTTTCTCCCATTACCAAGAACAATTTTATAAAACACTGCTGACAAAAGGAGCTGACAGAACCAGCTATACAACTACAGCTTGTTCCCAGAAGACTATATAGAGTAGCAAGCATTTAACCCACTGAGTGAGGAAAAGTATGTTTAACAGAGTGCACCATACCTTTGGTACTTTAAGGTGTCAAGATGTTCTACAGGGTAAACTCAGAATAAAACAGACCTGCTTGCTATTGAAGTTAAATATATTTCCAGGAAAGGCAGCTCATCCATCCATCCACTAATCAATCAATCAATCAATCAATCACTCACATTCTATCATCAACTATAGACAGCTGTTTCAGTGCAAGAACTGCAACCCCACTCCTAGGGGGAGGTTTTGGAACAGCTTGTTCTGTGTTGGGAGTGCAGCAGTTGCCTTTGCTGTGAATTCATTGTGCAGTGAAAAACTCAAATGGTTTATCTAAAATAAAAAGAAAGATAACTAAATCTGTGTTTTTCTGATGTCTGAATAGTTTTTTTGGCAAGTAAGTATGTTAAGCTTTCAGGTGTCAACTTAAAATTAGGATTTATTTTTCTTAAGTGTCACAAGAGAGCTTATTTATGACAGCAGAGTATGTAATTTAGATGGCAAGACAGCAGAGAGGAACATCAATCCACACACTGAAGGAACAGAAACAACCTACTTCTGCACTCTGTTAGTGGGTAGAACTGGAAAAGAGCCAGTGAACAAGAGGACAAGGGTGTCAGACAGGTCTCATATAATGAATAGCCACATATACCAGGAACCTGCAACTTTAAGTGATGACTGAGGACATATATGATACAGGCCTGTAAAATCACAAGTAACAAGGAATAGGGGTGCTCATCACTACATCTGACAGTGGAAGAATTAGGGTCACTCAAGGAAACCACCAAGAAAACCATTAAAGCAGCCTGACAACAGTTCTTTTTCATACCACACAATGAACTCCAGGGTTCATTGCCAAAGAACACCGTGGAGGCCGAAAGTAGCAAAGGATTTTTTAAAAGGGACTAAGTGCATTCATGAATGCCAGATCCAGAGGGAATCACCAGTTCAGAGAGACCACAGACTGCTGGAACAGTGTCAGAGAAAGACCTCTGTATACAAGCTTTATATTTTTATGCTTCTTTGATCACCTGTTACTGGTTATCCTCAGAGACAGATTAGCAGATCAGATGCCTTTGGTCTGACTGCATGCAGTGCTTCTTATGGATCAGAGCTCTTGATTTTGGCATGATTGAGAGTTTGGAAAGGTTAATTTAAAAAAAAAGAAAAAGGGAACATTGGAAAAGCTAGTATGCCTCCTCTGCTTCTTCTTTTAGGCTTCAAAGATGTGCTCCTTAATCATTCAGTTTCCATGAATGGTAAAGTATTGCTGAATCAGTAACAAGAAGGATTTTGTAGCAGCAACTGCAGGCTGCATTATTGCTCCCAGATCCTACCCAGTCCCCCTTATAAGACATTTCTCCTGACTCAGTCTCAACTGCAGATTAAACATCCCATATATCCCATTCTCTTTCTTACATTCTTGTAAAATGAGTTTGTTCAACTGCTATATTTATGACATGAAATAGTTAAGATACTAATATCTTGGCCTCTGCTAGCTAAACCCTTCTCCTAGACCACTCATTTCCATGTGGATAAGTGACAACAGGAACCTACAGGAAGACTCCTTGTGGACAAAGGATTGCTACACTGTCTGTAAACATCCTTATTTCACTGAGAATTCGCCACTTCAATTGGATTTAGCCTTCCAGCCAGTCAGACCAATAAATTTCTGCAGTGCAGTCGAGTAAACAATGCAACACAGTGATTCTGAGTCTGTAGCTAGACAGACTGAAGTAGCAGCACAAGTCAGAAAATCTCCTGCATTTATCTGGACACAGAGTGAGCTCTGAGACCAGTCATCACAGTTGTTTTTATATAAAAAATAAGTGTGCACACAGACATATGGACTAATACATTCATCACTAACCCTCATTTAAGGAACCAATCATCCAAACTCTACGCTTCACCCAGTAAATGTGCTTTAACCGTGAGTGCCAGGTGCATCCAGGACTGTGCAGTGACTTTAGAGACCACTGCACGAGGACATGGCTGTAAGTCCAAAATAATTCAAGAGGTTACTGTTCCAGCTTGTTCAGTCTTCAGCTCTCCAGACAATCCTTCCCCATCAAGATAACACACAGGTAGTTTGTTTGTTTTTATCGCTCGTAATGGAGTTTGGACCCACGTTACCTGGAATTAAAAGAAGTTAATGTTAAGTAAATAAGACCTGAACAAAGTTTGTACTCACTTCAATCCTATCTCATTATTTACTATACACCTTGTATTAGATCCACATTACTCCACACTCTCTAGTGGTTTTATTTCCTACTACTATGAAATGAAGAGATACTGAAATACAAGCAAATTCCAATTTTGGAGAAAACCACTGGAGAAAGATTTCCAGGCTTTTTCCTGTAGCCAGCCCAGCTTCAGTGGCATTCTCGTTTTTTCACATCCCTCTCTTCTTGTGGGTATTTGATCAACATTTTCATCACCTGTAGGTGATGGGGAAGAGAAGAGCTCTCTGTTCTCCCTCTCCTCTCTACCTTCTTCCACACTGCAACTTATTGATAACCATGTGGGAAGCTGCATTGAAACCTGCCCTCATTTTTGTGGCTGCTCTCTGTGCTACTGCCTCCTCCCCACATTTCCCCATGGCATTTCATTCTACCTCCTATGCCCTCTTTGGCCCATTCTGTATGTTACTATTTTAATTATTACTTCTATCTCCTGATCAATCCTGTTCCCCTCCCTGTCTGCATCACATTCAAGACCCTCATGTTTACTTTCAAAAGCATCTGTGCTCCTCTGCTTAATTCCAACTCCCGACTCCTTTATTCTTCTCACTTTCTACTGTTCTGAACTTTTTCCACAGATTGGACTACAGATAGAACAAATACCTTCCTTATATGTACCAAACAACATTCGCCTCTTCCTTCCAGTTGTCACCCATCCACGATCCCACTTCAGCTGAAAAATGCTGGTCATAACTAAGCAGCTATTTCTGTGGTATTGCAGTGCCCAGTGTAAATCCCATTTCTTGTTCCAACAAGCACACAAAAGTGAAACAAAAAAATCATGCTGCTAAGCATGTGTGTTCTGCATCTATCACTCATAAGGAGCAAAGGCAATCCATGGAGCAACTCAAGATAGCAGACCCTTCTGAACAAGACCATTTTGCTTCTTGCAGAGGAGAAAACAGAACAAAAAGCCAGAGCCTCCCAAAGGCACAAAGGTTTCAAACCCTTGCAGAATTTCCCAGAACCTGCACACAGACATCAGTGCCTTTGCTGATCAGTCTCCTCAGCAGCAGCTTAAAGTTAAGAAGATTCTGGTCAGGTTCAGAGCTGCTGCTGCTGTGTTCCTAAGTGGGCAACAGTCGAATTCAAGAGTTTTATTAATTTCATTACATGGTTTAAGAAAGCCTTGTAAGACAAAGCACAGACTCCATGCAGTGTGCTAGGACAACACCTCAATATGTTAATTTGGATGCTTAGTTTGGAACATTACTATCTGTAGCCCTTGTATTTTCCAGACTCCCGATTCTGACCTGCAGGTATGCTTTTCTAGCATGTAAATACTGAGTCAGATTTTCAGACTCTGTTGCAGAATGCACTTTCATCACTTCCCTTCCCAGTTCAGATTCTCTTCATCACCATTTGCTCTTACAAGACTGAACCTGACCTTTAGTCTGCTTGAATAATGTCTTTCAATTACTCTGTGAGCTACTTGGGGTGTGGATCTGGTCTCTCTATGCATTTGCAAGGTGGGATGTGTCTCTGTGGTACTACAGAATTAATAGTGGCTTTGGAGGATGTGTGCACTGGCAGGCCCATAGGGCTTAAGTGTGCTGTTTAATCTTTACAAAAGGTAAGGGCAGCTATTTTGAACTGTGAAGCTCTGAATAATTGCCTCCTAACCTGACTGCATACCAAAAACCTTCTCTCTCCTTCATTTCCAGTTCTTATCTCCCTTCTGTCATGCAGAGTATCACAGCATCAGTTTTTACTGGACCTGCTCAAAACCAACTTAAACTTTTAAAACTAAGTCAGCCCTACAGTTACCCAAAAACAAAGTGCCTCTTATTTTTATCTTGAAGTTGGAGCTCTATTCCATGCCCACGTTCAATAATTTTTTATTAAATCCTAATGAAGCATGTGCTACTGATCAAGTAGCTGCAGCGTCTTCTGGATAGCAATTTTTTTTTTCCTCTTTCTCATACCTCTACATCTTCCTGATATGCCCTCTGCCATTTCTGTTCACATCTCACTTTAGGACCATTAAACTACAAAAGTTTTCTCTCAAGAAAAGTGATTCAATTCAAAAGCAATACAGAAAGAGTGATCTCCCTCCAGCCTTATATAACACCAGAGGACCTAAGTCTACTTGCACTACACTTCAAAAGCTGTGGAGTCTTCCATTGCCACCAAAACCAGTCATTCTTGATTTGCATAAAACAAAAAAATACTTGCATGGACTCCCTGGAAAGACACATCCAGGTCAGGAAGAGCACAGCAGGAAGGCTGGTGTGCTGGACCTTCCCCTTTATCGAAAAAGGTGGCAGCCCACAGGAAGCAGCAATGGCAGTAAATAAAACCTGAACATAATAGCATGATTGTGTCTTTGTGGAAATTGTCCAGACCAAGCATCAGAGTGCCTGGCACAGATCCACTGTGTTAAAAGGAATAGGGACATCTCAGCTGCCCTGACTGCAGAATGCCCCAGAAGGGCACAGCACCCCACTGTTCAACTACAGACACCCATCTCTTTCCTATTTTAATCTGGGCCTAATTTCATCACGACATTGTGAGGACGGCGGGCTGTCTGCTTTAAAACAGCTGACAGTGAGAAATGCAGGGAATCTATAGTGAAGTGCTGACAAATCGCAGATTACGCAATTCTCTGCTTCTGTCACTAGAGGGTAGTGCAAGCCCTCAGGTCCATTCCTCCCAGGGAAATGCGCATTCGACTCCCCATAGGTCTGGCTCTGAGGAATGGGGCCTAGAAGCACATACTGTCCATGCCTAAGACATAAAGTCATTTGGAGAGAGGACCTCTTTAGACCAGGGTTTACTTCTGCCTCCCCAGATGACAAACACACATCCTGAAATGGGTCTACTATAGTCTTAAATAAACTGTCCATGCCTTCTTACACTTCTTCTCTCTTCCATTCATTTGGCATTTTTAAGTCTATCCTTCATTCTGCCGGAAGTATTTCTAAGAACCTAACCAATTGCTGTTGTTGACCATCCCACTACCTTGCTTTTTTTTTTGGTCTCAGGAGGACCAGAGAATGCTAGGTTGGATGGGACATCAAGGATCATCTGGTCCAACCTCTTTAAGGAGGAACATAGTTTAGAGGAGATGGCCCAGCACCTTTTGTCTTTACATTTGACAGCACGGCAGTTGAAAGGGAATTCAGTCTGTCTACACCTGCATTTTGCATTCACCAGAGCACAGAAAGGTCTCTGGCCAGACAAGCTGAGAATTTTTCTTCCTGGAACTGGTTTATTTTTATGTCAGGATGTACTGACACCCAGCACCACTCTTTGAGAGAGTAAGACAACCAGGCTGAATAGGCCATTGATTTACTTCTATCTGAGAAAACATCTAAAATGTTGAGAAGTTAGCTATGAACCCAAAAATTGCAAGAAACCTCTATAATTTGTGTCTTCTAATGGATGAAACCTTGGAAGGACTTAGTGAAAACATGGACCTTGTGTCACCAAAGAAAAAAAAGCTGAGATCTAGTACTTCTCTATAGGTTCTATTTTTGTGACTTTTCTCCCCTATTTCAGAAGGTGACAAAGGACGAAATTAAAAAGACTTTTACCCTCTTCTCCACTCCTTGCCCTGTTCCTCTGTTCTCTACCAGTAACTTGCCACAGTAAAAATGGCCTACTAAACCCAAATGAGGAAAGGAAGGGTTACACTGAAAATCTGTCTGCACCCTGCTAGCAACTACAACAGTGAAAATAGTGCTGCTGTTTATTATGGGAGTACACTTCATGAACTGTACACATGACCTGTTTTACACAAGGTGCTGTTCACTTTTCTCTCCCTTTCTCTCATACCTGCTTGCTGAGAAGTATGAGAAAACATTTACATGAGAAGTACTGACTGTACAGTAAGACTGCCATTTGATTGCTTTCAACTTAAATTGCCTGTATCATTTGATACAACTTCTGCTCTTCTTTGATCCTGCTCATTTTAATATAGAGGAAATAAAAGCATCTACTCACAGGTGCTTATATGGATACATTGGCAGCAACCAGCCAAACTCAGACCAAGGGACACAGAAGCAGAATATGCTGGTAGAAGAGGTTTTACCTGAGACACCTCCAGTGCTCCGAACACTAGCATGGCCAATGCTCAGCTGCTCATATTCCAGTTTCATGTTCCCAAGGTCTTCTCCTGAATGTCCTTCGCTGGCAAAAGAATTGGCCTCGATGCTTGAGCCTGGAGACCGTTTGGCCTTGCGACTGAAAAGCCCACTGGCAAACCGTTTTCCTTGCTTTGAATTGGCCTGTGCATCTTCCTTCTTCACATCACGAATAGACTCTCTGGATTTTGATTTATTTTTCAGGTCCATCTGGATCCGGTACAACAGTTTCTGAGGGCTCCGATTCAGCTTGGCCAAGTTCTCCAAAGGTGGATCAATTTCTGGGAACTCTTGCTCCAATGTGACTAAGTCATTCAGAAACTGATTTAACCGTTTCTTTGACTCACTTGTTTCCTCCTTTTCCGTGTTCCCCTGATTATCCTGCCGGTGTCGTGAAGCCCAGAGCATCATATCACCACGAGTTGCCCCTGCCACTAAACCATACTTGGGGTTAATGAACTTCCGAGCTACAGTGGAGGAATGAAGGCCTGGCTTCCCAATTCCAAGAAGGAATGGGTTAGCAATACCCAGTTCCTTGTAGAAATTAACTTCCTCTGAGATGGCATAGAGCTCACGAAACTCAATGTCAAACATCTCCACATGTTGTCCTGTCAAGACTAGCAGGATGTTTCTGTCAATGTGGGATGAACTCCATGTGAAGCTAAGAGTAGGAAAAAAACCTAACATTAGATTTTTGGGTGCACACTTAACCCAGTTCACCTAACAATATTTAAGACGCTACATGGGGATATCTAACATTGTGCCATTTGCCTGTATGTCCTTGACAAGATGGGTCAGCACAGACACATGAACCCCTTTATTACTGTTTTTCATTAAGCATGCACACCAGATCTGGAAGAAATGGCCCTAAAAGTCTGAAGGACTGTTTAGCCTTTATAAAAAGCAACACTGCATCAACACAAGGTGTCTCTAGACTGAAAAGAACTGAGTACAGTGGCTGGTGGGGAGTCCTTGCAGGCCACCACTTGACACAGTGGGGAGCTATCTCTAGCCCACTGAAATGGTCCACTAGCATGGGCATGTTTTGTTCTCTGAGGAGCAGCTTGTGCTCTATGACACCTTCTCTGTCATCCCACCCCAACTCCTATAGATGCCACACAGATTATAGAGGCTGGGAGGGGAAAGGGAATGACATGGGACTCTCAAGAAAAGTCACAAGCCATTCTTTACACAAAAAGAATATAGCTTTGCCTTAAGCAAGAGGGACCCACCTGTATGATCCAGTGGCCACCTTTTCACCATCCACCATCAGGAATCGGGATGCTAATGTGCCTTTGATCTTCCCTGCTGGCATGTAGAACCCAACTCCTGTCACAGAGCGTATGCGGATATTCTAACAGGTAGGTGAAAAGACAAAATGTCACAATAAATAGGGCAGAGAATTAGATAATTGCCATTTCCAAGTCTTAACATGTCACTCACATTATCTCACTACTTCTGGGACTATAGTTCATTTTGTATCAGCCACCAGAAATCAGAAGGGCTGCAGAAAGGAAAGCATAGTGCCATTAGACCTGTTGTCATCTCTTGTTTATGCAAGTCACTCCCCTCCATTAATTTGTAGCCCTGTCCAATGAGCCAGCATCTTTGTAACCCTGCCTGCTATCTTCAGCTATTCATCTTAGCCCATTGGCAAGACAATGCCTTCAAAATCAAATAATCCTCCATCTCCAGTCCTGTGCTGTAGCTCAGAAGACCCAGCCCAGTTCAGGGGAATGAATCAGAGGAAGCTCTTGAGTCCCGTCTGTGCTTTCTGAATCCTGATCCCTATTTTACACCAGTTCTTCTCCAGATGACATCAGCAGTACTACAAAACTAAGGCACTTTGCAACACCTGTGCAGTGCAAAGGACTGAGATGGGTCTATCTTAGGTTCTTTTTGTGCTTGTGTTCTGGTTCCCAACAGCATGTGACTTGACAAAACTGGGAAAATTAGGAGACTGGACAATTTAATCATTACAGAAGAGAGGATGAAACAATTCTATTGCTCAAAAGCCATATATATATATGTTTCCTATATGTTATAACAAAAGCAAAACTTGACCTTCATAATTTTACTAAGAACATCAAATAGTTACAGTGTCTACCTAGATTCCTCACTGTTCAACAGAGAGTGAAAAAAACACAATTTTTTTTTTTTAACAAAAGGAGTAGGCAAGTAAAGAAGAAATTCTGAAGAAGAGGAAGAAAAAACTTTTCATTAAATGAATGGGAGTACTTAGAAAAAAATCCTCTCCCCAAACCTCCCTTCTTACACCCTTTGGCCAGCAAACCTAAAAGTAATAAAGCAGTACCAGGCACAGAAAAATCACAGATTTAAGATTACATGGTTTTCAACAACAGATGTGTGCCTGCATTTACTGTATTTGCACATTGGACTGAGTGCAATTCCGCTCATGAGTTCAGGCTGCAGGAGGCTGAACTGCCAAACTGTTTAACATGAAACACCTCCCCCCACATAACCCCAAAACCCAAAAGCATTGACTGCTAGTCTAAGTTTAGAGAAAATTATCTTGTCACCCTGACACACAAATTTAGACCATTTTCTTCATTCCACCATCTGTTTCTGTAAGAACTCTTTAACAATGGAAAGCTAAAAAGGTATAGTGATACGGAGCAATAAATCCAGGGCTGGGAGTCAGTCCCAGGTGTCATCACAGTTCTGACACTATACTGTGTGATATTCTGGGAAAGTCAATCCACCTTTGCTGTATTCTCCCCCCATCTCCAGGAGCAGGAGAATCATGAGGATTTAGTACATGCTAGCACAGCCTCGCATCCCATAGACAGCTAAGTCCTATTATTATAAACCTCCCTGACAGCTTAAATATTGATAGGCTATAAAAATCAGCATGCAGGAACTTGTGATGTAAGAATGCAGATCTATTTAAAAATACTAATAATCTGAATATAACTCTTACCTTTTGAATCCGCTCCTATTTCCCCCACTAAAATAGAGCAGTGTCAGTACAAATTCTGACTAATAGTAACTGATGATACTACTATTTCACATTCACCTATTGCTTGATCTGTCTGGAGTCCTGTGTGGGCATTAACTAATTAATGCTCCCAATACTGATTAAAGTATTATTATCCCATTTTAAAGATGAGGAGCCTGAAAGAGAAAAAGATGAAGTGACTTGCCCAAGGCCTTTAAGTGACTCATATGTGTGGGATGCTGAGTGCAGGTTGGGTAGCGCACAGGAGAAAGGGTGCCCTTTCCAGTACATTAAAAAAAAATCGTAGTTGGCTGGCTCATCACCTGAAATATTTTTTTTTCCTTGCTGAGTGAAGATGTGGGATTTGCTGAATCACAGAATACTGACTTTAAGTGTCAGGAAGAACTTCCGTTCTTCAGTCAACAGTTCTGACATGTCATGTACCTCTTGTGAAACAAGAAGTATCAGCCTGTGTGAGCAGAAACTTTCTTAGCATGTAACAACTGCGATTTTATTGTGTTTGTATGTTATATCACCTTCTTTTAGTGGAAAAAAGCACATTTGAATTTCTGCAGCAACTGAGCTATGCATCACACTTAGAAAGGCACAGAAGGGATAGAACCAAACAGCTGAACACATAAACCTCCTTGAACAAAGTAGGCACAAGAGTGCATAAATACATCTTGAAATGCAGAAAACAAGCACAAAGTCATATAAACATCGAGTCACTTAATAAGTTATTTGTATTATGTTTTCTGCCTTGAAGGATCTTGGAGCATTTGTAGACTGATCTATCAAGCTGTACACAGGAGGAACAAGCCTGCTTTCATATACTAAAGACTATATAACAACAGAAGAGGAAAGACAAATATAAATGGGGTGAGCTTGCAGCCACTTTGGGGGGGCACTAATGTTACAGTACTAAGAAATATTTTGGGTAGAAGATCATTTAGTTCACCAAATAGAAGCGACCCCCTCCAGATCTGTATTCTTGCAGAAGCCTGCTTAAGGTTTGTCATATCCTGGCTTATGGAAGCAACAGTGTGCATAAAATTTCCACATCTCCTTTACACAGGCTTGCACCACTCCTCATCACAAGCAGTGACTAACGTCTCCCTGGCAGCAACTTAATATGGACTGGTTACAGTCAAGCCTGACAGAGCATCCTAATGCAAACAGTGAAGGAGACAGTCTTTCTTGCTTTACTGTGACACACTTTTAAACCTCACCCTGAATCCACAGAAGGTTAAACTAGACCTAGTTTAGAAAATCAGTAATAGGTTTTGTTTTGACTGACACTTAATTTTCACTTGAAAGATCTGGGCAGCAGTGCTCACAAGCTGAGGTTGAGTAGGGATACACAAGACAGACCCTAAAGAGAAGCATCACAAGGACTTCCACCAGAGAATCCTATGTGCACCTTTCTTCTAAGAACAACCACTGATATCTACATTGCAAAGCAAGCAGGGATCTTTATTTCAAGTTGGGATGGATGACATGAATGACCACTATAATCTAACTGATGTAAAACAGATTAAGGAGAGGCAACAGGCAAAAGCAGTAGCTGATAGATGACAGTGACTCAACAGTCCCTTATATTGACAGTGTTGTAAAAAATGTGCAGATCCCCTTTCTGCTGTTCCTGAAAAATCAGATCCCTTCAGTCACTAGAATACATCAGGGTAACTCCTGTCCTTTGTTTTCTTGTACTACTGCTTCACCTGAGCACAGGGCTGAGGGGGAGGCCCCAGATGCCCATTACTTCCCACTCTTAAATACCAAATGGAGGTACCACAAAGGGGGAAAGAGGAAGAGAGGGATGAGATTCATGTGGACAGGACCACAGTAACAGGAAAGGAATTTTTCTTATTCAAGGTCTGCAAGATTCTCATTTCTGGTGATCAGACCTCCAGGGCAGAGAGATGGGTGGTAGGTGCTCATCTTGCACAGGGACAGAAAAGCAGCCACAATCTGGAAGAAGCCAAGTAATGCTGGGAAATACCATGGACTTATCCTACGTATTTGCCCAGAAAAGTTTTGGAAAAGGCATGCTTGCTGACAAAAACTTGCAGGTATTCAAGTAGAATAGGATGGAATGCAGCTGGCTGGACATGACCTGTCCAGGTCGTTACTGGGTACTATTTATTTGCATATTTGCAAAAAAAAGAGAGCCTTGTAAACCTGTTTTCAAAAGGTCACAAGCAGCCTAGAATTCTCTAACAGATAATTAAAAAATCAACAGCACTGCAGCACACCACATTCAGCTTCTCCCTTGCTTGATTTAGGAATCGATGAGGAAAGACATGAAATACTGAAATGAAATTCCAAAAATTCCTTAGGCAGAAACTTTTAAGAATTCCTGGTGTGGGGGGGGGAGTGAGGGGAGGAACTCCTTATGTCTTAGGAAAATGAATGTAAAATTTAACATAAAGGTGAACTTCCTGCACATAACTCATTCCCTGGTCTTGCTTGGAGCTCTAGGTGAACTCCCCATCTTTGAGCAGGAGTGTCTGACACTGGGGTCTTGGTTAGCAGAAGGAAGAGAAGAAAGAGAACTCATCTAAGAAGTGGTGAGAGCACTCACCCTCAGGTCAACAAAAATAGGACTTTTTGTGAGGCTATGAAACGTATACCTATGAGAACTTTGATTAATTGTGATCTCCAAAGAACACTCCTATGTCAAATATATCAGAAGTCTGGCAAACCATGTCCTGTAGGCTCAGGAAGCCATATGACTCACACATACACACAACACATTCTTACTCACATCCCAGGATGAATGTGCCGAGGGTTGAATTTAAATGAGTTTCTGGTGATCTCTGGCCTTCAGACAAAAAATTAGGTTTTTCTTATTTCATACTTGGAGTCGGTTAAGAACTTTTTGTCTTTGCAGAGTGAGGTACTACAGCAGTTGCCCTCCTGTGAGACTGTTGGCAGGTCATGAAACCTTGCCATCTCAAAACAATACAATAGCCAGGAATTTTGTGAAAATGCCCAGCACTGTATGCAGACAAAGAGTAAAATCCAACGTTAACATTAATTTCCCTGTATTAGGATTGCTGAAGTATTCACTCTGCATTGTATGAAAAGGGCAGGAATCACAGAACAATCTGAGCATCTTGTGATGACACAGGACAGAATAAGCATCCTGACCCTGCAGCAATGACAGCCTGTGGTAGTGCGTCATCTCTCTCTTTCCCTCAGATCAGAATTTGCCTCTAGCCCTTAAAGTTGCTGCAACTTTCTGAGAAAAAGCTATCCTGTAAATCTTGCCCAGGCATTCCGAAGCAAAGCTGGGAAGCAGGGCAGAAAGAAACTGTATACAGTTCCTTTGCTAACAAACTGTGGCCACTGGTGAAAATTTTTTAGAAGAAAGCAAAATGGCTACACAAAATGACAGTGTAAGGAGAAAACATTTTCCCTGTTGCTGAAAATGATATGATGATTTCTGCCATACTGACCCAAGCAGCAGCATAGACACATCCAAGGCAGCCCTGGGCAGGATACTAAGAGGCTCTCTTCCTTAAAAGGCAAATGACCTGTTGCCCCTTACAGGAAGACTATTCCCAGTTCCTTCCATAGTCTCATAGACAGGAATAAACTGCATTGACCTTAACAAGATTAACTAAAGCCTTAGCCATACTCAAAAAGGAATACAACAACACGAAAGGGAATTTAAGACACAGTATGAGATGGCTTGGAAAGGAGGGGAAAAAGTTAAAGGACAGCCCTCTGTGAGCTGGAGCTCTGCAGAAGAGTGAACAACTAGGCCAAAGACAGATGTTAAAAAGTTCTTCTCAGTGGACCTCCTTCAGCTCAGCTTGTATTTGAATTTTTTGTTAGCTGAAGGAGCCTAATGAAAAAACACAGCAAGGGCTGCTGTGAGAAAAGGGAAGCATGGGAGTGACACACAAGTGTTTTCTCCAGCTTTTGATGGCATCAGTTTGAACCCTGCTTCTTTGGAAAGGGTAATGCAACTAGGCTGCTGCAGGACCCAGTCACTGTGATGGTTTGTTTTGGAGTGTAAAGTCCATGCAGATACCTGTGGTGAAAGAGGTAAGAGGCAGAGCAGATGGGGACTGCTTGCTGTTTAAAGACAGAGAAGGCAGACAACAAGGAACTCACCTCTCCAATAGCATTGCAACTTTTTAAAATGCTAGAGCACCTTTTCATTCACTGTATCCCAGAGTTAAAATATGCAGCACTGAAGGCATCAATCCTGCACATGATAAAATGATGAGAAAAGTACAGGGAAACAGGTATCAGAACAAATGAAACTACTGCTGTGATTTCACAGTTTTGTACCAAAGAGACTCAAGCCTAGGCCACAGAATCCTCTCAACAATAGAAACAAGTCTATTATAATGATGTCTATGTCTTGCTTTCAAAGACACCAGAGGAGAGAAACTTCCATCTCTGTTTTGGAGAAAGATGAGAAAGCTGCTCAGCTGGATGTCTTTTTTGATGAAGTCCAGAAACTCGGAGGAGAGTGGTAGTTCACAGGAGCACCATTATATGCAAGTCATTTTCATCTCTATTTAAGATGGTTCTCCTAAAATGGTTAATATGAGCCTCTATAACCTTCAGAGCTTTTGAGTTTTGGTTGTGGTTTAAAATTTTATTTTAACTATTAATTCAGTGTTTATGGAAGATCTGTCCTTCCTTCAGGCTAAAAGGCACTTCCCTCCCCATGCCCACTACTCAGAAGAACGGCTGGATCACAAGAGGGGCTAGTCTGGTATCCCATAGGCTGTTTCCAACCTAGCAACATTTTCTGTACTGGGAACAAGTCTGTAGTAGTGACAGTGACTTAAAAACATGGAAAAAAAAACCCCAGGGAATACAATGCTAACTATAAACACACAAAGAATTTCAGTCTGTATGTAATGGAATAAGATCCTACTGAGGCTGCTTTTGTCAGCCAAGCTGGGCTAAGTACGCTTCTGTGCTGCATGCACGATATGAAGGCATATACTGATACAGAACTGGGGAGGAGCTGTGCTACTCAGTCCCTTACATTCTCAGGCAGAGGAATAGAAGCTCATTCACTCCCAGATGATCTCTGGTGGGTAGAAAAGTCTTGATTTTGGAGTATATGTGTCCTATAACTGGGATCCATGCAAACAACTCAAAAAAGCTACTCTGGACTCCAGCCTGAATCCTTGCATTGGGGACCCACAGGAATTTTCTTCAATTTTCTTCTCAAATAGAAATTTGTATGTCACAAGAACCAAGAAACAACACATACTCCTGTCTCAGGTGAAATGCAAAAACTCAAAATCTTTCCCTTCTCTTTCCTTTTGTATTAGGAAGTCACTCCTTTATCCTTCTCTGTTTCACTAACCCTTGTCTAAGTGCTGTCATGTGATTTGTAGGAAGGAAGAGATGTGTTTGCTGTACAAGTGAGTTCAAAGATTCATTACAACTGAAAAAGGCCACTGACCTGCAGCAGGTAATAGTTCAGTATTTAGTATCTTACCCGAATCTGCAAGTCACTGAGGTCAAGGCATCTGCACATTTCCAGGAAGAGCTTCACTCCCTCTTCATCTAGGATTATATAAACTGGGATCCAGCGCTTATATGCGGCATCAACAATATCACGGAAGATGTCCCGGTCTGTAAATACATCCATAACCACTGCAATAATCTGGAAACAAGAAGACAGACAACTGAAAAAAAAAATAATCAGGAACTGAAAGGGAGGCCCATCCCACTGGTGCAAAATAAAGGAAAGCACTGATACCAGAATATGGAGAAGCAGCATATAGGGGAGACAAAAGTAGAGAGATCTACACGCCCAAGCATGACCAGTAATCTTGTAATTATCTGGCTTGGCTCGTGCTGCACTTTGGAAGGAACTTAATAATTACGTCTTTGACACTTCTCCTTTTTCTGGGGAAGAGGTCTTATTCCAGCAGCCTGAGGAACGTCAAAACCAAGTAGCTAGCTTTTCCTCTGTATTGCAAAACTTTCATTCTGTAAGGATCCACTTAAAACAAAGAAGAACACTGAACACAGACTGAAACAAGAAGAGTGAAAAATAAACTTCTCAGACTTAATCAGAAAGTGAGTAATGGAAGAATGAATGTGCAAAGGGATCAGGGCCTGAATCCTCAACCACAGTTCATAGTGCAAACAATAATTTTATTTTTCTTTTTTCCCAAATTGCTGTCAGAACTCTGCTTTCAGGGATGGCTTCCCAAGGAATGTCTTATGGACTACAAACATAAACACCTTCATTTGTCAGGAGGGGACTGGAGTGTGTGTTCAAGATTTGGAGGCAAAATTATCATTCCCTCTCTTCATGTGTAAATTTCTTCTGGTATAGAACCAATCCCTCTTTCCAGACATAGATTTCCCATAAAACAAAAGGTGCACTAACATGACAGACAAGCCTGAACATTCATAGGATGAGTAACAACAAAACCAAGCAAGTTATTGGCAACTTTAATGCTGATCTTACATGTTTTGTCTTTCTCTCCCTTTCTGTATCTTTTTACCATTAGAAATATCAAATAACTTCTGATTCAGTTATTCTCCCCAGCATTTGGAAGGCTATGAATAAAGGAAACTACTGTTTCCCGAGCCTTGCTAGGAAACTTCAACTTGCCAGGTCAGAGTTCTCATGCTGATCATATGCCAGGAATAGAGGTGCCTAAATTTTAACTTCCCAGAGGCCGGGGTCACAGTAATGCACCAGGCTGTGCTGGGACAGCACATACAGGTGTCAGTGGAGCTGAAGACTGGATCAAACAATAGGATTTTCTTTGCTTGAAGTTTGGAAGAGGTGCAGCTCAAGTTGCAGGAGCCTCCAGTGGAAAGGGGGATAATTTTCACCAGAGACCTCTTTCCTTTGAAAAATGCCCTTGAACAAACTGCTTTTGGGAAAGTGATGCCACAGTAAATGTCCCCTACTGTGTTTGTTGAGTCTCTGCTTGCACAGCCAACAACAACCAGCACATCTGCTCTGTCAGGTTCCTTCTGTCAACAGTGCTTACACAAGATTTTCTTTGTTAGAAGAAAAAAGAAATTGTGTTTACGCTCATCATTAACATGTAGGTTCCGGACACGGGTGAACTATTGTGGAGATACAGTATAAACTAATGTGAAGTCCCTTAGTAACATCTAATAGGCAGAACTGGATTTCAGGTCCTGCCTTGGTTCTCATTTCCTAGCACAAAATGGCAAGATGTATGTTACCAGACCCTCTGAAAATTAAAATACAGTGAACTTCTGCCACTTTATTCCCAAACAACTTCATATACAGAGAGACTACAATTAAAGGTATGAAGAGTTCATACATTAATTCAGGCCTATTACGCTTCCTCTCCACACACCATTGTAAGGACGTAGTTAGAACCAAGGATGCCAGATACTACTCACTTGAAGTAAGAACATCCACACAGGGAACTGATCAAGAATAGACAGTGGAAGTGTGAATTTGTTTTCTTTACATCCCCTCCATTTCAATGACTCCAAATGACTGCAGAAATCACACCACATCCTGGACAAACCATTAATTGTTAGCACTGGCCTTGCACAATGAAGGGATGGTTCCCTTCAGCCTTTGGGGCTCTAGGTCAATTCAGGCCTCTTTGCAAGACTGTGGACTAACCCATGACACCGCAGTCCTGTAGGAAAAGTGGATTAGCTGCCTTGCAGATGGCACTTCCGAGCCAGCAGAACAGGTGGTATGCAACTCCACTGCTGGTGTGTTAGTCTTCTCAAACCCCTGTTGCACCAGGTGATGTGTGAAGACTACCTAGGAGTGTTCCCATATACAGCAAGTCAGAGCATGAATGTCTACCCCTGCAAGAGGTTTTCCCTATTCCTCTACCTATCCCATGGAAAACACCTTATCTATTAGGCCCATAGGTGTGCCTAGCTCTTCACAGGTATTCACAGATTGGCAAGCATTAACTTGCCAATCTCATTGCAGCAAGGTAGCTTAATTAACATATGTTTGTAAAACACTGATGAAAAGCCACCCACAAATATGTGCCACATGTTACTAATATCTGTTTGGATCCCCCACCCCAAAAAATACCCCTCAAAACAACCAACACCTACTCTCCTCTGCTGAATGAAAAGCAGCTACTTGGAGATTTTTTTTTGCCAGGGCCAGCTCAGCTGAACACAATAGGCATAGATATCTATGGGAAGGACCATTAAACACTTAAATGGCTGTTAAACACAAAACCACCTTTGGGCTGAGAGAGGCACAGTTTGTCCACTCAGTGAAAAAAAAAACAACTACAAAGGAACTAATGATTTTTAGGTGCCAGGCACAGCTATCGAAAAGAGAAGTCTCCCAGTCCTTGCAGTCTGTAGAGGCACTGGCAGCAGCACAAAGAGGATGTGAAGTTGCACTAAATCAGTGTATGCATTTTACAGCTTCCACCTCTTCTAAAAGGACCGATCACACCAGTCACTGTGCATGATTTTCTGTGAACAAGAAGCTGAGATCACTCAGTGGACTAATGCCTCTATGGAAATTGTTTTGTGTTTCCCACCAGATTTGGTTTTAAGAAGTCTGCAGAGGTTGTGCCTATAGTGTGTGCTGGGGGGTGGGGGGAGGTGGTGGGTGGAGGAGGAAATAACTGCTGAATTAGAAAGCAGAAAAAAACCAGAAAGCAGCAGAACTAAGAGAAGGAACAAAGTCTATTATGCTATTATTCCCTTTCCCCAGGGTGGATGTGAGCTCCAAAGGGGATCATTGCCTGGGTGGTCTTCTCTGGAAGCTTCACGCAGACCCAGAAAACCTCATCATTGCCCCCTACCTATTCAGCGCAAGCTCTTGTAGCATCACAGACAATCTGTTTTCTTGCCAGAGGTGCCCTGTCACCACTGACAGTCCTTTCCAGCCAAAGATAAATAGGAAGAGCAACTGCATATTGTCTGGACTCTGGCTGCTTGCAGTCAAGCCTGGATGGTGTTGATACCACAGAAAATAAACCCTGAAAAACACTAACCCACAAACAAACTCGGTGTCCTGTCTTTAACAGGGGATACCTAGTACACGTACAGGAGGGGTGGGTGGCACAGCATCATGACCCAACTTCGCTCAGCCAGTGAATCACAAAAAGGAACACATGGGTACAACCCAGTTTGGGGCTGGGGGGGTTGGTGAAGGGGTTTAACCCCACCCTGGCCATCAGCTTTGGCAAACTGTATCGTGACTGGCAACAAACCTCAGGGAAGGCCCTGCCTGGTGGCCACCAACCAGCTAGTTGGGCCAAGGTTCTCCTCCTGCTTTGGCCGGCCCTCTCCTCCCCGCTGCCCCCCGTGCCCCCCGGCCAGGCTGGCCCCCCAGCCCAGGCACGAAGGCAGGCAAGGGCTGCCCCGTGGTGCAGCGGCCAGGCCCTACCTTCTGCGCCTGCTGGATCACCTCCCCGCACCTCCTCCTTCAGGTGGGGTGCGCTCTCCTCCTTGCGGGGGTGCGTGAAAAGGGCCACCCGGCTGATGCCCCGGTAGAAAGTCTTGTCAGTCCAGCCCAAGTCCAGCGGGGGCACCTCCGTGTCCGA
>NW_009952294.1:76278-79194 GCF_000747805.2 Chaetura pelagica | reverse complement strand
TTTACAAAGGACACAGCCGGTTCGCCCGAGGCCGCTCAGCCGGCGGGTGTCAGAGCCGGGAATAAAACCAGCCCTGCTCCCAGGTCTGCGGCTGGGAGCGTGAATAACTAACCCCGGCTTCGATACACGCGTCCCAGCAGAGAGACATGGGGGCTGTGATGTTGCATCGCGGCTTCTGCGTGGTGTGCAGCAGCTGCTAAGGGCCCTCGTGGGCAAAGCGCGAAGAGCAGCGCTCCCGCCTCGCAGCCCAGGGACACGGCTGGCGAGGATGAGCAAGGAGTTGCTGGAGCTGCTCTTTGTCTCCCCTCTTTAAGCAATCACCCGTACTCGGTGTCTGCTGGCTTCAAAACCCAAGGATGAGGTGGAGCACCAGAGCTCATCCTGTGCTGTTTCTCTTACAGAAAGGAGGATTTTAGTATTCCAGACTGCCATCAATAGCTTTTCCTAGCGTGAAATTCACTTAAAATTTGAAATGGTACTTTGCAGAGCTCTACTCCTCTGCCTATCAAGTCCCCCTTAAAAATTACTTTCAATATAGGTTCTTTTAGCCTGATTTCTGCTGGAAATGAGGCTTACATGGTCATAGTGTCTGCGTCTGTCTGTCCATCTCTCTAATAACTTCTGACACCACTGGCTGATTTCAAACAAGTCTGGCAGAAGTGAAATTACACCGCTACAGATTTTTGTAAAAATAAATGGCCTGAGAGCCAAAAGAGACCCTTCCATAGTTCCCGACAGGGAAATTTACAATGTGAGCCTTATTAA
The DNA here is from genome assembly GCF_000747805.2 of Chaetura pelagica. Taxonomy (NCBI): domain Eukaryota; kingdom Metazoa; phylum Chordata; class Aves; order Apodiformes; family Apodidae; genus Chaetura; species Chaetura pelagica. Next base: position 78,429 of record NW_009952294.1, on the reverse strand, counting down.
ATTTCAGATATTCCATAAAAGTGAAAACAGTCTTAAGTGCCTGATCTGTATTAAAAGCTTCAAATGAAGTTCATGCCGTCTTGGACACCCTAGTCAATCGACAATACCTAAGTAGACAGGAGATGCAAATTTGTTAGTTCCAATGCTTACTAAAGTAGTTGTTGATTGTTGTTGTTTGTTTGTTGGGGTTTTTTTAAAGTACCGGAGGCTGCCATCAGCTCTGCTATTTCATTTGTGGGTAAATAAACTATCTTTAATCCTAGATGCCCCATTCATTCATAGCTGCACAATGTAATCCTTTGTGTTCAGCTAAGGCTCCCACATGAAAGCAACATTACGTTCACAAATATATCTTTAGTTTTATATTTAAATGCAAGCAAACATTTCCCAAATCCAAGTAAAAGCAGCAGAGATTTTTCAGTTTGTTGTGATGAAGTGTTTAGCCCACATCTCTCACTCTAAAAGACAAAGTGTTGTCTGTGTGTTGATATGATAAATAGGGGCAAGGAGCTGTGCAAAAGCTGACAGAGACCCTTTCCCAATGCGTGCATGTGTCCCGTCTCCCCCTCCCTGTTCTTGTAGCAATGCATTTCAACCAAGCGCATTTCCTATGTGGAGTTGTTCTAAGGTCTGATGATTCAGTTTCTTTTGATATACCCTGACCCTCGGGCTGAACAGCCTCACCTCAAAGACTGGTAAAAAGGGCTGTGCAAACAAACTACCTTCTCTGTCACAGAGGTAACCCAGCTCTTCAGGACTGAAGAAAGAACGTGGCAGGCAGGGTGGGGGGAAGTATTTCTGCCTGGCCCTGCCCCCCTTGGGTGGAGGAGTGATGTCCGGTTTCCACTCGAGAAGGGGGTTATTATTGTTTCAGGTCAGGTTTTCCTCTCTACCCTTAGCACTGGCACAAGAGAAAGAAGAAAGGGGAGGCCTGATTTTGAATTGGGCTGAGGCAGCTGCACATCCACACAGAAATACACTATCAGTCCTGTGATTTATTTTGTTCCTGGGGATCACTTGCTGGGCTGGGCTGTGCATGCACAGGCAGGGTTGGGTCTCTGCTTTTCGCCTTTGTTTGGGTGTCACCCCAGCCAAGTCCTGGTTAAGGTCTTGCTGACTTTTCTGGTCTGGTTCCAAAACATTTCCCAAAGGATGTAAACTAACCTATCAGAAAAGATTACCTCTTATTGTAACCCTCCCCCCAACCCCATTACAGTGTTTAAAATCTTCTGCCTTCAAACACCTCCCACGTATATTCTGGTTACTTGGGCCTAATTGCTTCACTTTCCTTTGCGAGGCAGTGCAGGTTGTGTATTGGATAAAGATGACACCTTATATTTAGCATTAATTGTAACTGTGCTTGTCCTGAGCATACATCTTTCTTGCCAGTCCTTCCTGTGTAATTTCAGTCCCTAAATAGCCTACCTTATGATACGTTCTTTGATAAATTTCCCAACATGTTTTTTTGCTTGTGACATAAACTGCTACAAGCTCTTGTTATAAGCCTTGGGGTGCTCAGCTCTTCAGGAATAAAATTCTGATGCCTTTCCCCTCACCTTTTCTTTACACCGTATTTCTCCCAAGAGCAGTCAGCATCTACATACAAAATATGAGTTAAAAACAGGAAATTATTTAAAAGAAAGTACCAGGTTGTGATAAAGGGGTTGAGAGCTATATAGCAGAAGACTTTTTTGGGAGGTATCCTCCAAAATAAAAAGACATAATTTACCAAAACTAAATAACCAAACAACTATACCACCTTTTGTTTTGGTGTTTGGGTTTTTTTGTTTGTTTGTTTTCTCTATAAAGGCAGCAACTGCTTAAAAATAATTTTTGCAAAGAAAACAGGGTGGCTTAAGTGACGCAGGATGCAAGAGAGTGTTTTCCACTTCTCACTGTCCCAGCTGCAATTAGCCCGAGGTGATGGAGCTTTGCCATCTTGAAATGGAAGGGTAAATACATAGGTGCCTGTGCCATGGCTGTTATTAAACACTACGCTCCTTCCCTGTGCTGGCTGGCACCACAGCAAGACTTGAAAAGGCTTGGTGGAGATGGCTTCTCAACTCTCTTCTTTGCAGCCAGGACCCAGGAGTTTGTGGGAAGACTATTATGTGCGCAGCAAGCCGTGCTCTGCTGGTCCTGAGTCTGAAA
>NW_009952294.1:54348-76021 GCF_000747805.2 Chaetura pelagica | reverse complement strand
GAATGGGTGCATTAGTCACATCCAAGTACTGGCAGAGCTAAAAAGTCTGAAACAAGGGTATTTCAGGGTGGAGAGGGAGAAGTGTTTGCCTTCACCATTCTCCCTCCAGCAACCTGAAGAGCTGCAGGTGGTGGAAGGTAGGTGTGTCACTTCTGCAGCAGCAGTGACAGACTGCAATCCAGAGGATGAAGAAATGCTTTCAGATGCTTCCTTTCTGTCATATTACACTGCCTCAGGGAGAAAATCTAGCTGCTGAATTGGAGAATTGCCGCAACTGAGTCAAGTGCTTCTGGCCTCCCACTCAGTTTTTCAGCTGTTGTTTCCATGTGAGAATAAATAGGTAAGAGAGTCCTCTGAAGAGAGCAGAAAGGAACTGTGTTAGTGGGCTTGTTTCTTGCAGCAAAGTATTTGCTGACTGAGCACACACAGAAGGACCTTTAGCTGTCTCCCTGGCTGCTCCCCATTCACAGGGCAACTGTTGGAGGCAGTTTCCTGTAAGAAATCATGCTGACCCAGGTCTCTTGCATAATATTTCAACTCTCATATAGTCAAGGACTCAAAACTCTGCAATTCAGAATGCAGCTGAGCTACCCTGTGGGGCTGTGGCCAAATCATCTGCTGTGCCTCAGTTCCCTATCTGTAAAATGAGGAAAATACTGCTTCTGCTTCATAGGACTGCTGCAGGGAAGAGCTTAAAAAAATAAAACCACAAACTAACATCACCTTTGTTTACTTTGGTTTCTTCTGCAAGGAGGGGGAAGAAAAAAGAAAAAAAGAAAAACAGCTGTGGAGTCCCTTTGCACACGGGCCAAACCCTGAATGGAAGCTCTTGCTAAAGAAAATAGTGAGGAATAAGCAATGCAGTCTCTCAATAGGATGCTTAATTGCAGCTATAATTATGTAGCTCTCAAATTACAGTGTACTCTATAGACAAAGGAACACCAGGAATGGGGTCACTGATAAGTTAAGGCAGCACCAAGTCTGCAGCATCATGTACTTACCTGTATACTGGCCACCTGTCAGTGTGCATTGCTACCAGCTCTTTGGAGAAGAAAAGGCTCAGATGATAGTTGATGGGGAGAGAAGTGGAGCACAGAGGGAAGACTGAGAAGCATGTCCCAGGCAGATGTTGGAGGGATGGGGTTCAAACTGGTAGGAAGCAATTAATGGGACTACAGTGGAGCAAGCCACCAGCCAGTGCAACCAGATGAGGTGGGAAATGGACTTGTGTGCTGATGACAAGGACAAGATGTTCCAATGCTATGTGGTAGATTAAGGGGAGTCAGTAGAGAGAATGCAAGAGACATAGTATGTCCAAGAGTATACAAATTCATTTGAAAAGCTGCATGATCCATGGAGGAAAAGAGAGCACAGGGAAGCTGAGATGAGGCTCTGGCCTCCACAAAGTTTTTGCCATCCTGCAAAATGTCTAAAATATCTCAAACAACATAGGAAAAAAGAAACCCCTGTTTTTTATATGGGGGAGGAGCAGGGAATAGAACTATGTGACTGGCCTATGGGGAGGAGAATTTAGAAGTGGGCCCTGAACTACAAAGTAGAATACAGGTTGGTCCCCACAATAAATGGAAAACTGTAAAGTGAGTAGCATAGGAAACAAAAAGGGAACCCTATGAGAGGAGATGCAGAAGGCTTAAGTGTAGGATTAGATCTAGAGATGGAACAAAGAGATCTGTGATTCATGAACATAGAAGATACAGCTAGATTTTCAAGATGTGGTAGAAGTGTGTTTATTTGGTCTGGAAGGTGCCCTTTACTGATCAGCATACATTGGCCTCTAATGTGTATTTTGCTTAAAAATATCCAGAGAGGCAAGGTAGAGGAGAATTTAGCTGCTCATAACCATATCAGAAGCATTGTTAGTTCCAGAAGATTCCTCCCTGTCACCCGCTGGTATTTCTGTCCAGCAATGGCTCCATGAAGGCAGATGGTGTGGGTACAATGACTCCCATGAGTCAGAGAAAACAAATAAAAGGAGCTGACCAGACCTCCCCCCTGCAAGGCTGTTTCCAAAGAGATGTGTTGTAGGTGTGAAAACAAAACTTAACAGGAAGTTACACACTTGAAATCTGCTGTTTATTTTTTTTGCCTTATAGATCCAGAACTATGGCCATAAAAATCATAGCAGGTGACATCCCCTGCCTCTGTTCTGGCTTCTCTTCCTATGGACAGGTCACCCTTTGATTTGACTGAGAAAGGCTATAACATTGCTCCAAGTAGAGATGCACTCCAGCCATCCCAAACACGAGCACAGTGCCTCTCTTTTGATACAGGAGACACTCCTACCTTGGACTGCAGCAGAGAAGAGCTTCTAAGCCAGCCAGCCTGAGGCTTGGTGATGGTCTTGCCCCTGAGACAGTGTCACAGAGACAGTGACCCAGGACATCCCTCCCTGGGTCTACAGACACCTGAATTCAGGCTTAGAATATTGTATTTTCATATTAGCATTGGCAGAAAGATCTGGTTTTTAATTCTTCCAAAAGCAAAACCCAAATGCATAACAGACTTTTGTTCCTCCAGTGTCTGCTTTTAGATCAATTTATTTTGCAACTCAATTAATCAAGATTTTGCTGCTCATTTTAAATTAAGCAGCATTCATTTTAGGAAGTTTATAGCTTTCAGTCATAGAGGTTTAAAAATATTCCAGTGGATTCTGATCTAATCCAGATTCATAAACCATTCTCATCTGTTAATATCTGAAGACTTTGATTACCATATTTAGGAGATTCCTTTCTCCAGAGGGGGTATTTTTCAGACAGATTGTCCCTAACTACTCTTTATTTTGAGGCTGCAGTAGGTTACTGTGCTGCACCCTCATGCAAAAAACAGGAGGAAGGGAGGGGGAGGAGCAGCTGCAGCAGAAATAAGCCACAGCTCTAAGCTTATCCATGTTTCTTTTTCCTCGTCTTCTCCTGACAATGGAGAATCTGTAGATGTCTCCTTGTGTTTAGCCTTTCCTCCTCACCTGCTTCTTTCTGCTTGCTCTGCCATCCTTTTGTGGGATCTTTAAAAAAAATCTTCCCTTGAGAGTGGCATTTTTCCTTTTACTCTTCCAGCAAGGCTGGCTCAATAACGTTTCTGTTTGTCAGACCCCCACACCTTCTTCCCCACCCTCCTGTATTTACTTCCTTCTGTTGCAGAAGCAGCTGCATCTCCTGAGGAAGAGTGCAGCCTGTGGCAGATCCCCATCCCTTCCAGAGTATCTCTGCTCTGACAAGCATGATGAGAGAGGTCAGTATTCATGGCTCTACTTCCACCTTATTGAGGCTGCCAATTAGTAGAGGAAACAATGATTGGATTTTATTTTTTTTTTTCCCTCATGCTGACAATTGAACTAAGCCACAGTAAGACAGGAAATGCAATTAGACAGCAGATGATCTTGGGGAGGACTGCAACTAATGGCCTAGCATTTTGTATTTCTCACAAAAATTTAATTCATCCTTCTACTCTTCCTGCAAGTTGCTTGTGGGATGTAGTGGGGTCATTTAATCCTCTCATGTAAGGTAATTGTCTTGCAATCCTCTTTCAAACCTCTGGAGCAATGTGAAAAGCAAATTACAGCTCAAATATCACTCATGCCACTGCTTGTGACGAGCAATGTGAGTGATGTAGTGGTGGCCTTGATCACCAGGTAGCATGGCAGCTTTCCAACTAGGCTTCATCTGAAGGGCATTTGTTGCAGCAAGGTTCTTTTGAGCTTGGGGCCAAATCTACCTGGGCAAGGCAACATCACAGCCTTTGTCCATCACCTCCAGGAAGCTCTAGCTGGCACTTAACATTATGGAATGAGAGACAGTCATGATACCCACAGGAGAATGAGAAGCACCATATGTGAATCCCAGCATGGGAGACTAGGTAGATCTGACATTTAGGGAGAGAAACAGATAGGCTTCTGATTCTGTGTGTTCAGGACATGCAGCTATATGCTCCCATGAGACTACACAGCAATGCTGGGGAATTCATTCAGTTGGCTGGAAGAAGGCGTTTGGATTCTGTTGTTTGTCTGCAGCACTAGATAACCTAGTTTTCTGAACACTGCCCTGGTAAATTAGTTAGATCAAGGTGATTCCCTTTTGTTCTGAGCTCATCTGCGTTTGGAAGGTAAACAAAGGGTACGCCCATGGTGACCTTTAGAACTAGAAGCTTTTACAGTTTGCATAACACTGCAGATGTATATGCCATGATAATAAATAAGCTAGGGTAATTACAGAATAAATCCTTGCCTCAAAGAGATAGCCAGATGTGAATGATGCAGTACACTTCTAAACAAAGTTCTGCTCAACCAGAGAGGAGCAAACAGCCAGGGGTTTTGCAAGAGGAGGGAAGAGAGCCCAACCAACATGAGCAGGCTCCAAGGGCAAGCTGAAAGAAGTCAGAAAGCTAGTGGGGATGAGAAAGAAACTGAGGAGATGTTTAACCACCACATAAGGATAAAGGCCCAAAGGCAGGGATTGTAAGAGATAGTGAGAAATGCTATGTTCACACAGAGATAGTCATGGAAGAGGAGCTTGAAGCTTGAGATCCACATCTCTACCATTGACCTGCTATGCTACCTTTGGCAAATCACTTTACCTTTGCCTGACTCCCCTCCTACACTGTCATTTCTACAGGCATATGAAGTGCCCAGTGCAACCTGTCACATCTCTGTCATGAAAGACAGCAAAATCCAATGAAAGATGAAAAGCTGTTGTGTAGACTTTGGCCCAGGCAAGGTGTGTCTGTGCACAGAGATGGACAGCCTCTGCTGTGGGGATGAAGGAGAACAGAATACTGGAAAGGAGAGGGCAACACCAACCACCAAGAACACAGCTTGCTCATGGCAGTGGGATAGGAGAAAGAGCAATTAAGAGAATGAAATGTTAAAATCTTGAGGTAGGGAAAAGCAATGGTTTGGTAGAAAAGGCAGGTGCTATTTTAGTCAGACTGGGTTAATTTCAGCTCTGATGTAATTCCATTTACGTCAATTTTAGTCAGTTGAAATTCACAAAGGATTAATTTAGGTCAGTGAGTTGAGGCCAGGGTGAGTCAGTCCCAAATAAATTTTGGGGTGCAAGGAAGAGATGTGAAACAAGGACCAGGTGAAGAACTGGAGTCATCTTGGATTTGGAGAGATGTTTAAGAAGGGAGAGTGGGAATGAGAAAGGGTGAACAAAAGGGAGCAACGGCAAACAGGCCACAGGACCCTGCAGGGGTCATTCCAACCCAGGATAACTTGCAAAGAAAGGCAGTCTGCTCCCTGAATGCTGCAGTGTAGTGGTTATTTACCCCTTGCTCCTTGTAATCCACCTCCCCTTGTCAGTCCTCCAGGCAGCTCACACACCATAGTCAATGAGAGATCAGAACAATTCACAGAATCACAGAATTGCTGGAGTTGGAAGGGACCTCTAGAGATCATCCAGTCCAACACTCCCACTGAAGTAAAATAACCTAGAGCACTTTACACAGGACTGCATCTGGGCGGGTTTAAAATATATCCAGAGATGGAGACTCCACAACCTCCCTGGGCAGCCTGTTCCAGTGCTCTGTCACCCTCACTCTGAAGAAGTTTTTCCTCATATTTAGAACTTCCTATGTTCCAACTTGTACCCATTGCCCCTCTTTCTGACACTGGGAATTACTGAGAAGAGCTTGTGTCCATCTTCCTTGCATCCACCCTTTAGATACTTATATACATTGATAAGGTCTTCTCTCAGCCTTCTCATCTCCAGGCTAAAGAGTCCCAGCTCTTTCAGTCTTTCCTCATAAGAGAGATGCTCCAATCCACCAGTTCTTTGTTGGCCTCCTCCGGACTCTCCAGTAGCTCCCTGTCTCTCTCGAACTGGGGAGCCCAGAACTAGACACAATATTCCAGCTGTGGCTTCACCAGGGCAGAGTAGAGGGGAAGAATGGGACCTACTGGCCACACTTTTCTTTATGCAACCTAGGATTCCATTGGCTCTCTTGGCAGCAGGGACATACTGGCTCTTGGGTAATTTACTGTCGATCAGGACTCCAAGATCCTTCTCCTCCAAACTGCTTTCCAGCAGATCCACCCCTTACCTGTACTGGTGTTTGGGGTTCTTTCTTCCCAGGTGCAGGACCTTACACTCACTCTTACTGAACCTCATAAGGTTCAATTATTAAATTAAGGTAATAAATTAAGTCTTGGGGTTTGTTTTGCTTTGGTTTTATCACTAAACTTTCTGGTTTTAACCTGAAAAAGCCTTTGGATCAGGGTTTCACAGGGCAACAGCTGCATTTAACAGGGAGAATGGGTCTGATTCACAGCTGGTACAGCTTCACTGGAGCAAATGGAAATGAATTTGTTCCATTCATTCTCCAGAGACAGCATGAAAGCCAAATGAAATCAGACAGAGCCATTCTTAGCCTGACAAAAGCATTCACACCTTAACTCTCACCAGCTTGCCTATGGAGCACATGGAAAAATGTGTTGACTTGACACCATCTTGAAGATTTGCAAAGAAGCACCTCTCAACAATGTATAGGAAATAAATAAAAAAAAGATGCCATTACACTAATTAAATGAAAACAAAAAATAATTAAGAGCATCTTGTTTCCTTCCCATTCCACTCTTTCTTTCCCTGCACATGCTTTCCATCAATTGTTTCTGATGCATCTTTTAAATTGGTGTTTACTTGCTTGTAATTCTGTGTAGTGAGATAATTTAACACAATGAATCCCTGAAGGTTTTTTCTGCCTGTCCTCATTTGCTCTAGCTTTTATTTTCCCATTCAGTTATTACATTTTTGTTCTTAGAAATCATGATTTTTCACTTGTATTTTGTTTTCATTCCCTTACTATAGATCTTGGCCCTGTCTTCATTCCTCTGTTCTCTTGTCCCTTCTTCAGCATCAGTTTTAGTTAAAAGGAGAAGAATAAAATTGGTAGGCTATAAGGTTAAAGATTAACCATCTTTTTGACACCTACCCTAAACTCAGTTCCCCCAGTTTCCCACCTTCCACTAATACTTAGTACTGCACAAGAAATAAACACCTACAAAGTGCTCGTCTCATCTTCAGTCACCATAATAAATACAAACTCTCTTCTGTAACATTCAATCATTATATTTAGTCTTAATATCATGCTTTTCATCTGCAAACACCCACACAAGCATTGGTTAATTTGTCCTTACAACAGCCCTGCAAGGTAGGTAATTACATGTTATTATCTCCATTTTACACACAAGGAAACTCCAGGAGAAATTATGAAACTCCTAATGAGCACACATGCCCACAAACCTAAACAGGTACTAACTACATCTACCAATGCACACATACACACAGTCTACATACATATTAGTGTACACTGAAAATAAGGGACCAGCAAGCTCTCTATAGGACAGGAGGAAGGCACTTGACACATGACATTGATCAGAAAGGAAACTTCTCAGAACATGAGGTTGGTCTGGATGGTAGCGGAGAGGTGCAGGATGCAAACAGGAGCTCTCTGCAGCACATTCTGTTTTTTCTGAGCAGCATTTCATGACTTCCCTTTCTGGCAGTTGAGCAAATGTGCAAGGTGAAATCCTCCTTGCCCCCATGTACTTCTGAAGCACCTCCAAGGTCTGATTTCATGCTTGCAGTTTCACCACTGGTGACTGCTCTCGCTCTATCAACACTTGTTTCTGACGAGAAATTGGGAAAACCCAGTCAAGCACAACCCCCAAGTGAGCTCCTGACCTATCTGAATGTTAATTACCTCTTAGTGCTCTATCCCACTCATTCTACTGCCTATCAAGATGTCAGGATGGGAAGATAATAGACCTCTGGACCGCAGGCAGCTGCACACACAAAACCATAGAAATATGGAAGAAACATTAGTGGGAAAGCCAGAGAACGAAAATGAAGGCACAAGTAATTAACTTTGATCCAGGATGTCAGCAGTCTGTGCCAGAGTATCCTGTGTGCAGCAACTGCCCTCCACCACAGGGACCGGATGCTCTGTTCCCATCCCACATGGTACTCCCCCACAGCAGCCCTGGCACAGAAGAGGCCCCAGGGACTCTGTGGGGTCTTGTGGGGTACATTTTGGAGGGTCAGATCCTCAAATGTATGTAGACATTGAATTCCCACTTATGCGTGGGAGCTCCACTGCAACTAATGGGCATTAGATGCCATTAATAAAAAAAAATTAAAAAAATTCTGTAAGGATTGGGGCCTTTGTGACTTCCCATTTAGTTGTCCTCTATTCTGTGTGACACTGAGGCTCTCATGGACTTGGGAGTCATGGTTCAATGAAAACTATCCTCTCCCCTGCCTTGTTGCTCCTCCAGTCTTATTTTCTGAACTTGTCACATCCTCTCTCAGCATAGGTTATGTCCAGGCAAATTGTTTTAATACTATCTTCCTTTCAGACCTTTTTTTTTTTTTTTTTGGGTGGAAATAGGGACAAAGCTATAGGACAGAGTTTGCCAAGATGAATACGTATTATATGTTCCATAAAAACTGACACAAGGGCCCATGTCTTCTCTGTAACAATAACAACATTTTTAAGTCTCTATAATAGGTAGATTTTTTTCTATTCCAGATTTTCTGAAAATCGTTTACGGTTTTAGCTTTTTCAGCCGGGGTTGTGTCCTCAAGGTACATGGTTTTTCATGTCAGTTTTCTGCATTTCATAATTTCTGCTGTAAACAATTGCTGTCTCTTTTTCTTTCCCCTAGTTGGCATTTGCTACTTTTCTATTTCTAATTTCTGCCTGCACAGGCTGCTGCTTCCTAAAAGACAAACCTTTATGCCAAGGCTGAAACTTCACAGCATTCTGCTAGACCTGCTGACTCTGGATTCCTGCATTGTAGGGGTCCTCTCAGCTTCATCCCTTATTAATTACAATCAACCATTCATACCACAGGAGTGACTCAAACTTCTAGACTAGTTCACAACCTGAGTGTCTCTATGCTGTCCTGACAGAGAGGGAAGGCCAGCCCTGTCTTACAAACTACACGCTGACAACATGAGGCAAAATGATTGTTCCGGGTCAAAATTGCAGTCCTACATAGATCAGTGGTCTTTGCTTTAAGCACTCTCCTTTCCTCACTGCTCTTTACCTGGGGGGTAAAGGATCAGACTGCCAGTAGAGCACTTGTGCTGGCAAGGCCTTGCCAGGCTCAGATGAGTAAAAAATGGCTGCTGCTTTGACCATCACAGTGACCTATCCTGCCTCATTGCTTCATTATGCTATTCCAGTCTACTTGCCTGTACTCACCTCTTAAACACTAGCTGGAAGCTGCAGGAGCTCTGGGGCATGGCCATAGGGCCAGCATTACAGAGCTTTCATCTTGGTCTGGATTTAGCATTCCCAGGTGTTACAGCAAGTTGGGGGAAAAAAAAAAAAAAAAGAGAGAGAGCACACTAATGTCCCTGACTGGTGTAATAAATGAAATGGAAAGCAAATCTACACAGTCGTAAGAGAGAAGGTGTCGGGGGCACTGAAGTTTGGGAACACCACAGAATGAAATCCAGAATGAAGCATTTGAGCTGAGGATGCAGGACAAAGGAATGAGAAGCTGTGATGATGAAGACAAGAGCTTCTAGCTAATGTGTGAGTGCAAAGGGAGACAGTGGCAGGAAGCAAATGGGAGGTCAACGTGATTGCAGTGCTGAGCCAGCCAAGCCGTGTCTATACTAGCAGTACACATCCTATTAGAAAAAGTTTTGCACCTACAGCCTAAGTAACAGGATGTTCAACATAAATTTGAATTTTGCATGAACAAAAGACAGCTGCATTAAAAATGGTGTAGTTGATCTTGGTTACTACTCTCTGAACACAACACGTCTTGTATGTTAGGTTTCAGCCTCCTTACACACCACTCCTTGGAATGTTAGCTCTTCTTTACACAGGATAGCCACCTTAGCACACTTACAACACAGTTGTTCTTCACTGACTCCCCTGTGAGGCCTATTATTCTACACCAGATGGGCCTCTGCCAAGCACAATGTCCTTCACTTCTGCTGTCTGGACAGCGTGCATCTGTGCAGGATGCTTGGCTTGATCACTTACTGTGAGTCAGCCATACCACAGTCACCAGCTTGAGTTATTTACTGAGCTGAACTAGCTCTAAGTTGACTAGCTGCTTTTCCTAAATGACACATTTTCCCTGTACAGACATGAGTGGAAAAAAAACCACCACCTTTTGCAGCAACTTTTTCAATAAGCTGGAGGCTGTAGAAGTAAGGCAGAAACAATAAAGCATAATATGAAGAGTAGGTTGAGAAATGCTTTAGAGCTGTGGTCAGCTTTGTCTGAGTCATGAGAAAAGAAAACCACGAGGCTTTGACCGTATTAGACTGTCTTATACAGGTAAATATAAAGATTCTTTAAATAGATGAAAGATGGTAATTATAATTTCAAAGAGGAGTAAATCACTACCCACACCCTTTGGCTCCCTACATGAAGATCTTATCACATTAAATTATGATCTCTTTCTGGAATAATGAGGCAGAACCCCAGCTGGTAAAAATCAGAATAGCTCCATGGCCTTAAAACCTACAACAGTGACTTACTCAGACAAAACTCAGCCCCATTTGTCTGCTCAAATGTCTTCTCAGGTGCCCCCCTTCTCCCAGAGTCACACTCAAGCCTGCATGGGCCACAGCTGCACACTCAGGCTAAATCAGGCTGCTGTTAAGAGACAGCTTCCTCTAGACCTGGGGAAGCCAGCACTTCAGAAACATAGGCTTTGTATGTAATTTTTTCCTATAAGGACAATAAGCATCACCACTCATTTCTTAGTAATGGTATTTCTCATTATAGTGGTTGGCCTTCAAGTCACCAGCAGAACCAAAGGAAGACTGTCTCAGAAGACTGCAGGGACAGTCGTGACGATATTCTCCAGCTTCCCATAACCCAAGCCACAGTTTTCCAGCCCTCTTGCCAGCCTTGAGCTGGAGACTGTGCGGTTGAGACCACAGTGAGCTTGTTAATGCTGCTCAAGTGGTTATGAATCTTCTCTTTTAAATATGCATGTTTTAGTCAGAATTTGTCTAAAGTCAGCGCAAACCACCTATTTGTGTGTCTTGAAGCCTTACCTCTTATCTTTGGAGTCCTAAAGTCAAGATGTTTATGGCTGTTGTTCCAGAGTGCATTCTGCTGTGTAAGTGTTTGTGAAATGTCTGTCCTCTTCAAGTCAAGCACATTTTAAATGTGAATATGCAGCTATCATTTTGGTCAGCTGATGCAGAAGATTGAAATATGTAAGCAAGCACTGGTGTGCTCTCCAACCTGATAAACATGACTGATAGCTGCACCCCACCCAGAGACAGAAGCATCAGCAACAAGTGGCACTAATTTAGCTGTTTCACAGGGCAGCAAGCTGCTTCTTGCCATTATTTTTTTTTCTCCTGAAAACTGTTGTGCATGGTCCATTCCCCTCAGAGGTAACGCTGATAATAGCTTGAATAACTGAGAATTTGAATGATGTGACCATGTTAGGAATTACTTTTTCCTGCTTTAATTTACAGACAAAAAATAAACTCATACAGCTTTGCTGTTGAAATGAAAAGTCTTTTTGTGAGCTTCTGGAAAGGAGATGAAAGGACACACTATTTTAGCAGAAGTGAGTTCTTTCCCCCTTTCCTGCACGCACCCTGATCTCCCAAACAAGGTTTAAAGAAAGGATTCCATACTCATGTGAAGACATTATGGCATCCTCAAAGCCAAGTAAGTTTTCATTTTGCTGAGTCTGCAGCCCAGGAGGAGGTGATCTAATAGCTCCTGCTGCCAGAAATGGGAGGTTCTGTCTTTACCTTTGCTTTTTCCCTCCTGGCTGTGCATTCCCACTGCTCACCCTGCGCTAGCTCTGGGCTTCCTTATGCTGCTCTGTGTGAGCTGACTCAACTAATTAACCTGGCAAAAAACAAGTGGATTGTTTTCTGCAGGGTTGCAATGTGCTGTTTGATTGACTCACCTGCTCTGATGAACTCGTGGCCATTGTTATGAGCAGACCATCTTCATCCGATAACAGGTAAATAAGGCAAGCTCAGGTGTATAGATACGCAGCTACAGAAAGGTGAGTCTCTGCTACTACAGATCCCTCTTATTCACACCTTTGCCAAGTTAGTGTAAAAAGTTTCTTGTTCAGAATCAGCTGGCAGTGGTGCACATGCATTCAGCTCTTATGAAAATGACTTTAGGAGTGGCAAAGCAAAGGGCAGTTCCCCTCGGTGCTGGTAGCAAATTTGTACTTGACTTCCCTTCCTCCAACAAATATTTTGAGACAGAAAAAAAAAAAAAAAAAGAAAAAAGAAGGCTGATGCAGTCTTTCTTCTAATTCAGCATTTTGCAGCCAGACCGTTGGCGTGCTGCACCTGGCAGAAAACACTCAGTCATGAGATGGGTCACCACAGACTGTTTCCTGCTCTTTGCTGTTATCTTTTAGCACTGCAGTAACACTGTTCTTGGAATTTGACCAGAGAGAAGGACTGGCTGGTAACACAAGGAAGTTACAGTCTGAATCAGAGACACTTGGTACAACACAGGCATAAAAGGTACAATGCAAATGACCTCTACATCAGCAGAGAAGGTGCCTTTTAAAAAAAAATAAAAATAAATAAATAAAAAAAATTCTTTATCTGTGGCTGGATAGCACTGAATAGTTTTCCAGAAGTGCCTCTCAAGCAGGGAATTGAACTTCAGTCATGATACCGGGCCACTATAAACGTTTTATAGCTTTAAGTGCACAGTAGTAGACTCATGTCCTAAATGACATTTTTTTTTTTCCACAGGTTTGCTCTCATTTTTATTTGTGACAAACAAAATTTCCATGGCTGTATCTTTCAGGAATCCTGGTGGAAATGAGCCTGCTTGTACTATCCAGGAGAAACCACAAGATATCTGGAGATCTTTTCATGTGTTTGTTTCTTCTTCTTCCCTTTGTTGCCTGAGCTACTTGTCTACAAGGATCCCTGCACTCCTGCAGTTTGTAAAATTTTGCATTTCCATATTAGCAGGCTGGGTACCTGCCAAGCAGTTCACACTTGCACAGTGACAGCAGATAATGTGCTTTGAATTTTCCCTCTGCACAAAGGTCAGTGAACTTTTCCTGATCACTTGCCTATTCCCCTGCTATCCTGTAGCCTGCAGATAAGTCCTCAGCAGTCTTATACTCTCAGTTCTGCTTATGTAAGAAACTTCTTTTGTGTTGGATGCAAATTAAGGCTCCTGAATTCTCTCACGTGAAGACTGCCTCTAAAAGTTGGAGAAATTGGCAATGCTCTGCCCTCTTCCTTGGTGCTATTAAGGGCTTTATCATACACTCAGTTCATGGCTTCCCACTGCAATGCAAAGCTTCCAGCAGCAAGGGGTGGTGGGGTGGTGGGGTGTCAAAAGCTCTTTAGTCAATGTGTATGTTTTAACCAGTAAATGTTACTGCCTGGATCATCTAGGGAACACTAGTGGTTTCAACTGATCTCTATAGGGTTTCATTTAAAATCAGCCAAGCCAATTGCTTTGAACAAGTATTTGAAATAAGATATCTGCAGAGGACTTTCTTAGAGCAGCACAGAGACAGAAGCTGGGTGATGGGCTTTCTGGTGCATCCAGGGACAGTGAGGTGATGGGCTGCAGCTGTGGGGAGGTGCAGGTAACATTCTTGGCCACGTTGCATGGGGCAGACAGCATTAGAAGGAACAGGATTGCCAAATACTTCTCATATCTGGTCTGGTGTAACCCAGGTTTCTTGGCAGAGAGCTGCAGAAACAGAGCCATAGTCTGAGCACAGCCCTGTGCCACATCTCTGTCCCATCAGACATCCTTGTTGTCCCTATGATGTGACATTGATATAATTAAAGACCTGCTTCCCCCCACTCAGGGTAGAGCTCACCCTTCACCTCACTGCTGGACTACATTGTTCCTGCAGTGCAAACTGTCCCAGCTGGTACCACACTGATGTTCAAGGCTGATTACTCCTGACCACATGGTTCTGGCTGCTGGATCTTTTGCTTTTGGTGTCCTTGATTGCTCTCCACAAGGGCTAAAGGCAAAATGGCCTTCTAAGAGCCTGTAGCATCAAGATCCCATTGGGGAGGAAGGATGAGAGGTGCTGCTAATAGAAAACATGAACATGCACCTGTCATGAAGAGCTCCAAATTTCCTGCACAGCCTACTGAAATTGAAAACTACTTTTAGTATGAAAAAAACAACCAGAAGCCAGCAACAACCCAGGAACTTGTATCCCTGGTACGGGGGGACTGTCCCAGCAGCTTGACCAGGTGCTGACGTTGTGGCAGTACTGAGGGTTTTCTCCCTGGTGGTCTTATCCTGTCAGCAGTCAGATGGGAACCAGCCATATTCCCTTTGTTTCTGCAGCACACTCCAGTGAGTGCAGCTGTTACGGTAAGTATGTACAAGACAGAGACATCTCTATTTTATGGCACAGAAAACTACCCGGAAAGCTTTCACATGAAAGGACATTTCCATTTACTGTTTTTTTGCTCAGCCTTATTAATCACAGAGACATTTATAAACAAAATATGGATCTGCAGCAGAATGTAGGCTCAGCTGTGCTCATCAAACTTATTTTTCCATGTGCAGTTCAGCTTCCTCTGTTTCATTTTTCATAACAGTGTTCGCCTTCCCACATACTTTTCCCTACTTTTATCTCTGTTACAATCTCTTTTCTCATGAACTGTCTTTCTTGCTTAAGAAAAATACCAAACAAAATACTTCTCTGGGTTCCTCTTTATTCTTTCCCGTTTAGGCTCCACAGGGCTCTCTTTCAGGATGTGTTCTGGAGGGTTAGTTCATTATGAAACATTGACAAATGTCAGGTAAAGTCAGTGCACCACACTGTCATCTGGAGGCTCCTGTCCTACGCTACTAACATGTGCCTCTTGCATGGGCAATAGAATCTGATGCTTTCACAGAACTGGTCTAAGTGAAGCACCACAATATTAGCAAGGATAGTGTTACAGTTAAAATCTGTTGCCAAAAGGAGCAGGAAGGTTGGCAGGGCATGTGGGTGGAGGAGTGTCTCTCGCTTTCTTTTTTTTCCTTATTAAGGGACCTGATCTACATGAAGTTTCATTTCATGAGTAGACTACAGCAGAAAATGGCACAGGGCATGGAAATCACCTTCATCTTGTGGCTACAGCACCTTCTACACCAGGAAAATGTCCTCCTTTGCCCACACCTCTCCTTGTATCCGGAGACCCATTGACTTGGGAAGGGCCATGGTTCTCTGTGGCGTAGTTTTGCTGGGAACAAAACAGCTTCTACTGTGGGAGGGCACAAAAATGCAGCCTGACGCCTTTGCCTCCCAGCTGCTGGCATGTAGAGTGAATGCAGGGTAGCACTGCCTCTGCTCTGAGGAGCAGGCAAGGAGAAAAGAAGAGGCAAGTGAGGCTGGGGATGCAAACCAAACCAAGGCAGTGCAGAACATGGCACTGGTATGGTTAGCACAGATGCTGTGATACCTTTGCCTCCTAGTAGTTTTGGCGCCATTGGGTGCCACTCATAATGAGAAGCAATGATTTCACTGTGGTTCTGGTATGTTGCCCATAATTAGTGCGCAGTCCTTTAATGCTAATTACCTCACATATTAATTCCTTAAACATCAATTAAAAAAATCACGTGAAAATTTACCTCTTCCTCAAACGAATCATGAGTTAGCATGGGTGTACTTAAATGTACTACTTGGACTTGCTTAATTAGTTAATCTCTGTAAAGGGGTTTCAAATGTGTGAAGAGCTATCAAACTGCTAAGTGCATTATCTTCAATTAATTTTGTGCAACTACATCTTCACTACCAAGAGGATCTTTAGAGTGCTGAGGGAAAGAAAGGGAGATGTTGCTTCTAATTTTAAAAGTAACTCATCAAAAAAACAGAATTAGCTGAAGGGTGATTTGACATAGTGGGAGTAAGGGTGAACATGCCATTTCTTCTGTTTCAACCAGGCCTGACTATGAAAGATTAATCATTCATGTCCCTCCCCTGCCTGTGCTCTGGTCTCTGATTACTTTGCTTCCATCTTCCCCTGGTCTTCATCTCTCTGACTGAATATTAACCCTCTCTCATCCAAATTTGATATTACCTTAGCAAAGAAAACGAACAACAAAAACAAGGAGCAAATTGCAACAAAACAGTCTTCAAGACTGTGGAGTCACTGAGGTTACACCCTCACACCAACCCAGTAATAAAGTAGCTTGTTCCAAAAGAAGCAACATGGACTTCACTTCAAAAGGAGATGCTGTAAATCCAAAACAGTCTCCTACATGAGAACAGGGCCAACTCCAGCCTAGGATGTCATATGGTATCTCTCCGTTTCCTGAACCACCCTGGCAACCAATGGAGATAAACTCTTGTTTCGTGTTTCTTGTGTGTCTTTCCAAGTTTTCTATTCTATTTAAAGCTTATATGCCTTGTTAATTTTTCTCCTTTTACTTCACCAACTAATAAGCTACTTTTGATGGAGTTTTCTCAGAAATTTGACGGTGGGTTCTTTCTGCTAATACTCTGTCTAGCTGGCAGCTTTGTTTAGGCCAACTCCATTAAATTGGACTTTACCAAGAACCCATTTCCTGGATTATTTTTCTCCCATTGGGACAAACAACGTTTAAAAACACTTTTCCTGATGGGTCTGATTTGTGTTTAGAGTTTTTTGATGCATTTTCTTTCTTTCCGAAGAATAATAAATCATCACTTCCTTGCTGACTGCCAAGGTCCTACATGTCATGAAAAAATCAGGCAGCTTGTTTAATATCAATTTGTCTAAGCAGTGGTTATGCAGCAGCATCTCCTTCAACAGGGTTTGGATAATTTTTAATGTGCAGTATATTTGTATCACATCTGGGCATTCACTCAGCAATGGTTTAGACTTATTTCATCCAAGAGAAACTGGGACAGAGAACAGACTGGCCACAACTTTATTTTCTGCGTACTGTAAAGTAGCAGCTTAACCTGTTGGATGAGGCACTCCAATAGAAAGTCAGAGCCAAGTGCAGAGTGATCTTGAACACCCCACATTCTCAGGGAAAGAACTTTTGCCACCAAGCCAGAAAAACCTCTTCTCTTCAACCCCTCCCCAATTCAGTTTTACAAAAAGAACCAGTGAGGATACTTACTGTTATCCAATCCAGTGGAGATTAATTTAGCTGAAGGGCCTGACCTGTTCTAACCGGGATGTCTCAGAGAACACCTTGAACATGGGACAAGCTGTTGTTATGGGGAGCAGAAGAAGAGCAGAACTACCAGAAAAAGCAAAGAAAGTAGCTTCTTGCCCTCACCACTG
This sequence comes from Chaetura pelagica, assembly GCF_000747805.2. Lineage (NCBI taxonomy): Eukaryota > Metazoa > Chordata > Aves > Apodiformes > Apodidae > Chaetura > Chaetura pelagica. The sequence continues at coordinate 58,778 of NW_009952294.1, read as the reverse complement.
GTTTGTTTGTACAAAATCTTAAAGAATCCTTTCATTTGGTGTATCCATACAGTCCATACCCACAGAAGGTTGTAGAGAGGTAAGCCAGAAACTATTTAGTAAAGTCAAGGTTACCTTGCAACTCAGCCTAAATCTCCTCACTTTCCTTTTCTACCTGGAGGATTTATGTAATTGCCAATGCTCATTTAATTCACCTGGGTGTTCTTTCTGCCTCTGAAGGAAAGGTCAAATAGACCCTGAAGAGACTGTGAGTGCTACTGGATCCAAAAGGAAGGGGTAAGACTGAAATACTGAAGCCTGACTTGTCTGAGGTGCATTGCCACGGAACAAACCTAATTGCAGAAACAGGGCAGGGAGGATCCAGCAAGGTCTCAATGAGTAGTCCAGGATTTTTTCTCCCTCCCCTTCATGGTTGTGAAATATAGGGGAAAAAATTCCTGTCCTCTTCAAAGGGTTCCCTTTCATACCAACATTTCAAAAGATCATTTGACAATAAATTAACACAAAATCAAAAGCATTGTATGTCCTGGAGGCAAGTGAAGATGCACTCCCTCTCTGTCCCTGTCATGGCAGGAGAGCAGCTCCAGCTTGGCCCTCTGGGGTGTACTGTGCCCTCACAGGAGCACTGGTGTGACATAGTTGGCAGGAAAGAGACCCAGTTCCCCACGCAGACGTCCTTTCCACCATGATGGGTTGGAGCTGTCCAGGACTTCTAAGATGTCTCCACTGCGGAAGCCCAGCTCATCATGCTCCACAGCCTCAAAGTCATATAAGGCCCGGACCCATAGCGTGCGCTGGAAAGGGAATGGAGACAGGCAGGGAAAATGAGCCACAACTCTTAAAAATCATCCTCCTCCCACCCCTCTTAGACCCCAGTACATATGTTCACTAAGAGAGGGCAAACAATGCTGAAATTGAGACCATCTTCTAATTAAACCAGGGAGTGGTGAAGCTTCCAGGAAGGAGGCATCAATTTACTGGGGCACCCAAGGGATGGTGCTTGGGTTCTCAGAAGCCTCAGTACATTCATAAGTGTTTACACCAAAAGCTGAAAAGTCAGTCTGAGAGCAGGTCCTTAGGAAACAGTGTTCACATGGGTCTGTCTCCTTCACCTGTGACAGCCACGTTTGAAGCTAGTAATGAGAGCACAGAAAAGAGCTCCTGCCTGAGTATTTGCTGGGCTGTACACTGTAAGCAAATGGCTCTAGGTGGGCAGACTGATGTTGGTAGGGATCTAGAAATGTGTCCTGGGCCAGCAGAGGATAGTGAGGGATACATCAAGAGAGCTGGCACACAGGCAAGCCTAGTGAACATTGTAAAGAATGGTATTTGCTCTTTCAGGCACTTCTGGGGCAGAGAGGAGGGTCTTAAATCTTCTTTTGACTCTCCCCAAGGTCAGTCTCCTGAGATCAAAAAGATTAAGGAACAGTTTGGGTGTATTAGTTTATTTTGGGTTCGTACTTTAATGAGCACTATAGTCAGATTTTTTCTTATGAGAACTTCATCATAAGAGACTTTACAGTCAATCTGTCATTTTGACCAGAAATCAGATTTTAAAGGACATAGCATGGGATTCTATTTTGGGAAACTGTTGGCACCCACACCATGGGGCATGGAAAACTTGGGAAGTGTATTTTGCAGCCACACAGGGAGAGATCTATTTGAAGACAGACTAACTTTTGCTAATCTTCAATTCATGCTTAGACATGGCTCCTAGTCATTTGGCTGGACATATAGACCTTCATAGAATTTGATTTGGTGGCTTCTATATCACTGATGGGCGGTGGCAAGCAAGGGCATGTTGTTATTCATTGCCACAGCTTCTGAGGGATAAAAGCTATTGTATTTTGACCTGGTTTATAATAAAGATTTGGGCCTTTTGCTCAAAGGAGACATATCCCCTCCCAGTTTCCCAATCCAAGCTGTCCTCTTAAACACTGGATAAAATTATGCTGTCCTTCCCTTCCCTGTTTGGATCTAGATTCTGTGGTCGTTTTGGGCTAGGCTGTTCATTTCCTCAAGGAAGGGGAACATACCTTTGGTCAGACTCCTAGGAGCTGATGGAGAAATACTTTGGAGTTGGCACTGGAATAATGGGCTGAGGCAGAGAAAGACATCATGCTCTATACTGGCATTCACATAATGGGAATTTGCAGATCAGGTGGTTACTTAAGGTCACCTGCCAGTATGGATCCAGGTAGGAAAGCAGTCTGACATGTCTACAGAGACATACCTGGATCCTACCCAAAACACTGTGCTAAGAAGCTCTGAAAGGTAAGGGTGACAGGTAGGTGAGTCCCAGTTTGGTGGGATAGTTGGTCTTAGAGAATGTGCCAGGTTCAGACAAGTAGAACTGAGTGATGACCTCCCTTCTCAGCACTGAAGCAAAATGTAGTGGAAGAGACAGCGTGACTGCAAGTGGATGGCAAGACAGAAGGAGCACTGTAGAATGGTACAGTATCATGAGGCAGCTCTCCCAAGGACTTGGGAAGAGTACTGTACTTCTAGCTACTGTGCTTAGGAAGGCTTGGTTGTGGTGGGAAAGATGCTTTCTGGTCCCTTGCATTGATGGACATGAAGCCCTTCTAGGAAAGATCCTTAAGTTTTCAGAAATGTCTTCCACAGGACTGAACTCATGCTTGATCTGAACCTCATTCATAGTGCCCAAATATGCCTGTCATGTTGAGCTCATGCTAGGTTCCCTCTCCTACTAAGTCTGCACATAAGACTGGCCTTGAGATGAGCCCAAGAACTACGCTGGTGTAACACTGCAGTTCTACCCTCAGAGTGCCCCAGAAGCAGATTCGAGTGGTTGTGACAGAGTCCTGAGATTCAGAAACACCTTCTAAGGTGTGTCCCAACAGGCTTAATACACTGTTCCTCGTGCAACCTCTGTACAGGTGACATTGCCCAGACTGCTTGGCCATTGCTAAGAGACCCCTTGAGTTGGGCAGATGGAGACTTCCAGGTACTTCACCTACCGGTGTCTGCTGGTGCAGTGGGTCTGTATGTCTCCGATGCATGGCTGCTGCACTTCCTTGGCCATGATCCCTTAGTCCACGCAACCCATCTTTCCTGTCCAGACTCCCACCATATCTATCCTAGAAAGACGACATCAAGAGAAAAGTCATTAATATGCTGAGGTGTATAAATAAGGGGCTTTAAGAGTCACTGTGGCCAGGGAGTCAGGGTTCGGCCCTCAAGTAAATCTTATTATATATCTGCTTCCAGCAGAGTCCCTATGCTGCAGTCCTGCAAGCACTGCTCCTCATGTAAGAAGTCACTTTGGACTGTTCCATTTTGGATTTTTCTTAGAAGTTGAAAGTAAACTGTGCTCAGCTGTGTACCACAACTGCTGGGAAAAGTGCTAAGAGAGGGGCCTTTTTGGCTTCTGGAGAAAAACTAAGGCTGTTCTAACTCACTGGTGAGAAGCCATGCTTGCCAAGGGAGCGTTTGCCAGTCTATAGTTGTTATGCTCCAGTCCTGCCCACTCCTTGCTCTTGCTCTGTCCTGTATGGTGGTGGAATAACAGAGATTCTGATGCAGCTGACTGTGTATCTGAGGTCTCACTATTTTACTTTTCCTTTGGGCTGCTCCATGCTGTAAAGGGCAGGGAACAAGCCTGAGAATCCAGATAACCCAATTAACCCAACAGGAAAGGGACAAAAGCAGGTTAAAAAAAAGAAAAGAAGCCATATGACTACACATCTGAAGTCATATCAACATGAATCAGTCCAGACAGATGGAGAGAGGACTTAGGCAAGATCTGGGGAGAAAGTTCTCTTTTGTCTGCACAGCTGAGAGGTGCTGAGTATCTTCATCCCCCCAGGCCCTTAGTACATGCATTAAGCTTTTTTTTTATTATAACAGTGTGAGAGAATCTGTTATCACGTTAGCTCAGGTTGCAGCAGTGCTTCAGTGACATGGGGTGTGATCAGTTGTGTCAACAGAGGAGATGAAGAACAACAGTTTGTGCTTGCTGTTGCTTGTAAACAGCTTTCGTCCTCTCCCTCTTGCTGTTTCCTTTTGTGTACCTTCTCCTCCAAAAGCTTCCTTGGTCTCACTGGCACGTTTGTCAGCCTCAGAGGTTTCTGAGATTGCCTGAAACTGGAGCACAGTTTGCACCTCACCTGTCCCTGCCAGAAAGTGAGTTAACTCAATCTGGCTTTGCAGCTGCAATACTTACTACATAGATACTTCCTCATATGGGTGTTTCTCCTCCATATCAAATGTGACTCATGCATAGACTGTGCTCCAAAGAGTGCAGGCCCTCAGCTTTGTCAGAAACTGTGTTATTTCATCAGCAGTCTCCTGACAGGCAACACAACTTGTCTGATGAGAGAACAGCCATTTCACCATTGTCCCTGGCCTTGCTCTATGGAGCTCTCTTGCCTATAGGGACATGGCTTTGGACTTCTTCCCTTCAGCAG
>NW_009952294.1:10771-54277 GCF_000747805.2 Chaetura pelagica | reverse complement strand
CAGGAAATGGCTTTGGATTTCTTCCCTTCAGCAGAACAAGTCCTCTCCTTGGATAATGCTATACTTTGTCTAGCTAGAGACATGAATCAACCTCAGGAAAACTATTTCCTCCCAAACTAATCAGGAAGAACACTGAAAGTAGCACCAGGTACTGATGTGCTTTCCATTCCTATGCAAGCAGAGGAATAAAGAAACCTCACATGTGAGGGATGCAACATGGTGAAAGGGTGCAGAGAGGGCTGGTAATCGAGAGGAGGAATCTTCTGAAGGAAATCAAACTCTCCTATGGTCACCATAGTAATTTCTCATCCCTCTGTTGTGTTTTGTGGTGTTGAATGTCAGCAGCATAACTCGGAGTATAAGAAACAGGCAGCAATGTTCCATTTGTCTAACAGACTAGAAAGAAGTTCCTGAAATATGTGTGCAAGCAAGATTTGGGAGTGATTTTCTACTCTCTCACTGGATGATACTTTATGTCCTTTCATAAGCAAAGCAAGAGCATGACACAATTCCCTGTTTCCCAGTTTTTGGGATGGAGCACCAAAAACTCCCTAGGAGTACTCCAAGGTTCTTAGTGAAAGGATCACTGTGCGCTGACTTCTATTTTTTGCTGGTTTGTTAGTCATGGATCACAGAACTAAATAAAAGCCCACATATTTATTACTACCCAGTCCAACACCATTGTCGCTGCTCTGCCCACACAAAGACCTAACTGACTCTGCCTTGTAAAGCAGGTTCAGAGCGACAGATTTTTGACTGCTCACTTGCTACCAAGCAATTAAGATCAATGTTTCATGTGCCTGGACATGACATCTCAGCCCCTTGTTCCTGCCAGTACCTGTTGCTGCTGCAGTATGGGGATAGGGTGCTCTACGTATCTCTTGGCTGTAGAAGAGTAATCTTCTCCAGCTGCTCCACCCAGGTGGAATCCTTCCCGGCTCATCCGTTCCAGGCTCCCACCATGCCTCTCCTGAAGGAGGAAAGATCACAAAAATGATCACAGTGATCAATACCACTTCATTTTACCTTGGAGACTCTTCCAAAGGAAGGGTCTTGCCACTCTGAACAGAAGGACACATTAGGACTCCCATATTTTAGACTTAGTGCTGGGCTGAAAATATGGCCATTGATGTGAGGACTGACACAGGAGCCAAGCTCTTTTTGGAAATACTGCCCTTGGAATTAGTTTGTCTCTGTACTGAAATCTGTATGTTACTATCATTCTATCATATGGCTGTATCATCTAGAAGTTTGATTTGTGAACAGAAATCCCACTGTGATGAGTGCTAAACAAACCCCACTGATCCCATCACCATAACAAATGTACAGTGTTTGCCAAAGCAAACATGACTCCTGTTCTTTCATTTGCCTGTCTGCATCTTGGAGCAAATGCAGTTCTCTTTCCTTTCCTGCTCATAGTCAGCCCAGACAGGTTGTTTTACTGATATACATGCATACAGTCTTCCTTTCTCCTTCCCCAGACAATTCTTTGCTGTGTTCATTCTGCCTCATAGCCTCCACTTTATACCTTACTAATACATTTTTAAAGCTCCGTGTTAAGTGGTCTAGAAGGAGACAACAACACAAGCCCCTTCTTTAGGCTGAAAAATAAATAATCTCTGTTTTGGAGCCAGGAAGAATGACCCACACGCAGCCAATAAAACTTTACTGGTGCAGTGAGCAAGTCACGTACTTTCTGCCTTGCCTCTCTCTACCTGCACATCCTGGTAATTTAAAACCAGAATCCGTTTCCCAGTAAAGTAGGACTTTGGCTAATGCAGCAACCAGGCATGTTCACTCCCAGTACTGTGTGTGCAAGGCATAGCAGTCTCTATTATGTCATTTGCTTGTTCCTCTGGCACAAAACCAGGCATTCATTGGTCTGGGATTTCCCTGCCTTCTCAAACATCTACTACATCTTCCCTGACTGCACAGCTTGTTCCCATATCTGCTGTGTTCTTCACAGCACTGCTTTCCAGTTCCTACCAGCCACTCCAGGTTCTGCCTGGGGTTCCTCCACACTCCTTATTGTGTTTGTTCTGTAACAGAGGATGGATGATTCTTCTGAGCAGACAAACTTTCAACTGTAATAACAGCTATGGTCTGGGTACATTCAAGAACACCAGGAAACTAGAATAAAATTATTCTTAGACACAATGTGCCAGACAGTTGTGTACCTGCCCTTATGAAATCTAGGCATTTTCAATAAGGTAAGTCCTGCTTCCTACAGATGTATAAGGAAGGCATCTTAGAATTTCAGCTCTGGGGCCTTACACAGCTTGAGAAAAGCACCACTATGCAGATTTGCAGCACTGCCTATTGCTATCCAAAACAGAATCAGAAAATTCTGCTGAATTACACAGCTGTACATACCAGTGAATCCACTAAAAAAAAACTGTTGCAGGCCCCATCAGTTTAGTGATGTCACTGGGTTTTCAAGGACAGACTCTCTCCCCCATCCAGAGACATTCTCATGGGTTGAATTCCTTCCACAGAATGGTTTCTTATCAAGAAACTCCTAAGGATAGTTTGTCTTTACCTTCTCTTCTTGACTGCTGTCCCTCAGGAGGATCGGCTTCTGCCTGGAGATGGAAGTCGTCTTGTAGTAGTCCACCAGCTTGTTTAGTGAGTGGAATTTCTCTGCCCACAAGTAATAGCTACCCTTTGAATCCCTCATCACTTTGAAGTGTTGCACATCATCTTCATGCCTGGATCAAATTGAAAAAAGTAGGAGATCATCAACCAGATTGCACTTTTACCTTTTTATAAAAGTCTTTTCCAGAAGGTTACCAAAGTTTCTTGCTTGGCCAAATCTAGACTTCTGGAGAATAAAGCAATGGCAGTGCTTGTGTGTACTGACCCTACATGTGGTTCTGTATTGCAAGAGACTCATCAGCTTAGAAACATGGAGCACTGCAGGACTGTCTAGTCACAAAGCACTATCAGAACAAAGCATAGGGTTTTAAAGCCTTTCCTTTGAAATAAAGGCCAGAGGAGAATTCAGGGCCACAAATAGCTAATAGCTTTGTTCTGTACTTTGTATGAGGGACAAAGGCGCCATTTTAGTCTACCCAGCAGCCCCTGCAGGTTCCTGTTAACACCCCATTAACAGGATGCCTCCTCCTACCTCTCGTGTGGTGTGGATGATTCCTCTTTGCACCAGATGTGATCTGCTTTTGGTACCTACCTCCTTGCTCTATGCAACTCTAGGAACTCAAAACACTGGTCTCAGAGGCTGCTTCTGCACAAATAAACTGAATGGGGACCAGGCAGGGACTGAGTGCTATCCTGGGCTGCTACAGTCATGAAAGCTATTCAGGTGTTAGCATGGTTTTGGTCTAAACCAAAAAGCCCTCCCCTACATAGTGCTGGGTCATGGTTAGTGGGACAGAGTGGAGCAGCAACTGTTCACAGTGAGCTGCCTGAACACAGCTGTTCTTTTCTGCGGGGTGAAGAGGGTTTAGCCATATGGACCTGAGCTATGCTGCATCCCTCGACCTCAGGGCCAGAGAAAGACCCTGACTTTACTTAGTTTTTTGGTGTAGATGTAGCCAGAATGTTTTCCTACATTCTTCCCAGAGACTTTTTGAGCTCCCTGAATCAGAAAGTGCACAGTGGTTGGAAAAGACATTGCTAGCCACTACTCTAATTTAAAACTGGTTATCAATTGCTTAACTAAAAATTGAGAAACGAACCATCATTTAAGAGCTCCACTTTGAAGCAAATGCGCTGAGAAGAGCTGGGCTACAATAAATTGCTGAAATGCGGCTGGGCTGGAAGCAACTAAAAGCCATTGCTGTCCAGTGGCTGTTTAGTGACCTGTGAGAAATAAGTTAACAATGTAACAGTAATCTCTTACTGGGTCATAGTGGAATTCTTGGATACAGTAGCTAGAGCTGTCAGGGAAATAAAATAAATGGAAGGCGTGTGTGTTGCACTATGGGACAGGTCCCAAGTACCACTCTGCTTTGCTGCAGCTTTTTCAGGGAAGCAGGTCATTGAGCTTTGGAATGGGGCATTTAATGTGTCACTTGAAAACAGGCAGAAACATTTGGGAATCAGATGCCTAATTTGTTCTCATTCACAACAGGAGCACTGTCAGTGAGTGGCAGTGTGCAGACTTCCCAGGAGGCTATATCACGTTAGGAATCCTGTAAAGAGGAGGCAAGGGACCCCATTAAATAGGAAAAGAAGCAGGAAAATGCTGTGAGAAGCAGATACCTGACAGAGATGGAGAATTCACCGTGAGAGTTCTGACTGGCTCGGACAATGAAGGAGCCAACTCCTTTGCTCATGAGGAGGTTCTCTGCTTCATGGCGGGATATCCTCTCATCAAACCAGCTGTCAAGTGGGAAAAATGATGGAGACATGAATAAGGAAGGTGAATTAAGGTAAGGAACAAAGAAGTTGAGGGTAGGGGGAATGTGAATAAGCAGGGTGGAGAAAAGACAAAACAAAAGCATCAGAGAAGCCCATATGACTACTCCCAGTGGCCATGTACATGCTAAGGCACAGGGTTTTAATGGTTGCAGACCATTTTCTTTGACCAGTAAAAGCACGTAGATGCAAAGGGAACAATGTAAACTTTGGCCTGCTGAGACCCACCACTCAGTTGAAACTGTAATTACAGGCACAGTATAGGAAGGTGTTCGTCAAAGAAATTTTAAATTACAAATAAATATGTATACATATATGCACACATAATTCTCAGACATATATCAAATTGCTTTTGGTAAACTGATTGAAAATTACTGGACTGTGATGGATATATTGCAAGGGACACACATAAATTTTTAGCAGAAGTGAGACATGAAAGTTTTAGTACTTGTAAATTGGTTCCTGCAAGCGTTATAATAACACAAAATTGCAGAAACACAGAATACATAAGTACATTTATGTAAATTTAGCCAGTCATAATGAACAATAGTATAAGACACTGGACTAGTAACAAGAAGTCACCATAAATATTAAAATAACACAGTGTCAATAAGAATTTTTCAGAAGAGGAAAAAAAAGTGATGTACACTCATACATCACCACTCCATAGCTAATAAGATATACAGTCTGCAGTCTTCTGCTTTTACGTAATGCTTAATTGCCTGTACTGCATTCAAATTAAGGACTGATAGTTTCATAAGCTCTGTCATTTCCACTTCTCATTTTTTACTTCTCCTTACTATCATCACAGTTTACCTATGTGTCATTAGCAAAGTGAAATCTGACTTTCATCAGCACTGATAACTGGTCTCAATGATTACTTGGCAAGACAAAGATGGAGAAAAACAGCCCATCAAAAACAGGAGACAGCTTTCTTCCCTACATCTGATTCTAGCATCAGCCTGAACTGCTTCAAAGTGCAGACCTGCTACTCTTAGAAAAGCGTCAAAGTGGAAATATTTCTTCATAGCTCTCACACAGAGAAAGCATGATGAGAAAAATGTGTGAAAAAAAGAAGCTGCTAGTGTCCCTGTGTGATGCCACAGCCCTGTGAAAGAGTGAACAAGAACAACTGACTGGAAGATCTCATGCCCCTGAGGCCCAAAAGTACAATCCCATATTTGCACAGCAAACTAATAATGTCCTTCAGCTCTGTCAAGCAGGCTGGCTTATGTCCAAAAGGGCCAGTAAGTGCCATCTCCACAGGGGACAGTGGCACTTATCTGCACCCACAAAGGCCATCATGCTCTCAGTTTGCCTGCTCTAAGCACCAGTGTGTTACAGCTGTCGGTACTGGGCTTGGTGAATGTGCTGCCTGTTCTCTCCTGAAATGCTGCAGCACTTTTTCAAAAGAGAAGGATCAGAGGGACTACAGGGAGTGTTTCTGCCAACTGAAAGGAAAAGGTTGTAAAAGTGCCATGCATTGTTATATTTTTGGCACAGGGCCAGTCAGCACATTTAATGTGCACTTAAACACCCACCAGTCCTTTCTTAAAGGGCAGTGCCATCTACTCAGTGGGAAGAGAGAAGTGAAGGTGTGCTTGTCCTCTGACAGACCTATGTTTGGGTGTGCAGTCACGAAACGTGGAGAAGGTGTGTGTGTGTGTGTCTGTATCTGCATGTGTGTAGGGTGGTTTGTCTGGTCTATCACCTCTGTCAATCCATGAGTAACACCCGCTGTCACGTTTCATGCAGCATCGCACTGACCTCTAGTGCATCGAGAGAAACACGCACTTTGCAAGGGGTTGGAATATGGGTGGCGGGATGGGGAAAAAGGGAGGTAGTGTGCTAAAGAGTCTAGCGGGGATTACATTTATAATTCATTTTCAAAGAGATGTCTTGCTCTTCGTTTTGTGCTCAGCCTCTGTTGCCAAGACTTCACATCAGGACTCTTCTCTTTCTGTCCGAGGAGATCTAAGTGCAGTTCCTGCCACATCCCAGGGATACCCCTCTGAGCAGCAGTAACAAAGGAGTCACTTGGGAGTGACAGAGAGCACTGAGAACTATTCAGCTCTGTAAGAACAGAGGATGCTTCAGGGTAGAAATAAGGTGTGCTGGCAGAACTACGTGTAGCATTATGGCAACCCTCGGCAGCCTTGCACTGTGGTATGTTAAACCAGTGCCTCCTTTGTCTTGTCTTCCTTTGTGCACACACACACACACTTGACAGCACTCTGTGGGAATGGGCAATGGTGGTGCAGTTTCTGTGACACTTACGGGGGAACATGGAAATCAATGAAGTTCTTAGGAACGTAGCCCTCCTGGCTTCTGAGCTCAGCCTTGTACCACTCTTCCTGGGAGCTCAAAACCTGCAATGGAGAGATGGATGGAATAAATGTGTCTCCCAAGAAAAGCAAAAGTAACCAAGATTCTGGCAGAAACCTAGAATTTCTTGTAAGAACAGTCGAGAACTCCACGTATGCTGTACCTCCCAGCACTGTGCAGCAAGGTTAGTGGCTGACGGCCACTTCAGAGCAAGCAAAGCAATAAGAAGGTGGATTAGAGTTACAGGGATTGCTTGTTAACTTTCTCTTTTCATCCCAATGCCTGTCCAGGTGGCTGGGGATGCTGTCTTCATGTCTCTGATGTCCATGAAATAGCGAAATTCAGCTCTGAAGGACTTAATAGGGGCTTAAGGAGTTATCTGTGCTGCTTTTAATAGTTGGTACTGGAGCATCCCAGTTTACAAGGCAGGAAAAAAAAATATCTGTGAAAACTCCTCTGATATGTATGGGTATGGAGGCATATACAGCTATATCTGTGTGTGTGTGTTATGACTACACAGATGTTACCATGTCTCTCACATGTCATTTTGCAAGAGATTATTTAGTGGGTTAAGTCTTCAGCTGCCCTAAGCTTTGCCAAGGTAAATAAAAAAAGGAAGCAAAAAACATTTTAAAGCCACTATTACATTTAAGAGATTGCAAAATAGCAGGAAGCCAGTCTACAGCACACACTGGAGCAGCTTCCAGTGTTCTCAGATTAGTGTCAACTGTAATGGTCCTTAGGGACTGCACTGGTGACCAGGGACTGCGCAAACCCACTACTGCCTGGCTGACAGCCACTGATATAGCCCTAAGCTAGAGGAGAGAGGACAGGGATACAACCACATTGTGATTTTATTGCAAATATTGTGGTATTTGGTGTTTTTTTTCTGACATACCAACTCCTGGGGACAGAATTCCACTTTATGAAATAGAACATGTTTCTGTTCTCTCTGGTTTTGCAGGGGAGCCTGAAAGCATGAGCCATGACAGTTATAAAAGGAGAAAGCAAGTGGAAAAGACTTAATTTTAAATCTATTGTTAACAACAAAAATACTTATTTTGTAAGTCAGTCTCCTGTTTTTGGCAACCTAATGCACATTCTAACTGCTTGGTGTGGGCAACAGGATGTTACTGTCTCTGGGGCTGATTCTCCATTGCCTTGCTTGCCACAAAGGCATTTTTTGGGTGCATTTGGATACAGAAAGGTTGCAGAATAGGAAGCTATGGAATTCTCTGCTTGTATAGTCACTGCTTCCCCTATCCCTGGGTGCCAGATTAAGGCTCTTTTTTTGTTGCTGTGGCCAACCAAAGGGGATGATAGCTACTTCCTGCTCGTATTCAGGCCCTGCTCTGTTGGAAGCAAGGTTTCCAGAAAGACCCACCTGCTGGTTCTCAGTGCAGGGCTGGAAGGTTTCTTTCAGTGTGTCATCCTCTCAGAGAAGGATGTGGAGGGGGGGTGAGAGGGTGGATTTCCTCCTGTCACTGCTGGTTGAGGGCCTCATGTTTCCTGTTTTCTAATCTCCACATCAATACTGTTCATCTTATCTCCTCTATAAATCAGAAAAGACAGCCAGCAGGTTGTGCAGGCAGTATGAGGGGTCTCATGACGGGGCATGGATGTATGTGCACGTATGCCAGAAGAGAGATGTTACTCAGGCTAATTTACTGTTACTAGGGCTTGGGTGGTTAAGGTGTTTTTTTGTTTACCTCAAAGATGTTAAAGCAAGAGGCAGTTTGACATTTCTGGTAGTGAAGTCTCTGTTACAACTAATAAAAAGACTGATGTGTAGTGTTATTTGACACTTTTCATCAGTAGCTTCCAACATACTTTGAAAGGGTGCTGTAGTTTACTGTGATTTTACAGGAAAGGAAACTGAGGAACAGAAAGAAAAGTGATCTGGCCAACACCTTTACCCCAGCCAGATACTTGATTAAATCAGTCTCCTGAGGAAGATGGCATCAGGTAAAGATCACAGGACAGTAGGGACATGGGGGCTACTTTTGACCTGAGGAATTATTAGGAATGAGACTGTTCATCTATGCCAAACAGAGACAGTAATTTCTCTAAAATCTTACACAGCTCTCTGCAAAATCCTGTTATTTGGTCTTAATGAGTCCTGAATGCCATCAGCTTTGTCTTAGCTTCAAGAATTAAAAGGCCAATAAAAGAAAAAATGCTAGTGATGTTAGATGCAAGGCTGAGACCCAATATTGGGCTAAAGACTGGAATAGCTGGGAATGTCCAGGGAGGTAGCAAAGGTTCTCTGGCAAAAAAAGGGTTTAAATCCTATTGTACACCATCCCTTTGGACAATGGAAGAGACAAGGCTTAGAGAGGAGTTATACTCAGGCATTTTCAATTGAAACAGCACAACTACACTGGGGCCTGAGAGACGGATGAATAATTAGGGTGGAGCAGCACGTGGCTTTGTCTACGGCACTTTGGTCTGGTTAACAAGAACTGTTCTACCATAATACCTGCAAATCAACTGTAAAGAGACTTTCACATGCTCTGTATTTTATATGATCAACTCTACTTCTGCCATTTCCCCACCGCTAAACTCCTGCAAGGGTGTATATACTATTAATGGTCCAGGACCTCTTAAACTCTTCCTTTTCGTGTGTAACAGACTCTCTTAGGGACTTTTCTATTTGCAATTCATTGAAACTCCTGAAGCAGCTAACAGTAATTACTTACACTGAAAAGTTAGTTAAGTTTTATAGTGCATGATAACTATCTTTTAAACAGTTTAAGAGGTGGAAATAAGGAAGTCAGCAACTTTCCTGGACCACACTCATCCTGCCTGCCTTTAGATGTAGTCATCCTAGATGCATCCTAGATTAGTCAAGGAAAATATACAGGACCCTTACCAAAGAACAGGATCTCTGCCCATGCAAAGATACTTACACTTCCCTGCAGACTACTGGAGGACTTTAGGGCAACTACATCCATAGTTTATGGACCTAAAATCAAGTAAAATAGACAAATGCACTAGTGACCTAGGAATTGTTGGTTGAGCCCTATGGGAGACAAGTATCTTGCATTTGTATCCCAGTTTATAGACATCTGTCTTAATCTGTTTTTTCAAGGCAAATGGGAGCATATAAAGATCTGGCAGAACTCTCAGAAATGCTGTTTAGTCAAGCCTGGGGCTGCACTTACCTTCAGCATATCCCCAGCCTGGAAACTCAACTCATCCTCTCCAGATGCATGGAAATCGAACTTGGCAATAGCTTCCATACCGTGTCTTGGTGGCAGAGCAAAGCTGAAAGAAGTATATGCTTGTCAACATCTATAAGCTGCTGGGACTGCTGAGTCTGGCCTTTTGTAAGCTTGCAGGCAATGCTGTGATTTGTACATGGAAGACCATGCACCAACCATTGGTAGACATTTATTACTAGACATGGAGAGACAGTAGCAGGTAGAAGAGATGGCGTGGCCAAGAGGCTTTAATTAGCTCAAGCCAGTAGGTCAGACAACCCACTTTTTGTGCTTATTCCAACAGGTCTTTACTCTGCAGCAGTCTCATGGAGAAGTTTGCCCACATCACCCAAATAAGCTGGTAGCAGGGAAAAGCCTTCTGTACAGGCCAACCACTACTCTGTCACAGTTCCCAGTAATGCAAGTGACTCTGTCAGACAACAGAACAGACAACATTTGCCCTCTGCAATAGCTTTATCTCAACAGTGAGACCAACTGTGGACAAAATGAACCACTTGTAATAAATACTATTTTTTTTCTTGGACTGGGGCCATGCTACTGAAGGCTGAAAGAGTCTTTTCTCTGTGATGGCTTAGGATGGATGACTACAACTTTTTGCTAGGAAAAACTACTGGCAAAAAGGCTGTATTCCCTATTTTGCAGCAGGCAGGGAGTCAAACTGTAGCAGTGACAAATTTAAGGTATGCAGTTACCCTACCTCAGTGCTGGTAACCTGGGAGTCTGAAATGTACCAGACAGCCTGCAAAGCAAAGCCTGCTTTTTGTCAGCAGAGCAGATGTGGCAGGGGAAGCAGCAACATGAGCTTCACATCTTCACCACTTCCTGCTCATGTAACTAAGATGCACCCCAGCAGGACCACTTCTGTAATCAAGAGAGTTACTAATTTCCCATGGCTGGCTTATGGACCCTGCAGGCCAGTGGTGAGGCTGCCAGTGACAAGTCAAAAAATAGCTGGGCAGTGCCACATCAAGCAAGTGCACTGCTGGATGCTCTTGCAGCCCAGCTTGTGAAAACCACCAGACAGCTCCAATATAGAAGTAATTTTAATGGTTATTAAGCTAGGTTCATCTAGGAACAATGACCCTGAAGCCAAGGGTTCCATTGCCTGACTTCACCTCTTACAAAAACATCTAGACTTTACGGCTTGAGAAGAAACGCCAACTTGCCTGATCCAAAACATTCTTAGTCAGAAAGATGTAGAAAGTAATAGTGTGAACAACCCTAGTTCGAGAGCTATTTCATTGTCTCTTTAGAAATGAGATAAGATCCCCAAAATATAATGTGCTGGTACTGAGCAAGCTCCAAAATTATGTCACTACAAAATGAACAGACTACTGTAACCCTCCTTCTCTGCAATACCTGCTGTAAACCTCCTCCTTTGACACACAACCCAAGGGTTTAACTACCTGTGTGCCAACAATCCAGAGCCCAGCTCTGATACAGTGGAACTGGACTCAACCTACTGAGACTGAGCTGGGAGAAAGTCTGCAGGGCAAAAATTAGACAGTTATAAGGCTGCTGAGAGAGCACCAACAGTAGCCCAGGGATTCAAGAGGTAAAACACCAACTCAAAAACATATAAAATCTCACAATAAAAAAACCCCAAACAAAACACAGGAGGTTTAGTTGGGATAGTCAGTCTAGCTGAGGACCAGTCACGAATCACTGGGATCACTGAGCTGAGTTGTCAGTGCCATCAGTCCTGACCCAGCTGCTGGTAGATGGCAACCATGGAAGCCACTTCCTCCCTCCTGATTGATACCTGCCTCACCAGAAAAGACTTTGGGTGCCTTTACACAGGTGAGGAGTATGCTAATGCTTAGCCTAGTATTTCCTTAAATACTAGGTGGCTTCTGTGGGTGTTACCTGTATGAAGTGGTTATTTATTGGCCAAGGTGTGTGTTTCCTGGTTGCAGACTCCTTTCACACTTGATGAAAGATGCCTGGATAAAGTGATCCACAAGCGGGGCCATAAGAGCACTGGAGATAAAAGTTCTGAGATTTGTTACATCTCATTTCTACCTATAAGGAGATCTTCACGTGGTTTCTGTTGGATTCTGTTAGCACCCTCTCTTTTGCTGCTTATAGGTGAATTTGTACTCATGTGACTGATGTGAGCTGTGTGGCACCAAGGCAAAATTTTTAGCAGTCTACAGACAGCTCTGCTTGCTTAGCAGGAACCTGCCCTACAGTAACTGGGGTTGTTTCAGTGTTGGGGCCTCCATGTAAGTTGGAGTGCATAGTTCAGCTGTGATCTGCTATGTGCCTTCGTTTCCAGCCTGCTGCCTTAGGGTTTTCTCAGTCTTCAGCTTTCCAGCTATTCCAAACATTTTCACCTCCTTTGTCTCTGTCAACTTGCTGATGCTCTTGAATTCTTACTTTGGATACCCTTTACAATTTGCAAAGTTTAGGTTCACCCTGATTGCCCTGCTTTTATTCCAGGCATTGGCCTAACTCTGCAGATGCAACTCATTCCTGATCTGAGTACTGTCCTTCATTCTTGCACTGACATTTTTGGAGACTTCAGTCTATAATCTCCCACAACCAGTGTGAGTTCCTTGCCTGCTAACAGAGTGTTATGGGTATTAAATCGGAGGGGAATTAACCATTGAGGGAGCTAGTTAAACAATGATACTCTTTCATGGAAGAGAGCCGAAGAAAAAGACTAAAGGAGAATTACTTTAATAAGGGACGTTCTTTAGTGTTTTATCTTGCAGTGATGCGTTGCTGCAGAGAGATCAGAGCCAACAATGCAGATGAATCCTGGAACTCCTTAGTGCAGAGCATTAATCCCAGCTTGAGAAAAAAACAATAAACTGTTTAAATACAAATCCTGCCTTTGATTTTTGCCCCTTAGTCACAGAAGAGGCAGTGGGGGTTTTCTCTGCAGGAGTGAAGAGGGGAGAGAGGCTTTCAATTTTCAATCTAGCAGACATTAAAGATGCTATTGGAGATGTGACACCCTCAAAAGGAGAAGGGTTTATGAAACAGTTAAAATCTCCTCTCTGCCCTCCTTTTCAATTTCAGCAATCCCAACCTCAGGGAGAGACCAGGAGAGAGATACCTCTTCAAACAATCTAACACATGGATTAAACATGCTTTTCATTGCCAGAGGCTGGATTTAGAAGTGACTCAAATATCATACACAATGTTGGCTGTGTTGTTAAATCAGCAATGCAGTAGTGCTGTGGCCTTAAGCTTTTTCCCCACCAACTACTAAAGCAACACTGGCCAATAATCCTGTCTTTGAACTGCAGCCTACCACTTTTCATCACATGAACTTCAAACCAGTTCTGTTTTTCTGATCCTCTTCCTCCCTCCATCTGTAACTTGAGAATCCTCACTCTGCATGGGTCAGTGCTGGGCCCTCATGAAAAATCCCCTACCAGGAGCCCATTGTTTCCCTCTCTGCATGTGTGTGACTTTGAGCACCACCTCATGACACAGAGAGACAGGAATTTTTTTGGTATTGTTATAACTTACATTTCCCAAGCACCTTTTATCCCAAAGGACAGCTCTGCAGTTTGCAGAAAGAGAGCCAGATTCTGCTTTTAATTGCCTGGTGCAACTCTGTTAAGCCTTCAAGTAACCATGGACAATTTTAGACTGTGCGTAATGTTCTGTGTGAAAATCCCCTCTGTACAGAGTTTATCATGAAGTCTATGCAATGTTCAAAGGAAGATTTTTTTCAGTTCTAAGTGTAAGCTGACCAGGATCCTCCATTTTGTGCTGGCTCTCTGCATGGAGGTGAATTTTCTCTGTGGCTCCGTATTGTAATGAAGTAGATCCAAGGGACATACAGCTACTGCGGTTCTGTGGGACTGGTGCAGCAGAAGATTCATAAAAGGAGAAGTGAAAAGCAAGGTGGCTTTGAGAGTACTAGGTAGGTATTTTGCTTTGGCAGATTGCCATTCCCTGAGGAAGAATGTCAGCATCAATCTGTTGATGAAAAGAGCCAAGGCCTAAATCATGTCAGCAAGCAACACAGTCTGACACTAGCATCCCAAAGAGTTTAACACCATTAGCCTGCACCAATTTGGGTCAAAATCCAGTAACAACAATGCCAGGGAAGGTCACCACCTATGAAGAGCTTACCATTCAGGGACTGCCCAGAATCAGCCCTGCTCAATCTCACGTACTACCAACTCTGAAGGAGGGCATAGTTACAACAACATGCCCACTAAAAGGAGCCCTGTGAACTAAAGTTTTAATTTTTATTCCTACAGAACACACATCTGCAGCCTGAAGGTCCATCCAGTGGGGTTTTGCAATAAGACACACAGTGTGAGCTCCTGTGTCTTTGTTCAGCTCTGCAAGAACAACTTACTGGACTGACAAGCAACCAGGGACAGAATTCAACCCTGAACATCTGTACAGAAACTCTAAATGACATTTCGGCAGAAACAATGGAGAAGGGACACATTATCTACAAGACCCGTGGTAGATAAAAGCTTTGTTTTCACCAGCTAAGCCACATACAAGTGGCACAGGAATATTTCGTTCCAAAAATGCAAACCTCTTGCTAGGGAGTTAACGGTGCAGCTCCACTGACTGTCAGTGATAAGAGGGCAAAATTTATAAGGGAGAACACGTCACTAAAACACTCAGCACTGTCTCATTTAAGCTTTGGCTATCCTTGCCATCCAGAGCAATGCACAGCGCTTGGGTTGAACCTCTGTGTGCAGGCAAAATAAGCTTCCTATGAACTGGATTCACAGAACAAAAAAGCTTTCAGGACTCTATAACCAACAACAGGTGGTAAGAAAGGCCCCAGGCTAGGATAGTGCTTCATCTCCCTGGGGAGATCCAGTCTTCTGTGTTATTTCCAGCCATGACAGAGTAGAGCTGTGAAGCACCATGGGAAGCCTGTGCAACAGCAGCCCCAAAGAGAGTAGCACAGTGCTACACCATATTGTGAAAGTATAAAGTCATCAATCTTTGCTGTGCTGAAGGGGTTGGTGCGGAGGTCTAAGCTGTGGGGAAACCCACCCTCTCCCTCCATTTCCAGCTGGTCAGATTTGGCTGAGGCACAGGGATTCAGTTCTGCAAAAGAACTGCCCTGTTTTGGAAGCCGATGAACAAGATGGCACTGGCATCTCATGCTCTTCCCCTAAAGCACAGCGCACAGTACTTTACATCTCCTTCAAAACCTACCTTTCTACCTTAGTACCTCTACCACACAGCTCCCCCCACTCAAGTCTCACAGCCACGCTCACCCCATACCTTGCCTGCAGCAGCTCTCCTCTCCTCTGGCACTTTGCTAGAAGCAGGAGGCACGTTACCATCTAAGGGAAGGAAGCGAAGAAGAACTCAGCCTGTACCAGGCTCCTCCCTGCAGTGTCAGTGTGCCACATCACTGACAAGGTCCACGTGTGTGGACGAGGACAGTCAGGAGTGGGCATGGGGGAGAAAGGCAGAGGCCCAGAATAGTGTCTGCAACAGGACAGAGTGGGGCACAGACAATTATTAGTCTCTAATATTGCAAATCTTTGGTACACTGCATATTTAAAATGGTGGTGTCCGTTCAAAAGGACCTGCCTTCTGCTGCTACCTCAGCTCAGACTGGTTTAATGGCTGAATAAAGCAGGGTACCGTCCCTCAAAAAATGCAAGTTCAACCCAAATAAGAAAAATAGAAAAGAGCACAACCTAGTAAGTTAAATGACAAACCATAATAAGTCTGTTGAAAAGCGTATCTCGGGGAACAAATAGCTGGAGATATAAAAATACGTAGTAACATATTTTCAAAGACAACAGAAGCAGGAAGCCTGCCAGAGTGTCTATAGGGCTGACATATGATTGAGATGTAAAAACAGTGCTCAAAGAAGATAAGAATGAAGCACAAAAGCTAAATGAATTCTCTGCATCCATGCATTTTCCATAGGAATATAAGGATATCCCCACACTGGGGCTTTCTTTGCAGAGAAGAGCCAGAAAAACTGTCAAGCTGAAGAACTGGAAGATAATGTTTTAGGTCAAATCAATTAATGAACAAGAGCAAATTCAAGGATTCATTATTTTAGAAATCTTGACTGAAATCTAATCTGATATTAAATAGTAAAGGCTGAGCAATTAAACCAGAGCATAGAGTGTCAAACTTAATCCAGTCTCTGTACTATAAAAAGCAGCAAAGAATGGTTGAAAAGCATTTTGAGGGGATGCAACAGGCAGGAGGTGTAACTTCGGTGTGCCTGAAATGTTATGAAACAATAAGGAAGAAAATAATTGTTTGGCATAAGACAGAAATGACATAGCAATTGCTCTTCATATAGCTTTGTAGAGGGAAGTCATATTGTGTAAACACAGGATTGAGTTCCTTGAAGGAGCCGAGGGGAATGTGGATATAGGTGATCACTTGATATAGAACTTGCATTTCTAAATCCTTTTTGATTAAGTTTCTCACTGAAGACTGTTAAAAACTGTCTAAGCTCTCAAAAAAATAAGAGGGAAAGTCCTATAGAGGATTAACAACTGGTTAGAAGTTAGGAAATAACATCAATGAGCCATTCAACATTCTCATAAATGATGTGGAAAAAATGAAGTGGCAAAGCTTACTGACGAGAAAAAAAAATAAATCAGGGTAATACAAATTAAATTTAATCACAAAGACACACAGATTCTTTTCAAAACTCTGTTGAAATACAAGATGAATCTCAGTGCTGATTACTGCCAAGTAATGGACATGGGAATAAACAACTGTAACTATATGAATGCAGCAAAGAAATTAACACCACTCAGGAAAGATACCTTGGAGTCGCTGTGGGTAATTCTATCAAAGTGTCAGTTCAGTGAAAGTAAAAAAGTCAGGCTAGGAAACATCAGGAGAGCGATAGAGAAGCAAACAGAAAACAACATCATGTCACCGTAAAAATGCCTGTGGCACCTGTTTGAATATTTGGAACTTGAATACAGCAGCTGGTTCTCATCTCTCCATCTCAAAAATGGAGACAGTAGCATTATAAATAGTTGGGATAAAGTAATTAAGGATGACCAAAGGAATGGTAATTTTCTGAAGAAGAAAGGACTAAATTAAACAGACTAACTTCACCCTAGGAAAAAGATTTACAGAGGGATAAATGCGAAAGCAATGCAGAGAATAATTAGAACCATGAAAAAGGTGAAAAGGAATCTTTTATCCACTTTTTTTCTGATAACATAAGCTCTAGGAGCTCATGCTCAGGAATGCTGGAATCTGGGAGGCCCTAATGAAAGAAGTTTGACCATGTACTTGCCCTGTTCTCATGCTCCTTCCCCAAAATGCTGCTCTTGGGCACAGCATCACTGGCTGTGTGCAACTGTACCCTGACCCAATTCATCCTTTCTTATGAGCCGTGGGATCTCCCAAAACCACCACAATGTGCTAGTCTAAGACAATCGGTCCAGCAGCAGGCAGTGGCAGTCCCCACACACACCTCCCTTCTGGGAGGCAATAATCTCCCTGGAATACCTGTTAGTTAAAATAGAGGTAGGCTGTAAATTATGAAGCACTCAAAGAAGTGAGGTGTTGAAACAAGAATTCCCTCTGAAGATGATAACCCCAAATATATTTTGCTGAAAAATTACACATGTGCAGAAAGCACGTGAGAAGAGGTCATGAGAAGAGAACAGCAGGTAGGTCTTGTCATGTTATGAAAAGTTTTACCTGTGTCTATCACTGTACATACACATCAAGAATATAAACTTCTGTACAGGCAGGTGTGACATAAATCCTCATAGTCTTCTTCATTTCAAGCTATGTTCATTCTCATGCTCCGTGCATGGCCTGACAAATGACATCACATTACACTTTATAATGACCTATTTTCTCTGTTTCTACCATGATGTGATCTAATGGATTGCCCAGCAAGAATGTTGCTGGGAATCCTCACTCAGGATTGCTGCCTGACAACGTCACAAAACATTCTCTGGATTCCTGTTAGGTATCCAGAACTATTCCATGGTAATATAAAATATATTTAATGTGAAGCCATAAAGGACCTGGCTTTCTGTACCATAAACAAAACACTCAGGAGTGACAAGCCCCCAGCAATGAGAAAGGAAAAGAAATAGGATAGGAATTAACTCTCTTTTCTTTCTTCTCCATTTCTACATACTCCTTTCCTGTCACAATCTCTACACCATTTGGAACACACGTATCACAGCTACGTTGAAAAAGACGAAGAAACATCCAGATACTTCATCCCTAATTAATGGAAACCAACTTTATGGGAAGGGTGTCAGACTCCATGCTACTGTGATTTAGCAAATCTCTACTAGACACCTGGATAAAGCCCAACAGTGGCAGACAGGTTATTCCCCAGCTACCTGCTACAGTCTTTTTATGGCATCATCTACTTCTGGCACAATGTAGGTGATATAGCTGGACCATGGCCATAATACAGTCTAAGAAGACCTGGATTTATAAAGCTTGATGCAGGTAAACTTACACCTGATTTTACACATAAGTGAATGACCCCAAATCGATGTGCCTGCAAACATATCTGCTATTTAGTGTCTATCTGGCAAGCATGGGAGCAGCCAGAAATAAAACAAAAGGGAGAAGGAAAAAAAAAAACAACAAAGAGAAGGAAAAAAAGCTTATTTCTGATAAAACTTATCAATAAAATCTTTTTCTCACTCTGAATTGCTTGGATTGATAATATACAAAAGATTAAGTGGCTAGGTTTTGTTTGTCCTGACCGTAAACTACTTCCCCATGTTCCTAAGTAGTTTGCTTCCGGAATATAACATTGCCAACAAATCTGAAGTGTGGAGAGAAGGGAGATTTCAATGGCTATATTTTGTTGCAAGTAATAACTCAACATCCTTGGATTCAGGAGCATCAGGGCTGTAAATTCACATGAAGCTGAATGTTATGAATGGAAGCTGTCTAGTCTTTCCTGATCTCCCATCCATTCCTGTCCCCACATTCAGATATGCTCCACAACCAGCAATTCATCCTCCCTCACTGCTTTGCCTTCTGCAAACAGTTGCTCAGGCTGTCCACAGTGACAGGTCATTAGTGGGCAGTTATTTTTTTCAGGACTAAGAGCAGAGCAGTGGCAGTGCTATAAAAGCTTCTCTGCAGAGCTCCACGAACTGATCTGGGCAGAGCTCTGTCCCAGTCTGCTGTGCTTCCTGTTAGCAGAGATTGTCTTGAAAGCTCTGCACCTTGCTTCTCACCTGCAGCAGTCCTGTTTGATCATATCCTAGAATTTTCAAACAGCTCAGTCAACAGCATCAGCTGTATACCTATTGCTGTTCTTGTGTGGGTCTTGTCACCATCACCCTCATAAACCACATTCAGTTTAGCTGGTATGACTACAGCCTACTGTGCTTGCACATGTGGTACAACTATTTCAATGTAAGGTGTGAAGCCATTTCTCTTACAGGAATAAGCTCTAACTGCAAAAGCACTGTTACAGTTCTACAGTGGTGCATGTACTACAAGGAGAGTGTACAACGTTACCCGCCTGGTGCCATCAATGTAGCACCATTTAATGCAAGGAGATGTGGCTTTAATCCTGAACAACAGTGTTAATTTCCTATTTGATTCGTGCAGCCCTTCCCGTCATTCTGCTAAGTCATCGCCAAAGATACCCCCTCACCATTCTGGCTAATCAGCACTTCTGCACTTTGGAGAGATTTTCTCTTTGGTAATATATTTCTATGATCCTCTAGTTTCCTATTCTAAAGAAGTACTGGCAAACATGATGATATTAAGTATTTTTTCCAAATCCCTCCATACCTGCCAACTTTCAACTTTCTCTTCTATGTTTCCCCACCCCATAACTCCTGATTGGTGAATTATTAGTGTCTCACTAGCAGTGTTTTGTATCTTATCATTTAAGTCCCTATCTCCTGCATTTGTAGGGTGATTACACTGAGCCATGCTCATGACATCCCGGATTATCATCTTGACAGCAATTACAAGATCACAAGAACTGAACTGTCACGGAACTGACTGGATTAGGAGAGGAAGAAGGAGCAGATTACAGTGGAGAAAGGGAAGCTTTGACTTATTTTCTACCAAACAGTTCTCCTGAATTTCCATAGATTTCCTTTAAATGCTGCATTGCTGCCTAAGAGTCCAGACAGCAGCAACAGTCTTACAGCTTCTGTGTTGCCAGCTGCTCTGAGGACACATAGCCAAAGCATGCCTGTTGTGTTGTGTAGTGTTCTGTGTCAGAGAATTTCAGCTTGGGCCCATGAACTGCTTTTAAAGGATCAGCAGATGAGACCAAAGAAGACCCATCTCACTGTCAAGGAAGACTCCGTTCACCACACAGCAGCAGTTTGCTGGATGAATCTGCAAGCCTGAAGAATATTGAAGACCACAGGAAAAGATGAGCAGAATATGCTATTCATAACAGCACATTTTCCAAGCCT
Organism: Chaetura pelagica; assembly: GCF_000747805.2. Classification (NCBI taxonomy): domain Eukaryota; kingdom Metazoa; phylum Chordata; class Aves; order Apodiformes; family Apodidae; genus Chaetura; species Chaetura pelagica. Next base: position 33,984 of record NW_009952294.1, on the reverse strand, counting down.
GTCCTACATTTATATGATTTAAGAGCTAAAGAGGGACAGTTACACCAGCAGCAAATTTTGCATATCTGATTTTATAATACATTGGGCTAATTCTTCTTTACAGTGTTCAAACCCAAAAAAGCCAGCCAGGTGAAGACAGAGAGGAAAGTGCAGCTATTGTTAAAAACAAGAAGCCTCTTCCCAGTCTTTACAATTTGTTTGTTATAACCCCTTCTAAATGCTAAGAAATACCTAAGTCCTAGAAGCTGTTGCAGTGGTATCCCTGTGCATCCCTGAAAGACAAACATGACAAAAATAGAGGAGTCAGATATCTAGGCCATTATAACAATAGCTAATTTTGTCATAACATTATTAGAATTTGAACTACAGGTAAGCTAAGCAGGGGCTGCTCGCCTATGAAGCCTAAATGAACATAGGCTGCATGAGCAGCTGATTTTCTTCTTTGCTGCATGCAAGTGGCAGAGGGAGAAAGGAAAGAGAAATTCTAAGAGACTCTTTTTCAGTTATTTGAATCCAGTGCTAGATTGTTCAACAAAACATTCCTTGCCAGGATTTAAATTCTCACTTTGATGAGCACCTGGTGACTCAGTGGGATTTGCTAAGCTTCCATTTGAAGGTACAGAAAAGTAATCTCACTCTATTTCTTTCCCCTCCCTGTGCTACACCCCTCTAATCATGATAAATATATCTAAACATGCCTGATTAAGCTAGACAGACAATGTGCCCCTAATCTGAACTGATCAGGGCTCTGGAGCTGCCAAAGTGAACCTGCTGTCTCTCTATCAGACAGAGCAATAAGGGGTCGGTAATGCAGCTCCATTAACTGCTTCCCACAGAATGAATTTTCTCTGACTGCTCCTAAAGAGCTGACACTTGAGGAATGCTGCCTGATGGGATGTTGCTTTGAACCATCTCTTTTGGCACAATTGTTGAGCAGCTCCTTCTCAAGCCCTCCAGTCAAACAGCTAAAGTATGAAAAATGTAGCCACTTCCTTCTGTGCTACTTTTAAAAAAATCTCCTCATACCTTATCTAGCTAACTGCCTCTCAATTTTTCTCATCTTTTCTTGGTAAGCTTCAGCAGTGGCTGATGTGTTTGTACTGTAAGTGTGTGGTTATCAGAATAACAATCTTGTTCCCACTGTGCATGTGCATATGTATGCAAGGGATCTGCTTTTGCGTAAAGGTAGAGCTTTCTGGATTCACAGAATTTAGGGCTGTGACAGACCACTATGTCAATATACCATATCAGTGCATCAACATACCGTGTGCATTAGCATATTTTTGCTAACATTGGAAGTTCCTTGCAGGCTTAATGGATATAGATCAGAACTAGGGCAAGAATGTACGCATCTGAATTTGCTCTTATATATGTACATCTGCTTTCATGCATGTGTAGCTCATCTTTATCCTCTGAGAAGATATACTCTTAAAGACTGTAGTCAAGAGGGACCAAGGGGATGAAAATCTGAGACTACTTATCCTAAAACTAGTCTTTGGTATAATTACAAGTACCTTCAGAGCCTCTCTGGATCATACCAGCTGTGAACAGCTCCAGGGAACCATTCTGCCAGGAGCAAGTTGGGTGGAGAGTTATAATCCTCAAATTGATCATACAAGGGACTGAGATGAGGAGTGATGTTGTATTTCAGATGTGTCCTATCACGAATAACTTTACAAAAGTCCCTTCTAAAGCAAAGGGTCAAAACAGAATCAAGAATCTGGTACTATGAGACTTGATTAAAACCAGCCAGCCAACAAACCAACCATAGACAGTAAAACATGTCTACAATTAGATCCAGATACTCCATTGTGCTTTCCTTGTATTTGGGTGTCTAAATATGGGAAAGAATACTCAAGATTCATCATTTCCAGCTTTGACTGTCAGAAGATTTAAAAAAAAACATATAGCATCCAACATGCTGTTACGTAAATCTGAGCTCTTGTCCTGTAACTAAGAGCTGAGCAATTCTGCTGTTCATGGAGGTCTGCATATGAATGCACACTGAATGTGCACGAGGATGGTAAATTCCTTTGCCTATACACAATCATGCATTTCACGATGTGAGATACCTAGAAAAAAACCCTGTAAATACTTGTACTAAAGTAGGAGTAAGTTCACCTTATGTCCTTGGTTCATTTCCACAGCAGTTAAACTCCTCTTTCTGCATATAAAATATGCAAGATGCAACAGAAGGCTATCATTCCTGTATTTCTGAGCAGAGCATAAGCTAGAGAATTCATTACATTAAGGCATTAATCCAACCTGGTAAAAATAGTTTTAAATCTTATATTGGACTCTCCCTTATAGGAATACATTTGAGTGGGATACGTGAACAAAATGGTATGAAAATCTGCTAGTATCTACTGCTGGGTACCTGATATAATGTTTCAGATCAGCTACTGCATACTTCTTTGATGAGGCCTTCTTTTATCAGCTGATAAAATTTTGTGTAAAACGGGAAGAGCAAGATCAGTGATGAAACTTCTATTTTCCTTGGTATTTTTTGTGTAAGATTAATCCTGGCAGCTCAGATAATTATACCAAATCTGGAACTCTAGTACTGAAATTACATTGTGTGCCAACAGATAAAGATTTTGCATAAAAGCAGAACTACAGTTAGGTCAGTAAGAAAAGGTAACATTTCTTTTTCCTTTTAATCATAACTCTGTTGTTGTACAGAAGCACATTCAACTGCACAAGTTGTGTTTATTTTTTTTTTAACTGAAAAGTCCCTTATGTATTTTTCCTCTCATGCTTTTATGAAGGAATGAAATATAAAATTCCAGTTCAACTTACATTTAGCTATGACAATCTAAACATAAACATAGGAAATCTGATAATTAGGTGCTCAAAGCCCTCGTATCTTGGACGTGTTATATATAATTGCAGTTCACAGGCACCTTTGCCAAAGAAGAAAATATTATGTACTTTGTATACCAAACTTCACATTGAAGTAAGGACAGAGAAATTTAAATGCTACTGGTGGTATCAGCCATGTGGTATAATGAGCACTGCTGTGGTAATTCATAATATCACCACTTGCCTATTTATCTTCTGAGCCTCTGTGTTGTATTGACTTTGCTTTTTCTGCTTAATGGATCTTCACGGCTCAACTTCCAGTTAAACAAAGAACCTCTTTTACAACGCCTAAGTGCTGCAAAACAGCCTTTCTATAAATTTAAGTCAGCCCAAGTGCATCTGCATTTGGGAATGCTCCTGAAAGGGTTTTAAAAGCAACCAATTACAATAATTCATACATTCAAAGATGCAGCTCCAACAGTCAATCCAACTTTTAATCTCATTGCAAGGTAAATGTGAATGCCAGCTTGTTACTATTCCTCAGGTTTGTCTCTGCACAGCAATCATACCGTTTTAAGTAGAAGTGTGGAACATATTTCATGTTTGTCTATGCATTTTTTAGTTCACTTGGATTAGGATACCTTTGAAATTAAAGTGCAGCAGCAGTTCCTGAATGATTTAACATGTAGACATTTTTACTCCAACATATGAACAACTTGTTTATCTTAACCCAAAATTGGGTTCTATCAAATTGAAAAAAGTTCTCATCATCTGGAGTAAAAATACCCAGGTCATACCCTGATGTAGGAATATCGGTTACTGATCTAACGTGCAGACTAATTAAACACAGAAAGTCCCTATAGGTATATCAGGCCTGACATCCTACGTTTCCTGCTCCTACAGTGTGGGCACCTTCCTGGCAACAAGGCTAACGGGAACCTCACTACGTAACCCCTGTACACCCTGCAAAGGTGGTGACGGTCCCACTCGTTCCGTGAGCGAGTGAGGGGTTGCTGCTCTGCAGCAGGGAACAACACAGCCTTCAGACTATCCAATAGATTGCATGTGGCAAAAAGGGAACACTGTGCAAAGGGTGGGAATGAGTCACTCGACATTTCAGGTTGACTGAATTCATTCTGTTGCATTTGTTTCTAATCTTGATGTGCTACCCGCGCTTGCATGTTGAGCAGGGTGGGAAGAAAGGGATTGAAATTATCTGCACCAGTACACACATGGAAAACAGCAGACCCTGCATGTGTGTGTGGTAATGGGGGGGTTACATGCATGGCTGGATGAATGCTGCACCATGTGGAGTGCCCTTCCTACTCTCATACAGGAGCAGGAATTCTGCGTGCCAGCCTGAACACGTCTGAGAGAACGTGTGTTTGAACGTGTGTATCTCTAGGGTTCTGATTAGAAATGAAAAATGTTAATTTGCAGTATGCCTGAATGGAGGAACAGAGATGATGCCTATATTGTGTTTTTGTTGGCAAATGCAAATTGAAGCAACTATGAATGAGCTGGTCTGTGTGCACTTAAATGGTAGTGTGTGTGGTGTGTACGTGAGTGACAAGGAGCACCCAAAAGCATGACCAGGTGTCAGTTGAAGCTGGAATTTATACACTAGTCAAAGACCATCAACAGTGAACCACCAGCTTAAAGATTTCCATGAAATAATACATAGCAACATCTCTAAGTATGACCTGGCCTAACACTATGCTCCTTCAATCCCAGTCATATTTCCAGTTTTAAGTGCAGAGAGTCTGACTTCTTATTGCTCACCCTGAAGTCTGTTTGATCCATGCATATTTAGCAGCTTTAAGGATCAATCCATTTTAAAGTACATACTCACCTCTGAGGCTTCAGGGCCTCAGTTCACGCACTTGGATTTGAAATTCTGGACAAAGTCGCTAACTTAGCTCTCATTTAAGAAAAGAAATAAAAGAAGCTATCGGTATGGACACAAAGATCCTGGTGAAATGCCTCATAGGAAATATTTTCTGAGACTGAAGAGGCAAAGAAAAAGATACTTCATGAGATACTCAAGGCTAGATCACAAGAACTCAATCCTTTAAACTGAAGATAGAGAATGTCTCTCTGAATGTGGAATCAGTGGGCCACACAATAACTGATTCTTGAGGAGATCAAATATCATTTGGGTGGGGCAAGCAGAGCTCTGGTATCTCACCTCAAGCTAAAACCGGTCAGGTTTGGTTTTGCACAGAGCTAAAACTATATTTGCATCCAGAGCAATGGCCCAGCATAGGACTTGTTGCATAGGTAAAGAGCACTGTCAAAATCTGCATTACCTTTTAAAAATTATTTTTTGAAATGTCCAGATTAATGTGTCCTTTAAATTATTAGGATTTGCTTACTGCCTAAAACACTGCAGATCCTCCTCCCATCCTATCTTCTGCAAGTTATTGATACCACACTCAATTAACCTTGGTGACTGAATGCAGAATGGACATCGTCTCCCTCACTTTCAGTCGTTTTTTCTCAGTATCATGGTTTGCATACAAACCACTGAATGGTGGTTCTTAAATCTCCAAGTAAAATTGCTTTAATGGAAACAAAAATGCACATTCATGACATTTGCATTCATATTAGGTCTCATATACTTCATTATCTGAAAGCCTAAGCACTGGGCCTAGTCTATGCAGATTCTGTCCTATTAAATAAGGAAGCAAGTGAAATTCTGGTTTAAAAATTTAGAGAAAATGGATTCTTACACTTTTATGGGTTTTGCAAAAAAGTTAAAAAGGAATGAGATGGAAATCTAATTCTTATTAGTGAGTCCACTCTAAGGCACACTCCGTGAGGTACATAAAAGTCTAGCAGCCATTGGAACTGGTGATGAAATGAGGAGAGATTCCACACAAAAGGACTCTGTGGAAACTGTAAGTGTCTTGAGTAGCAGTGAGAACTCTGGATGTGCTGAGGGTACCCTAGCATAGGTAATCAGAGCAGAGGCACAACATGATCTACAACAGCTACAAACCAGTTCACAGATCCCCTGAGAACTGGCTTTGTTCCCATCTGCTCACTTAACGGTGAAAACAAAATTATTTTACCTCAACCTTGCTCTTGAGCTGAGAAATGGGTGTGTATACATTTAAAGAAGCCAGCTGTTGCATTCAAAACTACCTTACGGTTTATGAGGGGAGGACAACATGCAATTTCTCCCATAACACGATAAAACATCATGCATGGTTGTTCCTACAGTTATGGTCCTGAAAATGCTGTGCTGACAGCAGTGTTATCATCTAGGAATCAGCTCATGAAAAAGAGTTGAAAACAAAAAAGCCTCCGAAGATCCAGGCATTTGATATGATTTGAATACTCTATTGGATTGGTTATTGTGTTTCTGTTACATCTCTTTTCCTTACCCTTCCACTGTCCTTCCTATTCATCAGGCACACTACTTGAAGCAAATGATATTTCTTTATATGGTGCAACTTGGGACAAACCAACGGGTTATGACTGCTTATAGAACCATACAAGAATTAGATTTAAAGGGATCTGTGAAAATCATCCAGTTCAAGCCCCTGCTCATGGCAGGGTTAATGCTGAAATTATACAAGATGAGAAAGTAACCTGATTTTTCTACAGTGACTACTCTATGGAAGATCAGTCTCATTCAGGCAATGATATAAATGATGTGTATGTCTAGATCAAAGATATATGGAAAATAATTTAAGTAGAAGATCTGCATTAAAGGATTTGAGATTTCCTTTCAATACGCATCCTAGAAGATTATTAAACATTTTTTATAAGAAGATACTGACTTCAGTAATAGACTCCAATCATACATCTGCTTATTATGAAAACACACACTAAAATGAGGCTGGCATTACAATAATTATTTCTGGATTTCTTTGTGCTTAACACCCTCATTATGTAACTTTAAAAAAAAATAACTTATTCATAGATAGAATTAAGAAAAAAAGGCAAAAGAGGAAAGAAGTAAAAAAATTCCTGAATGTTCAAAATAATACATTACTCGGCTAAACACTGTGGAAAAATATTACCAGGTGAGACTCTGCAAGATGCTGTATGTCATGTACCTCATACTGCTGTCAAGAAGGGGTTCCTCTTCTACACACTCTAGAAAGTCTGCAAAATCAAGTTGTGAGAGCTGCAAGCTGTAAGGACCATACAGTTCTTGCCCTTCAAGATGCACTGGGAATGTGGTAAGGACTCTGCAGTGAGAAACCTGCCAATGGCAAGAATTACTTGGAAGACTTAAAAAAGGCCCATGCACTGCTACAAGAAGATTTAACCCCTAAAAATAGAATCATAGAATCATAGAATCCTAGGGGTTGGAAAGGACCTCGAAAGATCAATAATAGGGAGTAGTGTGATTACTTCTATGATAAATGGACTGAATTTTATCCAAATTGATGTTCAATGTTGCAATTCTTCTTCCATATGAAAAAAACCCCACAACACCAAAAGCTTATGCTCGCTGCACTTCCATGTTCTATTCCATTTTCTATCAGTTTCTTCTACTCATACCTACTCAATTGCTATCAGATTTAAGGAACTGCAATGTTCAGATTCATTACCATTGCATATCTTGCTATAATTGATTCATGATTGTTTCTTTTGTCTTGAAGATGAGCCTTGTTTTTTTGTTTAGATTTACAAAAATATTTTATTAAATAAAGTGTTTGTAAAAGAAGCTAATCCTCCAAATTCCAAAAGCATTCACTGAACTTGGGGTACTGTTTTCCTGATTGCTCTGTCTGGAAGTGGTTGGACTTCGCTCATCTCTGCAGCTGGTCAAGGAAGAGGTAGATGCCCAGCCTTTTCAAAGCTCAAGTCAATTAGGCCTCTGAGATAGCATAGTTAATGCGTTCAAACCCACACTTCAAAAAAATGTCATGCCAGGATTGTTTAGTCTGAACAGGAGAAAAACATTTCAAAAGAACATCCAGCTCAAAAGCTAAAAACAACAACAAAAAAATAAAAAAGTAAAAAATTGTCTCAAATAAAAAAGTAAAACTAAACATACTGAAAAGAAACTGTTCAAAACAACAGTAATTCATTAAGAAAATAACCACTGTTCACCCCAAGAGATTCACAACGTCTTTCACAAATAATAAATTCAGACTCACATTGTATTTCTGGTATCTTGATAGGCTTCATCAGAGGGGGATGCAGCAGTGCTGAGCAGGGGCCACACAATGCTGTAGTTTCTCCCTGGTGTGTTTTAAAGGATTACAACTGCTCCTTTGGCTTGTCTGGCTAAAACTGCCCAGCACTTTAATTAAGAAAGAAGCCCTATTATGAGCTCTTCTTTATTTATTTTTTTTTTCCCCTGCAGCCTCACTGATAATAACACTTCTGGTGTGGGTTAACTGAGCTGGTAAGCCTGAACGTTAAAATAGGATGATTGTGTCCTTTGACCCTAGCTCTCCCCTGGAGAGTACCTCCAGTTTGGCTGCTGCTTTCCCTGACTTTGTCGTATCCCTTCACCTAACAATGAAATCCATCCTCCAGTGCTTTTCAGCAGTGCACAGCAGGTTAGGAGCAGAAGAAACAAGTGTCCATTAAAATAAAAATGTCAGATGTGCAGAAGGTAAACTGAAATCTGCCTGGGCTACCAGGTCTAACACCTTTAGACATATGCAATTACCTGAAGGATAATTGATGACCATGGACAATGTGTTAGGGCATATCATCTGGTACTGACTCAGAGAAAGGGCTTGATCCTCTCTCTGAGTCACTAACACCACCTCCTGAAGCACTGAGGATTTTCTTAGTACTCTCCCCTATATTACCAGATGAAATTACAAAGTGCTTAGAAGACTCAAAGCAGTGGCTACAAGTGTGCTACCATTGCCAGTGTCTCAGTAAGTTATGGTGTACAATGAACAGTAATAGCTCTTCAGCTTGCTGTGGAGAGGAAAGGAGAGGAATCCTTCAGCTGAGTGGTACCCCTGGTCATTTATCACAGTGAGACAGTAATACACATAAAAGCAGGTGTGGGGAGCTTTAAGGCACTACCAAAGAGCTAGAAATCAAGTCAGAAAAAGCAACTTTCATTCTGGAGTACCAGTGCCTTCCCAAAGTACTGTCCTGAAACAACTGCCTTGGTACAAAAACAATGGGAGAGCTCTTCATGCAAACAAACCCTTCATCTTTCCTCCCTTCTACTTCCCATATTTCACTTACCTTTCTCTTTTGAATGAGAGGTTGCTGAGGCCTGGGTTTTCTTCACCTCAAGAACCAATGTGTTTAGTTGTTTGTTTTTGTTTTGTTTTGTTTTGTATTGTAAAATAAAGACAGCTGCTGCATAGTAAATTTCTAATGGAATTATGACCTTGACTTGCTGTTTGAGGTACCTTCCAGGCAGGTGTATTGTATTGAGCACAGCTAGCCACATTGCCATGAAATCACCTGTACTTTCTCTTCTCTGGGATTCCACACCAAGAAATATACCTGAAGTAAACCACTTGAATATTAAAGCACTGTTTGTTTTTGGCAATGAAGACATAACCTCTGTCAGCACAGAGCATCCAGAGTCAAGAGTCTGAAAGTCAGTTGAAGACTTTCTTTAAAAGAGCTAATTAGCAATAAAGCTCAGGATGCTTAAAGAGCTGACCTTCAGAAGCCCTGGAGATTTAAGAAAATATTTCTAAGCCCATTCTGCATTTGCAGTTATTACTGAATGATTAATTTCTGCAGACATCATCCTACAGTGCTTCAACTCCATTTCCCACAGTGACCTCAACAGTCAAGAGAAGCAAATCAGAACAGTGTTGAAAACCAGTTAAAAGAGAAAAATAAAATTAATTAGTATATACTATGGAGATACTTTTCATGTCTGTGTACTTACAGCTAAACTGAGTTTTGCATTTAAACTGAGGATTCAGTTGTTTTGCTACGTATAAGAAACAGGGTGTGCATTAAGAATCACAGCACTAACTCTAAGGACACATAATAAATGTAATGACAAGTTACAAGTAAGCCTATTAATTAATATATTAAGTAAAATTCTTTTAAAATATGGGTTCTTTAAGAAACTTGATGCTTTGGGTTTGATCTTTTTTTGTTTCCATAGCCTTGATATTGGATTAATCCAGATTTTTGTTCTGCTTAAAGATCACAAAACCTTGTTTGACACCATATGAAGATTTTTCCAAGATTTTTTAAACTCTGTGATACTTATAGAATAATTCCCTTAAAGAAAGCCCTGGTACTTAATTTATTCCTTCAGGTGATGCTACAAGTGGAACTTCCAAGGTACTTGAGCTGCCCAGAGCCAGAATGACCCTTTCAAAATGTTCATCACTTCACACCGGGATTCTCAGTAGACAGCAGAGCCTCCACCATCTTTCAATAGGGACACTTGGCTTCACTTCTGTTGGAAGCAGAGGGAAGCAGCTGCTGCTTTGAAGGGTCTTTTCCAACCTGAATAGTTCTATGAGTCTATGAATGGTCAAGCTCTGTGAGCAGCAGTGTCAGCCCCACTGAGACCTGCCTTGTTGTGATGTCGTGGGAAAGGAAAAATACTTCTCGAACATCATCTAAAGTTAATCTGACAACACAGACATTCAGGGGCTTTGACTACTGAATGAACTTGTTAAAGTAAAAGGAGAAAATAGCATAAAACCATTTAGGCATATAGTACAGATATAATTACTTGGGATACAGGAGAGAGCAATACACTATATCAAATCAGTAGGCAAGGGATGCAAGTGCCTTACAGGGCCTCTGTTGAAGGTAATGACATGATTATGACTACACCTCTACAATTTTCAGCAATGTAATATTATATGCCTATTCATCTTCTTCTACCAAGAATGCCAAACTACTTATGTCTGCAATGAATTAAGATTCACCTTCTGTTCAAGATGGTAAAGTACTTTCAGACTAGATTAAGTTCTCTTTGACAGTAGAGTAAATCGGGAGAATTTTTGTTTGCTTTGATAGATTTAATCTCAGAGATCTGTTACACTATTAGGATTACCAAGAAAGGAGGAGAATCTGAGCACATAATGGTTCAACAGTAGCAGAATTTCTGTCTGTCAGTGTAAGGATAATACGGCCTGGAACTTGATAGTACAACTGGAAACTGTAAACTAATCACCCTGTTGGAGTTAGAAAGCACTTCTTCCACCCCTGTGTAGAGGTCTGCACACCTGGTGAATAGAGGCTTTGGTCACCTTTCTAAGAGTTATTGTCGTTTGACCCCTATTTGGGTGGTGCATTGGACGTGACAGATGAATATCTGATTGTACACAGCAAATGCTGTGTACAAACAGACAGACAGAATGCCTCCAGTATCTTATATTTATATGCTAAACACTTCTGCATGAAAAACAATTACTAGGAACATTTATGCAAAGAGACTATTTTAGAAATTTGTCCACATCCTAAGACAGTCTCTGTTTATATTACAGCATTTTGGAGTGTTTCTCCTGTGCCAGAACTCAGCTGTAGCTTCAACCTGGAAAAGTGATGTTATGTTGTTTTGTGGTTTGTTTTTTAGTTGTATTTTGGTTTTTTTTTTAAGAAAAAAGGAATGCCTGAGGATTCTCTAATCTCTGAGGATTAAAGTTTGTACTCAAAGAGTTACTGATGGATTTGGCATGATGAGATAATAAAATATTGGTGAGCTATAAAGGAAAATTTAGAGATTGCAAGGCTTACAGTGGCTCAGGGAAAAAAATGTCATGTAATTAGTACTGCACACTGCTCCAAAAAGATAGAGTTGTATGAAAAATTGTCATAGAATTGGGGAGGGGGAGGAAGGATGAATCTTGGATCTTCAAGAGAGGGAAACAAGAATTTCAACATGTATTTGTGCATACTGTTCATTTAGGCATTCCGGTCATTTTCTTTCATCTTGTAGTATTTTGTAGTACTGATCTGTGATCTTAGTGCCAGGATAATATGTCTATTCTTGGCAAGCTTATTCTTCAAAAGTTAGTCTCCCCTGCTTAGATGTTATTTAAATGGTACTTTAGCACAGTTCTTTAATCAGAAGAACAGTTTAAAATATTTAATGCTACAGGAAGAGCTCAGACCTTTCCAAGATGACTTTTTTTCATTTTCATCTATTTGAAAACCTTCTAGAAACAGTATTTTCAGCAACTAAACTTCCTAGGCAGTTTTCTGGCCAAAAGCTAAAAGAAAAACAAGATGCCCTTTCTCTCAGACAGGTTACCCAGTTGAGTACACCTGATAGGTTTGGGACAGTAGTGACCAAACGTCAGAAGCATCTGAGTAAAGCAACAACCCACCAGAATGGCTGGATCATGGGGACGGGTTTATACGTTGAAGCATGAAGACTAGAGTACGTACACTTGTTAGCCTAGCTAGTATCACTACCAATTCTACACATTTGTCCAAGTCTCTCTCTCGTTTCTCCCTCTATTAGAAAAGTGCTTATTTGAAAATGTATTTAAAATTGAACTGTCACTATAAAATGCAGAAACAAGGCAGCCTTGTCTAGTGATGAAGAAAGAAGACCAACAATCCTGTTTCTAAGCCCAGCTCAGCTAAAGATTTGCTGTGCATCCCTGGGCAAGTCACTTCACCTCTCTGTACTGAAGGGCACATTTAAAACGTACTGTGTAGCCATACATGGAGATACTTAAATGGAATGGAAAACTGAAAGCCATAAATCTGCATTCTCAGAAGTCAATTTGTCAAGTTAGTTAAGCTAGTGCAGCTTTAGTGCTTCTGTCATCTCAGTGTCATTACATACAGGTACGTGGGTCTGATTACAATTAGAAAGTGGGAGCATTAATACTCAGCTATTTTAAGGGCAAATGGGCAAAATGCCCATTAAAAAAAAAAAAAAAAGTTCATTAAGATGAAAGGCTTATACAGGGAAGGCAAGGTTAGTGACATGTAATCCCTGATGGTAATATGCTTCCTTGGGTGCTGCACAAAAGTACAAAGAATGGTGGAAAACTAAGCTGAAAAGACTAAGAAGTCTTTTTCAAGGGAGCTGCAAAATAAAGATTTTTTTATGGATATTAAGAGATTTACAGATATCATTTACACTGACTGGAATACGGCTTGCAGCCAGCCTGAACATCAGATCAGGTGTGTGACAGTCATTATATTGTATATAGCAATTTGGAGAACTGAAAGAAGACAGAATAACTGCGTTCCTCTTAAACCAAAACCAGACTCTGAAGAGAAGAGAGAAAGATAGACAAGGCCTACTATATTGTAAAAATTAAGAACTTAAAATGAGCTCCAAAGACATAGGCATATCAAGTGTTCATAGCAATATTCATTACTTCATAGGGCATTTTCTCAGCCACAGTGGGTCAGCCCTTCTGACTATATCAGAGCCTGTACTTATCATATAACCATATGATGATGATAGAATGGTTTGGCTTGGGAAGGACCTTAAAGATCATCTAGTTCCAGCCCCCCGACATGGATAGGGGCAGTGAGTTTATTTTATGGTGTATATCTTACAGTTCCACTAAGAGGAGAATTTCAAGTGAAAATACTGTTAAGGGAAGAAACATAGTGCAGAGAATGAAGATAATTTTCATTAAGTCAGGCAGTAAAAATAATTTTAAAAAGACTGCCTACAGCAGTAGTTCCAGACCTGTGTCTTAATAGCAACCTCTTGCCTGCCAAACTTTCAGATATTGCTTGTGGCTAGAGAGAGCTGCTGTCCAGATGCAAATTGAAGGGGAGGGCAAAGTACAACATTGTACGGAGGGCACTACATCCTCACGGCTGTTCCTCTTGCATCACCGAAACAACAGAGAACTGGCAAATGGTTTCAAGCATAGAAGGTAAGTGTGGGGAAATAAAAAGAAATTCTGAGTGACTAGGTAAAGGATGACAAATTTTGAAAAGAAAAGCCATGTCTTTCATTAGAGTAATTGCTAGAACATAAAAAACCCCCCAAAACCCAAAACAATCAAGCCTGCAGACATGCTGTGCTTCCTGTAAACTAATGTGAGAGTATAAGAGATCAGGACAGATAGCTAAGTTGAGCAGCAGTCCTGATTTTCTGGGAATTGTAGAAAATTATGTCTTGTAAAAGACCAGTTTTTGTTTTGTTCAGGCAGATCCCTTAGTTTTAACAATTTTAGAAAGTGCTTGCTGAAGGCAGTGAAACCAGCTTCAAAATACGGACAATAAAACAAAGATAAATTTAGATGCCTACATTTCACACTGCCTATTCATCCATCTCCAGGTTATTCTGCTTTCTTGGTAAAAATGGGAATGACACAGTGCTAGTTTATGTTTAATCTCTTATCTATGAGAAATAAAAGTAAAAATCACTAGATATGGAAGGAGAATTGCTTCACTGGGACACCAAGAGCATTTTTTCATTGAGCTGCTACTACAGGAACATGTTTTCTCCACATCTTTTCCCCAGCTCATTTCTTCATTCTGTTGTAGCCAGGGGTTATGTCCTATCCAGAAACCTGGAGCAGAGGCTAAAGCATGGGCCTCTCTCTCCTTCCACTTGCAAGTGAATGACTGACATTGCTGGCTGCATCAGCTACAGCCTTCTATGTCAAAATGTAACTGGTGAGAAACTCTTTCCTATCCCAAAACCTAGCTCCTCCTGCCATGTCCAATTACTAAAATCTCAGTAATTATAAAACCTTTCTTCTCCAGACAAATATAAATGTGACAGCTTCTCCTGCTGCTGAAGAGAGTTTAGACTTTTTATTATTTTTTTTCTAAGAAAATGTTGTGCTGGTAGGGAGCTAGGAAATCATGTCTTGGAGACTGATGCCCTTTCACTCGCAGGTTAACTGCAAGACAAGTCAAGCATTCTGGACTTTCTCTGTGCACACAAACACACACACAGACCTTGCCATGCAGCTCTGTAGCACTCCATTCTAAAGAAAAGTCTTGTGACAATACTGAATATTATGCTTGTAAGTCATCAATAAGCTTTAAAAAAACATAAAAAAAACAATTGAGGAGAAATTACATTTATGCCTGGCCCTTTGAAACTCCACTGCATTCCACAGGATACACCAAAAGGAGGGGTCAATGATGAAAGATCCAGAGGTGTTAGAAGCATTTTTCTTTCTAGGCATCTTGCCCCTATCGGTACAATCACACTGAGTATCTCAGAGACACAGTAGTTTGATTTCTGTCAGAGCAACCTCAAAGTTTCTGAGAAATCTGGATATCTCTTTGTTTTGTGCTTCTGAGTGAAAAAAAAATATAAAAAATTTCCCCATGCATTATTTTCTTTGCTCTGTTCCAATAATTACCCTCCTTCTGAGCACAGTCTTGATCCCCCATTGACAAGGAATAAAACTTGATGCACCTGCGGTGGAAATGAAAATTTAATAAATCTTGAGCCTTGCAGCTAAGGCCTACTTGTTTAACTCTGCAGAAAATGTGATGCTAATTTAGCCAATGCATCTACCTTTCAAATATCATAGTGAAAGAAAGCAAGCAGGCGAGCAGGTCTGTACCTTTGAGGCAGGTGGTTGCGCTCTGCTGTTTCAGGATCTGTGTTGAGACAAGGCAGTGGGGAATGGTACGAGTCTCATAACAAGATAACCAACTTGTCTCCTGTCTTCAGTGCAATTGCTTAGCAAGGGCCAAAGACTGCAGAGGCAGGGGGGACACACAAATCTTCGCCACAGTGTCTTTGCCTCTCTGTTGTGAGGCACAGCCAATCAAGGCAGCAGGGTGCAAACCACAAACCGAGCAGGAACTCACAGGCACGGCAGCTTACCGAGCTGGGTGTGGGACTCAGCTTAGTGTGGTTTATTCTCTTACTGCAAGGGTTACAGCTGCTCTAGAGCAGTTTCTCTGAATTCTCCAGCTGTTTGCTGCTCCAGCCACATGTCATGCACTGGGGCACCCCATAACTTGCTCAATGGTCAGCTATTTAGTGTATCTGTCTGGAAAGCACTGGCCCCTTTGGACACAAGTAGTGATTGCTGGTAGCGAGCTGTCCAAGTCCTCCTAAAACGTGCCCTCTTCTCTGATATGGGTTGACAGTGGTGGTCATAAGCCATCAGCATTTTAACTTTTGGAGCACCTTTCCTGTCACACATCCCATTGGATGTGACAGAGCCCATGGGTGCATACACACAGTGCACCCACATGGTACAATGTGCTCTTATCTCTGTAAGTAAACATAGGCAAATATAAAGACCATCTTGTGCCTGTATCAGGCAAGTATTAGTTGATGTAAGAAAAAGTCCAGGACTTCATCAGGTTTTGTGATTACTGTGGACTGGGGGGCCTGTCTTCAAGCTGTGAAGAGGTATGGAAATCTGATACTTCTAAGAACACAGAAAAGGCACATTTGCCTATTTAGTTGTTGCATCAGTTTAGTCACCAGCAGGGGTGTATTTCAGGAGGCCAGTGGCCTGGACAGGGTGACTTCCCAAAGCAGTGATGATTTGCCTGGCCAACACCTGTATTACAGCGAAAAAAAACTACAATGAAGGCTTTCTCCTCAAGTGTGTAAGGGCTGAAAAGACACTGCTGGGTGCCTGCTCTAAGCTGTGCCCCTCACACCTCTGTCAGTTCCTCTTCCCACCACCCCTACAGAAAATGGCAGGGGTCTGCCATCCCCCACAGCAAGGGCTGGCCAAAAAAAAGTGAATTATTATTGGGTAATAAAAGGAAGAAGTGGGCTCAAGGAGGTGATTGACAGCAGCTCTTCAGGGATAAGGAAGGCTTGGGAGCCAGGGAGGGGTGGGGCATGAGGAGTGATTGACAGTCCTTCTGCATGCAAGGAACCTCTGAGGGAAGGGAGGGCTGGTTGATAGCATTCTGATTGGGTTAAGAGAGAAAGGGGGAGGGTGTTTGCAGGTGATTGGCAGCAGTTTGACTCCCAGGGAAGCGTTCACAGAACAGTCACTGGTGTTCAGGCTACCTGAGGTAGCGAGGCACAGAGATGGGTGATAAGGGGAGGACTGGCTCTGGTGGTGTGAGTCCGCCCATGTGTCCTCACTTACATCAACCCCATTGTTAATTAGCTCCACACATTAGTTACACTGTATCAAGAGTTACTTCTGCCCGGTGCTCATCCTGTTCCCACCACGTCCTGGCCTCCCAAAAGGCTGTTTTCCTCCAACTTTTTCTTCCCTACCCTCAGACCTCCAGGTCCTCCTCCTGACTGAGTGCTGCTGAGGGCCAGCCTGGCCACCGTGGGAGAATGGGGATGGGTGACTGGAAAGCTGGTTGCTACTGGAAAGCAGAGACCCTCCTTAAGAAACACAACCCTTGCCCTGGCCCACGGGCTGCCTGGTGCTGTGCCTGCAAACATTAGCACCAGGCATTTCAGACAAAAGTAAAAAAGGGGTTGACACCACGTGAAATTTCTCCCTGCAGCCATCACTCTAAGACCAGTTAGGATCACAGACTACAAACACAGTCTAAATTTTTTCTGGTAGATCGTAAGCTAGGAAAGAACCATTTGCTGCAGCTGAAAAAGATTCATAAATTATCAAGTTCTTGAGTCAGTGAGATCCACACACATTGATTTCTTGAAGTCAATTTTCTTGACTTTGTACCTGTTTCAGGATCCGGATGGGATTCCATTTCCTTGAGTATGGATTTAAAGCCTGGTCAAATACTCAATGCCTTTTCCAGCCTCCTGCTCAGAAGCAGCAGAAAAAATGTTCTAACTCCTCATTATTGTTGATTTGAAGAACAAGCAGCCAAGTTGCTCAGATTCCATCGGTGTCCTGCAAAAGAGCACAAGTGTTACAAACAGATATGGGCAAAATTTTATTGATAATATGGAAACATCTGATATTGAAAAAAAAAAGTATTTCTAGTAATATATTTTGTCCAAAACATTATAAAGAAGGATTAAGCTATTTTTTGACTTTTTATTAAATTATTCTTTTGTCATTTTCAATGGTTTAAATACTTCCAATATTAAATGTTCTGATTTTTCAGCTTAAAACATCTCTTTACCTCAAAATTCACCCTGATGTGAATAAAAAAAATATAAATGCCTTAAACAAACAAATAAACAAATATATTTTCAGGCAAAACACAACTTTCCATTTGGCCTAAGATAAAATGCTCACAAATATTCAGCCAAAACGATTTTTTGTTTTGCATTAGAAACATTAATCTTGCAAGGAAACTAAAAATCAGTTATATATGCAGCATTGTAGCACTAATCACAAAATTTGCCTCAAGAACAAAGGCACATAATGAAATAATCAAATGTTGATGTCCTGTCTACTAACACTAAGACCTAAACAGTGTTCAGCCTCATTTATACGACATGATTTGTCTGACGTTAGCTGACAAGCAAAATACAGGTAATTAATGTGTGGCTATATCCAGGCTTCAGGCCTTTATAGTCTCAATGGCTCAGTATGGATATTATTTAAACACAAACATCTACCAAATGTCATAGTTCAAGGATTTTTATTTTTTTTTAATTTTATTTTGTCAGAGGAGGATCTTTTAGGCTAATTACTTGTTTTAGTTATGATTCAACTATTTGGTCAGATTTTTATCCCTAGCACAACCTACCCTTTTAGTGTCTTAAAGTACTGGATGAATAACTACATCTGAGAATTAAGAGTTTATAATTTGTCAATGTAGAAGTCCTCTGTGGTATTGCCCTCAAAACACTTGTATTGTAATGCCATGTCACTGTAGTATGTTCTTTTAATACCTCTGAAATACTCCTGAACTCCTGAAGTGCAGGGGAAGTATATACTGGCATTGTTAATGCTATTCTTTTTGTATGGGTACAGAACTTCACATTTTCACTCTTGAACTTTTTACCCTTTACTACAAAGAAAGAAACAGAAGAATGCATGGCAACACCCATCAGAAACCTAGACCTACAAAAATCAAACTGAGTGCTGAGTGGGCACCCAGCTAAGGAAAACATGGGTACTCAATTTTCTGTTGCAGTAAGTTAGGATTGCAAGGGGATTATCTGATCGACTCACAAAACAAAGCAGCTCAACGTGTGCTCCATATTAGCAATGTCACAGTGCGACTCTGACAGAGAGAGAAACATACAAAAACAAAAGAGGAATCTCATGATTGAAGTTTTTAATGGCTTCATTGAAACACATGATAAAATCAGTTTCTATCAGCAGGAGAGAGACAGATAAAAATGGATTCCATTTGAAGTGCAAACAACAAAGACACACAGGGAGCTGTAAAACATACAGCACCCTCCTCGTAAAGATCCCACTTTCTCTCAGTTCCAAGTGTTTGCAACTGTCTCTCCCTGTGAAATCTTAATTAAACCGATATATTTCCCATCTAAGTCATTTGAAAATGTGTGTAGTTTGAGAAAAAGGTTAATTAGCTCTATTTTTTAAAAAATTAAGAAGGTACCATTTGATCTTTTGCTTGAAATTCATGCCTATGCTTGCATGAAAAATATCCCTATCCCTCAGTCAGGGCTGTGGTATCTAGCAGAGAGAAGCATGTTTGTAAGTGGAGCTGTGGGGAGGGGACTCAGTTGGAAAACAGACTTTTATGATGAATTTTAATACTTTTACCTTTTGTTTTCATAAAGTGCATTACAGATTGCCTCCCTTCTTGTGGCTCGGTGTTTGTCAGGGTTTGAAATCAAATAGATACATGATGAAGGCAGACCCTTTTCTGGTGACTCAGCTGGGAATTGCTCAGAAATCTACCCAGCTAGCTAATAAAAGGGAGGAAGGAGAACAGGAACGTTTCATAGAGCTATGAAATGACAATTCACAAGCATAATTTAAATAATTTGGAGGCTGTATTCCCTTTTTATGCTATTACTGCATTGACTAAAATGCACCTCCTATTGAGTATACCAGCTGTGAAAGCTGACAGATCCAAACCAGCAGTCTAGAAATACTGTTGTTACAGTTTAGCAGAGCAATTCACAGACAAATGGAAGCTCTTGTTCTAATTCCTTCACCTCCCTGCTCTTGTTTAGAGCCCTTGAACAATTCCATAAACAGAAGGGTTGCAACAGATTGACACGAGACATTTCCTTCCCTTCTCCCTGGTCCCAGATACTGCCCTTTTGCTGTAGTGTAACTTTCACTGGGTTTGACATTTGCATTTGGATGTTGTCGCGGGTGTGATCAAAACACTAGCTACTATAACATCGTAAGTCAACTGAAGCTGTGGTTTAGCAGAAGAAGGTGTTAGGCTACATTTAAACAAGCTTACTGGAAAAGAAAATCAGAAATTTCTTTTGTAATTGCTAGTGCTCTCTGTGTTCTTGGTAGACTTCTCATTGGGAAACATCTGAATATGGTGTTTAACCTATAAACGTCAAAGTACTTTATTATTATGGCATATATTATTGAGTAGAACCAAACCACTTTCCTTCTGAGTTTGGTGTCAAACTGGTGTCAAACTCTCCAAATGAAAAGCTGGGTATATTCTCTGCATTTTCTCCCTGGGTCTGTCATGATTGCTGTCTTTTTTTTTTGTTAAGGACAGTAGAATGGGACCAAAAGGTTATTGCAGAAAGCAGTATATTCTGTCTTCCAGTTCTTTAATTTTGGTACTATGGAATCCCAATGTTGGATGTCTCATACAGATGAGAAGTGGAGAACAAAATTATTTCTGTTGCTGCTCCTTTCTGCAGAATTTTAAGTGAATGGCATCATGTTTGAGCTGTTTCCTTTGCAGAACTGTGTGGAGTTTTCCAGTTTGGGGAACAGAATAAGCACCGTGAGAAATGTCTGGCATCACTTACTGGCTCTAGATGCAAAATAACTTTTTTACCCAAGGCACTCAGGAAGCACATGAATAACTTCCTGAAAACCTATTCTGAAGCCCGAGTGAAAGTCAGAGAAGCAACCTTTAATTATCCTTGGACCACCCAGAATACACTGAGTGGCTGGTGAACAAATGCACAGTCCAGTTTCCTTTCTGAGATTGTTGATGTGATATGCCACAGGATGAATGGTTGTGGAAAGAACTGGTGGCATGTCTGTAAGTGCTTTGCACAGCTGGATTATTTTATCAGTACTGGATTAGAGAAAAGTCAGGCACCATTGTCAACAGGTCTTCTTCAACAGTAGAGAGTTTTCATTGTATGTAGAGTATGGGAAGGAATCAAGGATGACTTAAGAAGGCCTGGTAATTAAAATTAGGAAGTTTGGGGAGGGATTATTTAAGCTAATTGCTCAAGGAATGATAACAAGTATTTACAGCTACACAAACAACCAGAAAGAGTAAACAAACCCAACTTTTCTGTGGTATTTTCAGAAAAATGTACTTTAAATGCCAACACCTTTACAAGAACTTAGGGAAAATTATATCACTGTTAACGTCAGGGTTACGTATCAGTGGAAATATTTTTTAATATAAAGACAAATGAGCTGAAATACTGAGAACAGAAGAGAAATAAGCATCCACTTGGCTTTTCTGAAAATTAGTGGGTTGAAAATAAGCAAGACAAACTAATATTTCCTGGCTCTAAAATAAATATTAATACAAATTGGGATTTATATTGCTCTTTCATAGCTATATTTTCCTAGACTAATGAAGGGAATTGAATCAGAGAAGGCACACAGAATCTGTGTACACAAATTCCTAGTTATACAAGTACTAATCTGAGAATAGGGTAATTAAAATGGCTGCTTGGTGCAATGATAGCCCAGACAACTTTAGTTCCTAAGCAGCACCCCAGGTGTTTGTCAGTTAGCAAGTGCTGAAGCAGTTTCAGCTGGCAGGTTTGCTCAGTCTGCACTTCCGACAGATGCCACCGGTAGAAACAAGTTGGTTTCCAAGCAAATGTGACTATGCAAGAAATCATATTAAAGATGCCATAACGCACATAAGAGCACTACAGGAGTGTACAGGGTCAGGCAAAAGGCCCATCTGGCCCAGTGTCCTCTAGCTGAGAGTGCCAATAAGATATATTTACAGAAAATGGGCAGGGAGAAAAGAAACAAAATGAGCCTTCTCTTGACATTTCTTCCTGGATTTGTTCCCTGCAACAATCTAGGGACTTGAGCCAGAGATTGTATTTGAAAAATTCTAGTTAAGAGCCACTTATTTCCTGTAAATTTGTCTATGTTTTTGCCTTTCACTACAGTCTGTGGCAAAAAATGTGCACAATTTACTTAATGAACACTATAGAATAATATTTCCTTTTTGTTTAAACTACTACCTGGTTATTTTGATAACGTAGGTTTGTTCCTCCTGGAGAAGGTAGGTTATGCTAACTTAGAATCATAGAATCATAAAGGCTGGAAAAGACTTTCAAGATCCCCAAGTCATACCCCCCATTCTACAACCCCTAACCACTAAATCATCTCCCGAAACACCACATCCAACTGTTTTTTGAACACCTCCAGGGATGCTGCCTCCACCACCTCCCTGGGAAGCCTGTTCCAATGCCTCACCAGTCTTCCTCTGAATAATTTTTCCCAATATCCGATCTGAACTTCCCCTGGTGCATCTTGGCCCCATTTCCTCTTGTCCTGTTGCTAGTCACTAGGGAGAGGAGGCCAAAACCCAACTCACCACAACCTCCTTTCAGGCAGTTGTAGAGGGCAATGAGGTCTCCTCTCAGCCATCTCTTCTCCAGGCTGAACTTAATGGACTTCAAGTCAGTATGTAACAAAAGTTTACATTTCAAGACAAAGACTCAGTGTTTACTACTCAAACATGTTTACCATTGACATGTAAGTAATTTTTTTCTATTTCATAATGAATCAAATTGGTTGAGAAATTTTGTAGCTTAGGAAACCTGTAACAGCATATGACAGCTGTGGTCTTTGTTTTCAGTAGCATCTCTAGACATTGTTTTTAGCTCTGAATCTGCAAGTTCTTGATAATTTCTCTCTAACATGTTTATAGTAAAAAGAAATGGAAAGAGTTATAATAGTAAAGTATCAATCAATCAGTAGTAAAGTATCCAAACTACAATTATAATATAATGATATATATATATTTAATATAAATTTTTCTGCCTGCTAACATCCTTGCAGAGAAACTGAACATAAAAGGGGCCATTGAAAGTGAACTTCCTGTTGCTCATCCTATTGTACTGTGTTTCTTCTTTCACCTTATGGACACACTGATGGAATAACAAGAGTCATGTTCTATTCCTGCCCATGTGATAACTATGCCCAGTAGATATGGCATCTGCTAGATAGAGGAATGATGTATTTTCAGAAAGGCACTGGGTGTATTAGATGAGAATCTGAATTTTGAAAACTTGATTTTCAAAGGAAAAGAAAGAATGAAGCACAAGCAGAGGACCAAAGTTTTATTTCCAGAGGCAATTAAGGTAGCTGTTGCCTACATTTTCTATATGATACATTTTTTAAGATCCTGGTACAATTATCATAAAGTCAAAGTGAGAAAAAACAATTTTGTTTTCCCTCCCCCTTCTTCACTAAAAACACAGCACTCTCATTTAGAACTAGGGTTATAAACAAAGGACGTAGAATTGCTCATCAAGTCAATTTGCATTCTGAGGAACAAATAGATGG
>NW_009952294.1:0-10734 GCF_000747805.2 Chaetura pelagica | reverse complement strand
ATGAAATTGCAGTTAATTTTGCTGAAATGGACTGTTATATTTTTAAGTAGAAGTGAAAGAAAATGAGACAGAGGAGGTATACTGCTAGGAATTGAACTTCAAATACAAGATTAAATTATTAGTAGGAACGTGGCACTGCTGGGAACAGCATGAGCTGCTAGATGAAGCCACTGACCTGTTGGCTTTCAGAAACAACCAGGTATCTGCCTTGCCATAGTAAATTAGATGAATTATTGGTAGTGATGGGCCTGTCACATTGCACATTCCTGTCACCAAGTGATGTATGTGAAAGTGAATTCCTGCTTTTTAAGCTCCATCCAGCTTCTGCTGAAGTCACAACTGCATGCATCTGTTCTCTACAATGAAATAACTGCATTGTGACACTTCTCTAGTACAGGTGTGCATAATAATTTTGATTAATTTTATACTGACAGACAAGATAAATTCAAGGCTGTTTAATGATGGCACTAAAATCTGGGATCTATGGAATTAGACTAAGGAAAACTTTATCATGAGGGTTTACATTTCAATGCCCTTTTTTCCTCTCTCAGCAAAAGATGGCATGTGCTTCCACCCCATCACTGGTTAACTCCAAAGTAGCATGTGGTTTAAAGCAGTTTCAAAACAAGTCAGAATAAACAACTAACATTTGGTCACTCAGTTCTGTAGGTGTGTCACTGTCTAAGCTAGCTACTGCCCTTCACCTGAGTTTTGGTAACTGACAGTATATGCAGTTCTTACTCCATCCCATTTGTGAAGTAAAATACCTGAACTTCAACAGGCCCCTGAAAAAAAATTTCGAAGCTCTGTACTCATTAATGACCAGAAGTAACTTCCACATGCAACTGTAAACAGTTTCTCCATCAGGTCAGTCTATTTGGTACACCCCAGACCAGAAGTCATTTGTGTGACTCTTCGGGGAGACTGAGGACATTATCAGATCCAGTGCTTGAAAAAATTATCAACCACAGAAAAACAAGGAATGAAAGAGAAAATCAACACACAGAAAAGGTGATCTTAGTGCTGATTTTGCAGGCTTGTAATTGGAAGCCAGAGCTCTTTCAGTGTCTGTAATGTCTCTCTTGAGGCATGTTAATGTCTATTCTCAGCATGCCAAACTAGGAAAAGTCTGCCTTATCTTCCCTTTCCCATCGTTCTAGACTGCACCAGAACTAATAGGACAAACAGGAGTCAAGATAACTAAAATAAAACTAGATGTTGTACCTCCTATTCTATGCTGTCCCCTAAGAGAGCTACTATCAAAGGCTATTCACCAACACTGTATTTCTCTCAGCTCCTACCAAAATTTTCCAGTTCAGACAAACTTCAACCAAACCAGCTCAGGCTTGTGTTTAAGAACATATGTGCTAAAACTTCGTTGATTAAAAATGAGAATGCTTTCCGTACCAAAAAGTGTGCTGTGTGGTAACAATTAAAAATCCATGCACTGTAAAAAGTAAAAACTACAGGTCAACACTTTTTTAAAAAAGAGGAAAATGGATGCATTTAGGAATAATGGATTGGTTATAGTAATGTCTTGTATAGTCACAAATAGAGTTGCATTGTGCATGTTTAAATCCAGCAAACATTTCCCTGTCTCAGTCTGTCTGTTGTCTTAGTCACTATTTGGTACTACTTGGTTTGATCAAAAGATTTCATTCAAAACTGGAATAGCAGGGTCTCTATTTATGGTTATTCTTAAAATAACTTGACAGAAAGTGCATTGGGATCCCACAACCAGGAAAACAGAGAATTGCTTTGGGTCAGGACTGAGGTGCCTGCACAGAACAAGGAAAATCAAATCAAATCAGTAGGGGAATAACAAGTAATCAGTGTAAATGGACACTTGTTTAAACTATGCAGTAGTGTTGGGACTGAAAAGCACAAAGACTGATACTAGAAGAACAGGCATGTTGTAAAATTATAAATTAAATGCTGTGAAAAGGTGGGTAAAGATCAATAGAGTGATTACAGTAAATTTGTAATACAGTTTGCTTTATACTTTATCCCAGCTATAGATGTTTTGCATAATTCAGAGATTACTGGTATTCACACAAACTATACAGCTTATATCAGGTGAAAGAGGAAATTAATTATTTGGGTTTTGGGCAGGATTCAAAAAAGTCCTCTACTTTCCAGCTGGATCATTACTTTCAGAATAAAACGTCAGACAATATTCACTGTGAAATACCATGGGAATAAGATGACTGTGTACTGGTGTTAACTAAGTCATTATGGCACTGTGACACAAACCAAAGAGGAATTGCCCACTGGCAGCATATTTTTAGAGATTTAGGTTAGATATTAGGAGAAAACTCTTTAGAGTGAGAGTGTTGAGACACTCGAACAGGTTGCCCCGGGAAGCTGTGGATTCCCCCTCCCTGGAAGTGTTCAAGGACAAGTTGGATGGGGTTTGGAGCAACCTGGTCTACTGGGAAGCATCCCTGCCTATGCAGGGGGGTTGGAACTAGATGATCTTTAAGGTCTCTTCCAACTCAAACCATTCTATAATTCTACGATATTACAGAGATCTGAAAAAATAAAGGCTGTTTATCCATAAGTAAATAATTCTACCTAACATTTAAACTATAAAATTGTAACTTGTGAATCATTGATACTACCAGGAGTTAATTTTCTTCTGATAGACTTCTAAAATGCTGTAAATTTAATTTGGCCTGAAGTTGTAGTAGGAAACTTCACTAAAGAAGCCAGTACTTAATATCAGAAGAAATCTACTAAAAAATTTTGGCTTGTTTTTCTAAAACTTAAGTGTCAGATATTGAATACAAAGTTGCAGGACATGACTATTCAAGCTGACATACTGTCCAAACCAACCAAAGTCACTATGTACAGCATTTAGTCAGCTGCTGCACCACCCACCCTGACCCATCAGTCCTAAACGTTTTTGCATTTTAGATGCAGTCAATATGACATAAAGGATATCATGTTGTCTTGTTTCACCAAGAGGAAAATAGAAGTGCTGCAATTTTTGGACAGGGTGACAACAAATGTTGTGGCATGTGCCAAACTCAATTCAAACAGACAGAAAATGACAGGGGTTTTTACTGGTGGGGATGTGTGGTCTGCTTGCTGCAGCTGTTGTGCAGAGAAAGTATATTGAAGTGCTTGCTAGTCCTTCCTCTGCAATAACATTCAGGCTCTATCTGTGTAGCAAATCCAGGTGCAGGAGGCAGCTCCTTGTTTATGGCAGCTATAGCGTATGGTCAACAGCTGGCAGGCACACTGTGTTGAGGCATGAGGTCTTCAAACACTGCTTAATGTTCCATAACATATGTACTGAAATATCTCATCTCCATGGAAGCAGAGACTAGTATTTCAGCACAATTTATTTGTTGGCTGATAACAAATCAGCTAACACTCAAAATGCTAGACATTACTAGCCTTTTTTTCTTTTTTTTAACTCAAAACAGAGACAAGCACTATAATCTGTGGCCTTTCTGCTCTCTACCTTCCATGCTTGCCTTCTCCTTCTCACCAGACAGAAATCACAGTCTTCTCCCTCTTCCAGAAAACTTAAACATTTTCAGATTAATAGTTTCAGCTAATCAGGTATTTGGAACACTGCACAGCTCCTTACATAAGAAACTTCAGAAAATAATTTCCTATGGGAAATGAAATAATTTTTAATATAAATAAATTCCTAACAGCTTGTGTTCTTGTATTACTTTTTTAGTTATATTTTTTATTTCGATTGTTCCAAACTGCAACATTAGCTTCAAGCAGAGTAGCCCGGGAATCACCAGAATCTTTTATATGATTAGATATTTTATTTCACCCACGCTAAATTCTATTTACAGTTAACTGGGAAAAATAATAATCAAAACTAAGAAACTGAAGAAACAAGGTTCCTCCAGTGTGTGCTCCATATTAAGAAATATGCATATCTTGCACTCTTAGGCCCATAACTTTTTATTTTCAGACAAAATTGGTGCTGAAAGATATGCTTAAGCTCTTCACAGCAAAGGGAGGGTTTGTGGTTTTTGTTGTTAGTTGGTTTGGGGCTTTTTTGTGGTGTTTGTTTGTTTGTTTGTTTTTGGGGTTTTTTTGTTTGGTTTGGTTTGGTTTTTCATTTTGATTCCTATGACTATGTGCAATAATGTGAAGATATTAACATTTCAAATGGGAATAATCCCATTCCTTCCCCTCAGCTCAAGCTATGCACTTGTGCAGAAAGTTGTACCCACGTAACCCTAGTGGAAAACCTAATAATTTTTAGATGGATGAGTTGGGTTTTTTTCCCCATGTAGCTTCCTTAATCTCACATAATCTCTAGGGAGAATTGAGCAGAAATTCATGAAGGGGAAGAGGAGAGGAAAAGGGAAGTTGTCAACCACTGGAGGTATTTAGTTGTAGTACAAAATAATAGCCCTTTAGACAACTCTGGCAATTATGAGACACTTTAAAGCATGTGTAAATTGCACTGCATTTGCACACACTCTAATAACATTTTACATTACCAGGACTACGTGAAAAACTGTAAATAAAAAGTGAACCAAATACATGCACTGCAGAATTCAGTTACCTGTAGTTTCCTTTGATCAACTGTCTCTATGGAAAATGTGCTGCATAAGGGCAATTATATTCTATTTACTGAGAAGTCCCTGAAGACAGTGAATTTAAACTTTTGTGATCAGTGGAGCCCTAAAGTTTGTACAATTAGGTTGCAGCCTTCTACATAGAAGTATGCATGATAGTAGTCTTACTTTTCTGAGCTCTCAAATCCCTTAAAAGCAGATGATGCACTTGGTAGATGCACCTTGAAAATTTGGATGAAAGCCTGAGAACCCTTTATTACGAATAAGTTAATATAGCTAATTAAAGTTGCATCAATTTTCTTCAATGTTCTACAGCAGATACAAGGTGGATGAGCATAAAAAAGCTCACTTAACCAGATTGAATGTGGTTACAAAGACATTCTCACTGGCAGTAACATAAATAACAAAATAAACTCAAGTAATAGTGCATGACAGTTGTCCTCTTAGGATCTAGGCAAAAAATGTGGTCATCTCATCCAGCAATCCCTGTGAGTGAAAGTTTTGACAGAGATAATGCTTTTAATTATACAATCTTAGCAATGTATGGTTAAAAGCTGAAGGAAAACACAGAGTGGGAAAATGTTATTTGAATAACATGATTTTTGTTGTTCTTGATTTATAAATATTAGAAATTCCAGTTGAGAATCCCCTTGGAGCAAAAAACAGGACTTTTTTCTTTTTTGTATGTTAGCTGTACCTGTATTTTATCACTCTAAAATGCCTTTATGTCCTGTAACGTAGGTGTTATCTTCAGTGGCACACAAGTCTTCTAACTTTTCATAAATCAACCAATTGTGGACAAAGCTCAAAACATAGCCTCAGATTTTAGCACAAGGGTCCTGGCTTTTTTAGACTGACCCACCATCAGAGATGCTCAGGAAGGGTAAGCTGAAAATACCTTTCTAGTATTCTCTAGGCCTATAACCAAACTCAAGAAATAAAGGTAGATTTTTCCCACCATAACCAGAGGAATATATCCCTCTATATCTGTTCCAGGAGGGGTCTCTCACCAGCTTCTCTCCTTTGGCCATGAATTATACCAACAGCCCTCCCTTATTGCCTGCTTACCCTGATAGTAGCTTGGATAGTTTGATGGTTTAGTCATTGAACTGGATACAGGCCTATCACAGATTTCCTCTGTAGTCTTGGACAAATCTCTTGCTTCCTCTGATGGTAAAATGAGGCTAACACCTCTCAAACTCGTAAGGATATTAGTTTTTGTGAGGTATTCTGCTATTAGAGAACAGATGCTTCAAAAAAGCCAGTAAATATACAGTGATCTTTGAGTCCTAGTCCTCCACAGCTTATTTTATTATTTTTATTTTTAAAAAAAACAACAAACTTTCCACTTAATAAATCCCAGCTGGATGACTGTTCTTTTTTTACTCAGCAGCTCTCACATTAGTTTTCTACAGTGGAACCAATTTTCTTCCCTTTTCCTTTTTGGAGCTTTTTACCCTTTGCTGATTTAGTACAACATATCCTTCCAAACATATTTATTTGCTGCATTTTATCCTCACATCCCCAAGTGCCTTATAAATGCATGTATATAAAAAACCTTCAAGGAAATAAGACTGCTGCAGGGATGCCACATAACAGACAGATAAACAAGCTATTAAATAGTTAGCTATATGGTCCCTTCACGATAATATCGAAACACCCACCACGGGAGGTACAGAAGAAATACCATCTATACTACAGTAACTGCAGGGAGGAGCTTTTAATTGTGTATAAAGTAATATGATGAGGTCACTAAAGTTAACTTTCTATTCTTTTAAGTGTTACATCTCATCCATAGCTGGTTGCAAGGTCAGCACCTTCTATGGATGTTGGTGTAACAGAAACTCAGAGAAGTATTCTGCATACTAAATTGTCTTGATCTGTTTCAACAAAGTTCTGCTTGGAGACTCTTAGCTGAGAATTAGGAAAGCATGATCCTAATAGTGTAAATGAAATATGGAGGTAAGAATTCAAAGTGGGTGTAAATACAACTGATGTCAATTTAGGGAATGCTCTACACAGCTCTACACCTCTCTGCTGAGCTGGATTCTACAACAAAGGAGTTTATGAGGGCTTGCTACCTTCTCTAGGAAAGACACTATGGTTCAGGACAGTGTCTATATGGAAAAAAACTATTAAAACATTTATACATCATAATTTAAACTAGCCAACAAAAGAACACACACAGAATAAATAACAGCACCATCTTCTCATTTTTCTTCTGTATTTTTTCACCTTTGTCTTAGGAATAAGGATTTGTCTCAAGAAATTGCAATCTTAAAGATTAGGTTTTCAACTGTGCTGTACTCTCCTGTTTTGCTCCACGTCTTGTGGGGCATGTGTCTGACATAATGCAGCAATAATGTTCCTTTTAAGGCAGTAAGTAGATGTGGGGTAGAGGGTGCTGGTCCTGGTTCTGTAAAATTTTCACTTAAATGAGCAAAACAACCCAGCTTCTTATGTTCACATCTCCCCTGTTAAAAAAAAGGAAGTGTTTCAGACACTTGGGATATAAACACAGAAGGCAGCAGGTAAGAACAGGAGGGCTACAGTGAACTGTGAATCTGTCTGGCTTTGTCAATTATCATAAGAGTTATAAAATCTGTTAGCATTCAACTCCAGCCATTGGCAGTTGGCACTGCAGCTAATGGACTGAATGATGCCTCAGAGGCGTTTTTCTAGCCGATTAACTCCAGGAAATTTAACACCTGTGTAAAAAATATCACCCCTCCCCCGCCCAATAATAATAAAAAATAAATTCAGCAGAACATTTTTCTGAGGCAGCACTCGTGTCACATCAAAATCAGCTTTCCCAGCACCCAGACAAGGAGCAGTGTCCCAAGAAAGACAAGTTCTGGACAGCATTGCTATGAAATCACCAGGGACCTATTTTATAGATAACAGTGATGAATTTAGAGGGAAGAGTTGATGGATAGCTAACAGATTTATTTTTACTCCTCATTCTATTCCCCCACCTTCAAAGTAACTAACAAATAGCAAACAGATGGTGTTAGCAGTCCAGTTCTCCTAATGAGGATGTTATCTCAGGAGCAGAGTTGTGGGACCCAAACAAGTGAAATGAAGGTAGTGATTTTATCTGTCATCTTTTTCCCTCTGGTATAAATGCAGGATGAACTTGCTGAGTCTCTACCATGCTCCCAAACAGAAGGGGCTATGATAAGTTCTTGCCTGGCTTCCACTGACAGGAATCAAACATCTATTGCAGCAAATTTACAAACTACCATTTAAAAATTACATTAGAGAGAAGGCTCCACAATTTGAGCATTAAAGCTTTCTCTGGTTCCTCTGTTTCTGGGTTCCTCTGCTGGATCTGCAAAGAACAGTGTGCAGCTTGCAATATCTCTGGGCAGTCCACTGGGACATTGTGGTATCTTGGGGTAGAGTTCATTTTATTCATATCATAGAACTGCACTCTAAGATCCCAGCGAGACATTGGTTTTGAGTTGTGCAATGTACACACTCACATTCAGTCCTGTCTTACATCATGGTTAATCCTGTGTATATAAATCAGTTGCTACTTAATATGAATAAAAATATCACAATTTGACTCAGCAACATAGGCAGGGGATTAGGATAGACAACTAAATTGGTCGGCCGCTCGGCTACCAGTCAGCAGAAATGATGCCCCTCAGCATGTAAAATGCTATGTGATTTTCAGAACTACATTTATTAATACTGAATAAATGCATAATAATATGTACCTATAAAATTGTGTGGGTATTTCAGAGCAAAACTCTTCATGCCCTTAATGCTGCATTAGATGTCTGGCTGCTGGTTTCTGCATTTTAAAATGAGTTAATTAGTATCTGATTATCAATGTCTTACATCTGTCAAGTGTAAGAAATATTTCACCTAGGTAGTTAAATTGTTCCATTTGGAAGCTGTTTTATACATAAATACAACAACAATATTACTCAAGGTATGTGCATAATGACAGAGTGGTGAAAGATTTCAAAGCATTAAAGAATCAATAGTCTTCAAGGTAAGACAAAAATGCCTGTGATCTTTCCTTAATATCAGAAATGGGGAATGGCATTGGTATGACCTACTTTGAAACAGGCAAACTGAAAAGAAAAAAAAAAAAATCTATGGAACTATCAAGCAGCCACTAATTCCTAAGAGTTTACAGGAGAGAATACAGACCATGGCTGGATCTGAATTCAGCCGCTGGGTAAATGAGATTTTCAGCAATTGAATTGCAGAGCAGCAGGAGAAAAGAGGAATGAAAAAGGAAGAAAATCCAAATCCAAAAGATTTTATCTGTCCTCAGAGAAGCACTATTTAAAACAAATTGTAACCAGTTATAACTCTGCACTGTATGACTCTGAGGACATGTTCTCCTGCCAAGGCAACTCATTCCTTGTGCGCTCAGGAAGGGAGGAATATGCCCCCCAAATATTTTATGACATCTTATGAGGAAATGGAGGGCAGCCTCATCTATATCTTATTTTCTACCTGTCTGTGATGATTATTTCAGGTGATTATTTCTGTGAAGACCTGCTGTAACTGGTTTCCCACCTTATAATTTCCTATAAATTGTGCCCCCTGCTTTTCACAGACATTTGGAAATTATTTTTTTGTTGTTGTTTTAGAAACATTATTATATTATGGCAATAACCCACCATATTCTTGCCAAGTTTCTTATTAGTATCAGCAGCATCCACCACAATCCAACTCTTCCCTCTGCTCAGCAAGCTGCCTTCTCAGTGGATGATGAAACTTGGCATGGATAAAGAGCAAATCTTACTAGCAATGACCACACGTGCTGTGCAAGGGTTTGTATGTGATCTATATTGCTGAAGGAAGACACGGAACCTGATTACAAAAGAGGATTTTGTAAAGGGTTCATCTCTATGGTTGCTCAGTCAGCACAGGCAAAGCTTGCACATCTCTTTTCTTTTTATTTCAATGGTTTGAGATAAAATCTGCTTCAGTCCATTCTGGTTTCCATCCGTAGCCCACAGGAATTTAGGAAAGCAGGGCTTTCCTATACCTACTTTTTCATGCTTTGTAACACTGATAGTTAGCATTTGGAAAGCACTTTACTGTTTCAACTTGCTGTCTAATTAAACAACACTGTAAGATACCAGCTCCCCTGAAAAGGAAACAGTTACTCAGTCAGAGTACTGCCCAACCATTGTCTGAGATATTGTTCTAAAAATAGGGAGCTGCTGTGATTTCTCACAGTATGACAGCAGCAGGGAAACACTGACTTCTTGACACTCAGACATATTCTTTCCAACATCAGGACCCTAATTCTTACTGATGGGAACACCACTGTAAGGCAACATAGAGAGGTTTTTAGGTGTTTGAACACTTCCGGGTAGTTGCATTCCCAATTTTGCATTCTGTGCCATGTTCCCCAGTTGCCTAACTTGCTTGCATGTTAGAAGGCATCTGAGTTCCTGCTGGAGCCAAATCCAGAATTCTCCTCGTAAGGAAGTCTGATTGCATTTCAGATGTGATTGTGGACCATGCCTAGAGCATGGCTTAAAAAAAATTTCTGAACATATTAAGTGTCACATCCAAGATAAGAGTCTGCAAGCATGGATATTTAAACCAGTTTTCTGCCTTTTTACTTTTTTTTTTTTTTTTTTTAAGAAATGTAGCAAATGTGTCTGATAAAGAAGGAAATTGCAGGTCCTTCAGCAGTGTACCTGAACCCTACTGGCTCCTTGCAAACTTGTGAAAATCCCTTTCACATCTAGACTTCAAACATCTGGTGTGCTCTCTAGAATGCAGGAATGACAAATCTTATGTTTAGCATCAGAAGAGACAAACCCAGAGCACAGCAGAAAAGTTGAAGGAATCACTTTACATTCTAGGCAACAACTGTTACAGGCTGTATAGGTTCTCCTTACCAAAAAAGTGGAAGGAAAACCTTCAAGTGAAACAGCAGAAGATGCTCTCATTACAAGCCTACAACACCTAATCTGAATTCTTCTTTGCTACCGTCCTTGTGGGACTGCTACTGTCACAGGAGCAGCCAAACCACTCTCCTGCAGCAAAATAAGCCTTCTTACAAGATGTGCAAGTGCAATGTTCCATGAAGTTGCATTTGAGGACCTGTGCTTTTAAGGAAAGGGAGCATGGCAGCCAGCTGACCTACATTTACAGCTGAAGACACAAAGATGACCCACAGCTAACCCACAACACA
>NW_009952293.1:0-2478 GCF_000747805.2 Chaetura pelagica | reverse complement strand
GGACCCAGGCGTCCGGGCTCACCCAGGTAGTTCTGCCAGCAGTTCTTGGTCTGGTTCTGGTTGGGGAAGCGACTGTCGAACGGGGCCGTTTTGTACCTCTCCAGCTTGGCCTTCATGTCCTCGGCCATGGCTGCCCAATTAACCCCTCATTAGCGCTAATTAACGACCCCCCCCGGCTCATTAACACCCCCCGGGGCTCATTAATCCCCCCTGATAATGATTAATTGGCCTATTAAGTCTCTTTGTTAACAAAAATGAAGGGAGAGAGAAGGAGATTGAGGAATAACTCATTGGGAAGGAGATAATTAATCGATTAATTAATTAATTAGGATCCCTGCTGCTAATTTACAATCTCAGGGAGCTAATTAAGACCCCCTCGGGTTAATTATTCTCCTTGATAATGATTAATTGGCCTATTAAGTGTCTTCGATAAAGGAAGAAGGG
The DNA here is from genome assembly GCF_000747805.2 of Chaetura pelagica. Lineage (NCBI taxonomy): Eukaryota > Metazoa > Chordata > Aves > Apodiformes > Apodidae > Chaetura > Chaetura pelagica. The sequence continues at coordinate 2,034 of NW_009952293.1, read as the reverse complement.
AAAGGAGAAGATTGAGGGAGAAACACATTGAGAAGGACACAATTAATCGATTAATTAATTAATTAGGATCCCTACCGCTCATTAACAATCTCAGGGAACTAATTAAGGCCCCCCCGGGTTAATTATTCCCCTTCATAATGATTAATTGGCTTAATAAGTGTCTTCGATAAGGGAAAAAGGGAAAGGAGAAGATTGAGGAAAAAACTCATTGGGAAGGAGGCAATTAATCGATTAATTAATTAATTAGAATCTATTCTGCTAACTAACAATCTCAGGGGACTAATTAAGACCCCCCTTAGGTTAATTAATCCCCCCTGATAATGATTAATTTCCCTATTAAGTCCCTTTGATAATGATAAAGGAACAGGGGAAAGGAGAAAATTGAGGGAGAAACTCATTGGGAAGGAGGCAATTAATCGATTAATTAATTAATTAGGATCCCTGCTGCTAATTAACAATCTCAGGGAACTAATTAAGACCTCCCCGGGTTAATTAATCCCTCCTGATAATGATTAATTTGCCTATTAAGTCTTTTTGATAACAATAATGAAGGGAGAGAGAAGGAGATTGAGAGGGAAACTCATTGGGAAGGAAGCAATTAATCGATTAATTAATTAGGATCCCTAATTAACAATCTCAGGGAACTAATTAAGACCCCCCTGGGTTAATTAATCCCCTCTGATAATGATTAATTGGCCTATTAAGTCTCTTTGGTTACAATAATGAAGGGAGAGAGAAGGAGATTGAGAGAGAAACACATTGGGAAAGAGGCAATTAATCGATTAATTAATTAATAAAGATCCCTACCACTTATTAACAAACTCATGGAACTAATTAAGAACCCCCTGGGTTAATTAATCCCCCCTGATAATGATTGATTGGTTTATTAAGTCTCTTTGGTAACAATAATGAAAGGAGATAGAAGGAGATTGAAAAAGACTCATTGGGAGAGAGATAATTAATCGATTAATTAATTAATTAGGATCTCCACTACTAATTAATAATCTCCAGGAACTAATTAACACCCTTCTGGGTTAATTAACTAATCCTCATAACTCTCTTATTAATTCTGTTTGATAAGGATAAAGGGGGAGGGGAAAGCAGAGAGACACATTAGGAGATAATTAATCGATTAATTAATTAATTAGGATCCCTACCACTCATTAACAATCTCGGGGGACTAATTAAGACTCCTCTTGGTTAATTAATCTCTCCTGATAATGACTAATTATCTTTGACAACAATAAATAGAGGCAAAAAAGAAAGAGGAAATAATTAATCAATTAATTAATTAGGATCTCTACCACTAATTAATAACACCCAGGAACTAATTAACACCCCCTGGGTTAATTAATGACTCCTGATAATTATTAACCTTCTTATTAATTCTCTTTGGAAGGATAAAGAAACAGGGGAAACCCAACAGAGAGGTACATTAGGAGATAATTAATTGATTAGTTAATTAATTAGGATCCCTACCACTAATTAACAACTTCAGGGGACTAATTAACACCCCCCTGGGTTAATTAATTGCCCCTAATAGTAATTAATTGTCTTTAGTAATGATAAAGGGTGACAAGAAAACAGAATGAGATTGTGGGAGACACATTGAGAAATAATTAATGGATTAATTAATTAGGGTCCCTACCACTAATTAACAATCTCAAGGGGCTAATTAAGACTCCCAGGGATTAATTAATTGCTCCTGATAATGATTAATTAGCTTAGATAATGATAGAAGAGAGAAAAGGAAACTAGCAAAGAGATGCATGGAGAGAAAAGTAATTAATGGGTTAATCAATTAATGGATTAATTAACACCCTCGGGACTAATTAACACTTTCCAGGGGTTAATTAAGTCCTGGGGGGGGCAATTAATTGCTTTTAATAACGACTCATCTCATTTGTGGCCAATAAAGGGGGATGAGAGGAAACTTGAGATGAGTCATTAATCGATTAATTGATTAATTAATGGATTAATAAGCCCAGTCCCTCCCTAACCCTCCCCCAGTCCCTCCCAGTGCTCCCAGTTCCC
>NW_009952292.1:5508-5891 GCF_000747805.2 Chaetura pelagica | reverse complement strand
ACCCATGCCTTGACTGCGGGAAGAGCTTTGCGAGAAGCTCTGTGCTCATCAACCATCAAAGCATCCACACAGATGAGAAACCCTACGTGTGTCCTGACTGTGGGAAGAGATTTGCCAGGAGCTATGATCTGATCAACAATCAACGCATCCACACGGGAGAGAAGCCCTACAAGTGTCCTGACTGTGGGAAGAGCTTTGCCTGGAGCTCTGTGCTCATCAACCATCAACGCATCCACACAGGTGAGAAACCCTACGTGTGTCCTAACTGTGGGAAGAGATTTGCCAGGAGCTATGATCTGATCAACCATCAACGCATCCACACAGGTGAGAAGCCCTACGTGTGTCCCAACTGTGGGAAGAGCTTTGCCTGGAGCTCTGTGCTC
>NW_009952292.1:0-3414 GCF_000747805.2 Chaetura pelagica | reverse complement strand
GAGCTGTGTGCCATTTCCAAGTAATTTCTAAGAACTGCCTGACCTGCTGAACTACTGTGACACCAAGTGTGCTCCCCTATCAGAGGAGATCCCTTCTGGCACTCCAAACCTAGCAAGAATTTCCTGCAATACAATTTGACTGACTTCCTTGCCTTGCTTGGTGCCCCATGGAAAGGCCTCAGGCCAACCTGAGAAGCTATCTACTAACACCAACAAGTACCTGGACCCATTTTGCCAGAGATAAGACTGAGCTGCTGGAGTGGGCCTCCACCCCCTCCAGCCCTCAGAACCTTAGCCTTGTCTCCATCCTGTCTGGAAGGCCTTTTGGGATGCAAAGGAGAAGGGTTTCAATGGGGTTTGGACAGCCATTCCAGCAAGTATGGGTCCTGAGGGCAGGTGTCTCACACCACCCCATGGGGGCTCCAAGGCTGCACTCTTCCTTCCTGCTCATTTTTACATACAGAAAATCACCAGTCCTGGATCCAGCCTTGAGCCAGCCAACCTGCAAGAGAGTGTTGGTGCAAGAAATTAGAACAGCACAAGTAGCTCCTGTGTCCAACACAAACTGCCCATGTACTTGCCCAGCTTTACGGTCACCAGGGGCTCTGCTGGGGAATTCAACTCTGCCCCCAGTCAGTCTGAGTTCCTATCTCGATCTATTGTCACTATTTTGGACATAGGATCTAATTTAGACCTAGAGGAGCCCCTTCAGCAGGGGACTGGGGACAATCACCTTTTCCAATGCCCCTCTTGTTTACAATATACACACTGATTTTACCCCAACTGACCTCGATTTCAGCAGTGCCTCCTAGACAATGATCCCACACATCTCACTCTGCCCTGGCCTCTGCTTTTTTGCTGGCCATGCATTCTGTTACCCAGGGATGACCAGCATAGAAACAACATGTTATCAGTTGACAAGTAGCTCCAAATGTATCCATTTCCTAGCAGGTTCACATAGTCTCTCTCTAGAGATGGAAAATGCCTTGTCAGACTCCTGTTTAACCTCCTAAACAAGTTGGTTGGTTTGGTTTGGTTTGCAGGTGCCACCCTGGACCCCCAATAAAATGAATTCCTGACATCACTTCAGTCTGTCCAGGCAAAGAAGCCTCGTTGCCCTTAGTCTTGACCCATGAGCGTCTAGTTGGCCTTTGTCCTCCTCACCCCAGAGTGTGTGCGTGGGGGGCTGGAGCGAGCGGCCTTGCGGCAGGTGCTTTGTTGTCCTGTTGGGCCCAACCCACGACGTTGGCAAATAGATTGCACTGAGTTACCCAGAAAAGGAGGGTGTCCACACACCCTGGTGTTGGTTGACACTCTCAGCAGACGGCCCAAAGCTTTTCCTTGTGGCACCAATCAGTCACGTTGGAGGTCTGCTATAAAAAAAATATCTAAGGGGCTGACTGGACTCTTAGGCTGGAATCAGTCTTCAGATAACCTGCCACCGAGAGTGGAACTCTAAACGCAGTAAAAGAGTCACTTGGCTGGTTATTTTAATGGTCTTGCAGGACCAGATAAATTTATTTTAAGTTATTTTTTTAATCCAGCAAGGATATATGCAGGAGAGAAATGCATAAAGTGTGCTCTGTTTTTGTTAGTTTTATTTTTGTGGACTTCTTGATTCACAGAAAATGAAGGTCTACTGTGCAATCATGGTCCTGCAGCCAATGAGACCTCTGCTGAATCAAAAAGCTTCTGTCTAGGACTGAGGGCATGTGGGTTTGAAACAAATTTTAAGTCAATTTTTCTCTGGTTGTCGTGGGTTATGTTGTCTGGAGTATAAGAATCATTAGGCAATATGCTTTTTTATTTGTTCTTAAATAAGACTAATTTGAAGCACTTAGACATCAGTAAGGGTGCATCCTCCTGCAGCCAGTAGTACCTGCATGACTGTTCATCCTTGATAAAACAATCCTCATATACCTCCCCATGAACATGAGGATTGTCCTGTTGGACACTCAGATAAATCATACTTCCCAGGTGAAGTGAAGAAGGGAGATGAGTTCTGTGAAGGTAAAGCTGCAGTGTAAATTGGCTTAAACTGACCAAGAAAGCAAATTCTTGTCTTCTTTTGTGTTTAGATCTCTAGCTGCTGTAAAGTTTAGTGTAATTGTTTGCTCCTGCTGTGAGCAAATATTCTCTTTTCCTTTATTTGTCAAGTCTGAAAAATCAGGTAAATTCCTGCAGTTGTTTGCCTCCCGTCCCTGCTTCCCGGCCCCAACTGACTTTGCTCCCCGTTGCTGTCCCTCCTCCCCCCAGCGGCACAGGGGGACAGGGAAGGGGCTTTCCGGCCACTTGGTCACTCGCTGTTTCCAGCTGCTCCTTCCCCGGCATGGGGAGGACTCCTCACAGCCTTCCCCTGCTCCAGCGCGGGGTCCCTGCCACGGGAGAGAGTCCTTCAGCAACCCTCCGACAGGAGTCCCTCCCTGTTCCCCCTCAGGAACAGACGCTGCAGCGTGGGCTGCCCACAGAGCCACGGGCTTCTTGGGGCTCCACGGGCTTCTTTGCAGGTCCCATCTGTGCCCCCGTGGTCCTTCCCGGGCTGCAGGGGAAACTGTGCTCGGGCACCTGCTCCCCCTCCTTCCTCCCCGCCCTTGGTATCTCTGCTCCAGCGCTGCTCCCACCGCTGCTCTCATTGGGCTCCACAGAGTTCTCCACCTCCCCCTCTCTTCTGCTCTCACGTTTCCCCTCCTTTCATATCTCAGTGGCAGAGGCCCATCCCTGGTCTCTGATGCCTCAGCCTTGGCCAGAGCTGTGGCTGCAGTTTTTAGAGCTGGGGGAGCTTTACATCTTCTTACAGGGGCCACCACTGGGCCCGTCTCTGACTAGCAATGCCCATACCAAACCAAACCAGCACATCATAGACATCTACAAGGTCTTTTGCCCCTTTAGGGGATCCCTATTTCACCCCAAGTGTTGGGGGGCTTCAATGGGAGGATGCCCAAATCATCTCACAGAGGGTGGGTGCAGTAGGAGGACTCCAGCTCAGCCTAGGAGTCTCTGAGATTCAGCACTTCCCAAAGACCTCTCACCCAATGTCTCCTCACCTTGCTCTTTGGGAGTGTCATTTCACCTTGCACTCTGTTTTCTCTCAGGTCACCATTGATGTACCCCCCCCCAATAAAATCCTTGGAAGTGCCCTGAGGGTAAGCATCAGCTTGAACAAAATTTCAGCTTTATTGACCCATTTTATGATCCGTCCAACTGCTCCAAGGGCTTTGGTCATGGCTCAACCTTCATGAAACATCCTCCAGTCCATGTGGGTGACAAACTTCCTGTTGGTGAGGAATGCAGTAAAGGGTAAGGATCTGCCCACCTTATCTCCACCATTGGAAGAAGATCCACCAGGCCCATCTCTGCTGGCAGCACCTCATTTCTGGTCCCATAGTGACACCCTCTCCTTGGTGCCATGTCCCA
>NW_009952291.1:7698-8130 GCF_000747805.2 Chaetura pelagica | reverse complement strand
AGGAGAGGAGGTGGGGAGGGGGCAGAAAGAACAAAGGGGACAGGAGGTCAGAAGAGGGTGGGACAGGAAGGGACAGGGGGCAGGACAGGAGGGGACAGGAGATGCAGAGGGGGCAGAAAGAATGAAGGGGACAAGAGATGAGGAGGTGACAGGAAGGGACAGGAGGTGAGGAGGGGAGAGAAAGAATGAAGGGGACAAGGGATGAGGAGGGGACAGGACAGAAGTTGAGAAAGGGACAGGAAAGGAAAGGACAGGAGGTGGAGAGGGGGCAGGAGGTGGGGAGGGGGCAGGAAGGGACAGGAGGTGGGGAGAGGACAGGAGGTGGGGAGGGGGCAGGAAGAATGAAGGGGACAAGAGATGAGGAGGGGACTGGAAGGGAGGTGAGGAAGGGACAGGAAAGGAAAGGACAGGAGGTGGAGAGGGGGCAGGGGG
>NW_009952291.1:6732-7376 GCF_000747805.2 Chaetura pelagica | reverse complement strand
GGTGAAGAGCGGGCGCCTGGTGGTGGAGGTGGGCGGGCGCTGCCAGTTCCCCCAGGTCAGACCCTTCCTCGACCAAGTGGCCAAGAAACTGCCCTTCCCGGCCATCCCCGTCAGCAGGGAAGGGCTGCAGGAGATGAGGAAGGAGGAAGAGGAGAAGAAAGTCACCAACCAGAACCCCTGGACCTTCGAGAGGGTGGTGACCACCAACATGCTGGGCATGCGCAAGTACCTGAGCCCCTGCGACCTGCGCTTCAAGGGGCGCTACTGGGGGAAGTTCTTCCTCAAGCACCGGGTCTGAGCAGCCCCCCCGGCTGCATTAAACCTTCCCAACCCCTCCCTCGTGGCTCCTGGTGGGTTCTTGAGGTGTCAAACGGAGGTGGGAGAACCCCAGGATGCCCTGGGACCCCAAACACAACAGCTCCGAGTGGAGAGCGGGTGATGTTTTTAATTGAGGAGGGGGCAGCTGAGCATCCCGAGAGAGGGGGTGACACCAAGATGTCACCTCAAACGAGCTGGGAGGGAGGGAAGAGGCTCCTTTTCCACCCGGATCCAGGCAGGTTCCTCTCCTGGGGGAAGTTCTTCCTCAAGCACCGGGTCTGAGCAGCCCCTGGGGGCTTCATTGAACCTTCCCAGCTTCCCCGTGG
>NW_009952291.1:6209-6695 GCF_000747805.2 Chaetura pelagica | reverse complement strand
CTGACTGTGGTGGGAGAACCCCAGGATGGTTTGGGAGACGGTTCCACCAGTGGTTCCACCTCCCTGTTCCTGAGGAGGTGGTGGTTGAGCAGCCAGAGAGGGGGTGACACCAAGATGTCACCTCAAACGAGCTGGGAGGGAGGGAAGAGGCTCCTTTTTCCACCCAGATCCAGGCAGGTTCCTCTCCTGGGGGAAGTTCTTCCTCAAGCACCGGGTCTGAGCAGCCCCTGGGGGCTTCATTGAACCTTCCCAGCTTCCCCGTGGAGGTGTCAAACGGAGGTGGGAGAACCCCAGGATGCCCTGGGACCTCCCCAACCCCAAACACAACAGCTCCGAGTGGAGAGCGGGTGATGTTTTTAATTGAGGAGGGGGCAGCTGAGCATCCCGAGAGAGGGGGTGACACCAAGATGTCACCTCAAACGAGCTCCAAGCTGGGGGAGAGGCTCCTTTTCCCACCCGGAGCAAGGCAGGGCCCTCCAGGCTGCC
>NW_009952291.1:5595-6001 GCF_000747805.2 Chaetura pelagica | reverse complement strand
GAAAGGCCACCTGCAAGGGGGGAGACGTGGCTGCCACCACCGGGCTTGTCCCCTGTCCCTTGTCCCCTCTCCCTGGCCTTTGTCCCTCCTCCTCTGTCCCTCTCACTGACCCTTGTCCCCTCTCTCTGGCCTTTGTCCCATCTCCCCAGCCCCTCTCCTGTCCCTCATCCCCTTCTTCCCTGTCCCTTGTCCCCCCAACCCGTCTCCCTTGTCCCCCCCCCTTATCTCTTGTCCCCTCTCTCCTTGTCCTTTGTCACCCCCCCTCCTTATCCCTTGTCCCCTCTCCCCCTGTCCCTTGTCCCCCATCTCTGCTGGTGAGTCCAAGGGGGGGGGAGATGAATCCCACCTGGCTCAACCCCTGCTGAGATCCAACCCCCCCTCCCCGGCTGTGGGGGGGGGGGGGGGC
>NW_009952291.1:4032-5137 GCF_000747805.2 Chaetura pelagica | reverse complement strand
AGGGACAAGGACTGGGGAAGGGGACAAGGGACAGGGAGGAGGGACAAGGGACAGGGAGAGGGGACAAGGGACAGGGAGGGGGGACAAGGGACAGGGAGAGGAGCTGGAGAGAAGGACAAAGGAGCAGGGTTTGGGAGGAGGGGACAAGGGAGGGGGGAGAAGGGGCAGAGGGGTGGGTGTGCTGTGTCCCTGCATGGCACGGGGACGTGTCCCCATCGCTGTCACTTACCCAAAGCCTGGGGGTGTCCCCAGCCCCCCTGTCACCTCACCCCGAGGGCTCTGGCCCCACAGCTGTCACGAGTTGGGCCAGGGACGTGCTCAGCCTGGGGCAGCCCCCATCCCCAGTTGGGGTGTCCGGGGGTACCAGCACCCCCTCCTTTTGTCCCCCCCCACTGTCACACACAGGCACAGGGTGGGTCCGCAGGGGGGTTTATTGTCTGGGGAATGAGGGCCCGGAGGGGACAAGGTCCCCTGGTGGCTCCATCTGCTGTGGCACAAGGGGACAGCAAAGCCCCTGGTGGCTGCTGGTGCCACCAAAGCCCCTGATGTCCCTCCTGTGTCCGTGTCCCTTGTCCTGAGAGGGTCTGGCATCCCCCCTTGTGCCCCCCAGCAAGAGGTGACAGAGCAGGGGAAGGTGATTGATCCCCAAAGGGAGAAGGAAGCGGATGAGTCTTTGTCCCCTTCCCGTGGGGGACACGGGAGCCAGAGCCTGGGGACCCTCTGGCAGGGGGAAGGGGCTCCCAAGGGACCCCTCCAAGGAGGAATGTGGAGCTGGAGCCGGGATGGGGGGGTCGGGACCAGGGCTGGGGAGGGTCCTGGGGGTGGGAGACATCAAGGCTGGGATGGCTGGAGGCATCTGGGGAGGGAAAGGGGAGATGTTGGGGGGCTGAGGGGAGCAGGGAAGGGGGAGACCCAGGTGGGGAACACGGAGCTGAAACCCAGAGCCCCAAACCCTGCAGACCCCCAAAGACAGACCCCCAAGTCCTGCAGACCCCCCAACACTGCAGGTCCCAAACCCTGCAGACCCCTGAGCACCCTACACCCCAAACCCTGCAAACCCCCCAACACTGCAGACCCCAAGCCCTGCAGACCCCCAAAGACAGAC
>NW_009952291.1:2032-2753 GCF_000747805.2 Chaetura pelagica | reverse complement strand
CAGCAGTGTCAGTCTGTCTCACCCTCCTGGCCTCACTTTGGTACTTCACAGCCTTTTTGGTGTCGGCCACGGCACGCTCCACAAAGCCCACCGACTGGTCCATGTTGTTCTCGATGCGGTCGATCATGGCTCCCTAGGGAGGGACACACTGAGAGCACCCCGGGGGGGGCAGCACCCACCCACCCACCCTCCTGGTCATCCCAGTGCCCGGCCCTCATTGTCCTCCTCTCCAGGTCTCTGCCCATCCTGGTGTCACGCACAGGTCCCTGCTTGTCCTCATGGCCAGGTCTCTGCTTGTCCTTCTGCCCAGGTCACTGTTGGTCCCCATGCCCAGGTCCCTCCTTGACCCCATGCCCAGGTCCCTGTTTATCCTTGTGCCCATGTCCCTGCTTGTCCCCAAACCCAGGTCCTTGCTCATCCCCATGTCCCTCTTAGTCCCCGTAACCATGTCCCTGCTTGTCCCCATGCCCAGGTCCCTGCTGGTCCCCACACCCACCCCCCTGCTGGTCCCCAGGCCCAGGGGGGGGTCCCAGCTGTGCCCTCCCCACACCTGGTTCTCCACCAGCATGGCGATGTCCACGAACATGTCGTGCAGCTCCTTGATGCTGCTCTCCAGCCGCACGATGTCCTTGTGCCGCCCCTCGATCTCGCTCAGCGCCTGCTTCGAGATCTGCGACTCCATGATCTGTGATGGGGGGGGACAGGGGGAGCTCAGGGGGGG
>NW_009952291.1:0-1043 GCF_000747805.2 Chaetura pelagica | reverse complement strand
AGGGGGCGGGGCCCGGGAGGAGGGGGCGGGGCCACGCACTGATCTCGAGCTGCCGCTGGATCCGGCCCTTGCTGCGCTCCCGGAAATCCACCTGCGCCTCGTTGTACTTGGTCATCACATCCACGAACTTGCGGGACAGGACGGAGTGCTGGGGACAGGGACACAGGCTGGGGACAGGGACATGGGCTGGGGACAGGGACATGGATTGGGGACAGGGCCACGGGCTGGGGGCAGGGACATGGATTGGGGACAGGGACACGGGCTGGGGACAGGGACATGGATTGGGGACAGGGACACGGGCTGGGGACACCCTGGGATGTTGTGTCCCAACCCCAGGGGACAGGGACACGGGCTGGGGACCACGGGGCAGACAGGGACACGGGCTGGGGACACCCTGGGATGTTGTGTCCGAACACCAGGGGACAGGGACACGGGCTGGGGACACCGTGGGATGTTGTGTCCCAACCCCAGGGGACAGGGACACGGGCTCGGGACACCCTGGGATGTTGTGTCCCAACCCCAGGGGACAGGGACATGGGCTGGGGACACCCTGAGATGTTGTGTCCCAACCCCAGGGGACAGGGACAGGGGCTGGGGACAGGGACACGGGCTGGGGACACCCTGGGATGTTGTGTCCGAACACCAGGGGACAGGGACACGGGCTGGGGACACCGTGGGATGTTGTGACGCGGGCTGGGGACCCCCTGGGGTGTTGTGTCCCAACCCCAGGGGACAGGGACATGGACTGGGGACACCTCAGGATGTTGTGTCCCAACCCCAGGGGACAGGGACACGGGCTGGGGACACCCCAGGATGTTGTGTCCCAACCCCAGGGGACAGGGACCTGGGGGGAAGGACAAGGGACAAAGGTGGGAGCCCCAGGGACACCCAGGACAGGCCACACCTCTATCCCCCGGGGACCTGGGGTGGGGACAGTCCCAGCAGCAGGTCCCAGGGCCAGGAGCTCACCTGGGACTTGCGTATCCGGAGGTCAGCGGAGGACCTGGCCTCATCCTGCTCGATGTTCCTCTCCATGCCTGGAA
>NW_009952290.1:0-518 GCF_000747805.2 Chaetura pelagica | reverse complement strand
CCCAGATTCTTGCCAAGCCATGCTCTCCCATTTCACAGGTAGACAAAATGGAGTGTTACAGAACTGATGGAAGCAATGATCTTTCATGTCAGGAATTCCATAAAGGGGGGAAGAAAACCTGCAACCAACCACCTGCCACTTAAAACCAAGCACATGGAGGCTGAAGTGTCCAAAGGGCAGGGCAGGCAACTGTTTAACACTGAAAAAGTAACAGTTTCTAGAGCCAGGAGACTCTAATTCTGTCAAGGGTTCATATGTCAAAGTCAAAATGTTACATTTCACTCTGGAAACAGCAGGCAGAACATAACCTTTGAAATGGTTCCAGAAAGACTCTCTCCCAAAGAGCTGGGCAGATGAACACAGCAACCAACTGAATGCACTTTTAAATTAGACCCTGTGCAGAAAACACTACATTAAACTAAGCCCAGGGAGGCCCAGAGCCACAAAGAAATTGGCTGTTTCCTCAATCCATAGTATCCTTATTTTGTTTGTGTGATACCTTGGAAATGTAGTGGTAG
>NW_009952289.1:12171-12992 GCF_000747805.2 Chaetura pelagica | reverse complement strand
TTGGAAAGCAGCAGAAGTGCCAAAGCCTTCTGCCTTAAAATTTCCCTGAAATGTGGTGGGGAAACTAGTGGAGAAGCAAAACACAAAGCAAAATCCCCTCAGCTCTGCTCTGCAGTTGGGTGAACCTGAAGGAGAAATGCTGACAGCTCACAGCTCCCTTAGGCATCAAAAGCAAGCAACAAACAGACTGAACAGAAAGGGATCTGCAAAAGGAATTTGTGAAAGACAAGTGGCAGTCTGTGTTTCTAACAGCAATAAAGTAGATATTTTTGTGATAAGTCTGCTTTAAATTCCCCCTGTCTTTTCCTTCCATGGACAGGTCTCCATGCCCAGAGGCAGCAGATGTCCAACAGCAGCTCCATCAGGCAGTTCCTCCTCCTGGCATTCGCAGACAGGCGGGAGCTGCAGCTCCTGCACTTCTGGCTCTTCCTGGGCATCTACCTGGCTGCCCTCCTGGGCAACGGCCTCATCATCAGCACCATCGCCTGGGACCACCCCCTCCACCCCCCCATGTACTTCTTCCTGCTCAACCTCTCCCTGCTCGACCTGGGCTGCATCTCCACCACCCTCCCCAAAGCCATGGCCAATTCCCTCTGGGACACCAGGAGCATCTCCTATACAGGATGTGCTGCACAGGTCTTGTTTTTTGTCTCCTACTTTGAAGCAGAGTGGTCCCTTCTGACCATCATGTGCTATGACCGCTACGTGGCCATCTGCAGACCCCTGCACTACGGGACCCTCCTGGGCAGCAGAGCTTGTGTCCACATGGCAGCAGCTGCCTGGGCCTCTGGGTTTCTCAATGCTCTGCTGCACACAGCCAG
>NW_009952289.1:9694-11497 GCF_000747805.2 Chaetura pelagica | reverse complement strand
GTCCCCCAGCCATGTCACTTGCACCACTCAGCTCTCTGTGTCATTGATACAGATATTAAACAGGACTGGTCCCAGTACGGACCCCTGAGGGACACTTGTCACCATCTCCATCTGGACACTGAGCCATTCACCACTGCCCTCTGGGTCTGACCAGCTAACCCATTCCTCATCCACTGAGCAGCCCACACATCAAATCCTTCTCTCTCCTGGTCAGAGAGTGACATTGGTGACATCATGATGTGTTACACGTCATTGGTGACATCATCATGGGTAACAACAGAATTGGTGATGTCATAAGGGGCAACAAAATAATAGTGATAAGTCGTGTGGGTGACATCGTCATGTGTGACGTCATAATGCAGGACACAATGGGGGATGTCCTAAGGGGTTACATCACACTGGGTGACATCATAATGAAGGACGTGACAAGGGGTGACATTATAATAGGTTCTGGCTGTGCTGGAGCTCCTGCCCTGCGAGCAGGATGGTTGGTGGGGCAGCCAGAGGAGCCCGAGGCCTCTGCTGCTTCTGGGTTTGTGACAAACAAACAGGCAGGCAGGGCCGGGGGTCGCTCGGCAGCGTTTGTGGAGCTTGAGGTTCAAGGCTGGACTGTGAGGGGCACAGAGGAGCCAGAGGTCACTGTGCTTCTTCTGCTGCTTTTGTGAGAAACGTTTCTCTGATCTTATTGCACCTGTTTTGTTCCTTTCGCAGGGAACGGGTCGTTCCTGTCCCTGGGAATCTGACTCAGTGTCCTTTTGCCGTTTTAAAAAGCCCTTTTCCTTTCTTGTTTATTGCAGCTTGTCCCTCTGTGGTTCTTTTGTTGTTGTTTTGTGTGTGTGTTTCGGGTTTTTTTATTATTCTTACTTCTGAAAAAAAGAGAAACAAAAACTAAGTCAGACTTTTGTAACCTGTGTTTGCTGATCCTCATGAACTTGTCTATAGTTGTTCCTCATCCCACCTGTTTCTGCCCCTTCCCTGCTCCAGTTTTACTTTCTATTCCTGAAGTCTCCCTTCCTTGTTCTCCTTTTCTCCCACCTGGGGAGGCAGGTGGGGGTCAGTTCTGTGCTCTGGGCTGTGGTTCTGCCCCCTGGGCCCAGACCCTCCTCAGCCCTGGTTTTGGCCACAGCATCATCAAGTGCTGACATTTGTGTCTGTTTGTTCTGCTCCCCAGGGTCTATTCAGTGTGAAAAATGGATGTTGTTGGTTGGTTTTTTCAATGAGATCCTGGAGCCTTCAGAGCAGGACACGTTTTATTACTGGGGATGGATGAAAAGACCTTCTGTGCAGCCCTCCAGGAGCCGAGGGCAGGTGAGGGCTGGGCTGGGGGTGCCTGTGCTGGGGGGGCAGCGTTGCAGGGGAGAAGCTGGGGATCCCTGCTGGGCGCACCCCAGCCTGGCATTTCCCTCCTGCTGGTTTCCTGCAACAACTTTGGGGCTTCTGCTTTGTCAGCTCAAGTATCCACTGGGCTGGAATTGTGGGTTGGCTGCAGAAATCCCAGTGCTGCTGGTCCTGGCTGCCTGTGGCTGAGCTGGCTGTGCTGGGAGCTGGGGTTGTGCTGGGGCTGTGCTGGGAGCTGGGGCTGTGCTGGGAGCTGGGGCTGCTCCGTGGGGTGTTCTGTGCTGTTTGGGTTGGTGGGTTCTGCTGGGTGCTCTGGGGCCAGTGCTCACTGTGCCTGACCCCCAGGCCTGGGGGGAACCCTGGGTCTTTGCATCTCCCAGGCAAGTCAGGGGTTGCATCCCTAGGGAGTGTGTGATGTGTTCTCTGAAATACCTGCACGTGGGATTTGCCATGGGCAGCTCAGCA
>NW_009952289.1:8998-9304 GCF_000747805.2 Chaetura pelagica | reverse complement strand
TGCGGGGGGTGTGCGGTGGCTGTGCTGGGAGCTGGGGCTGTGCTGGGAGCTGGGGCTGTGCTGGGGCTGTGCTGGGAGCTGGGGCTGTGCTGGGAGCTGGGGCTGCTCCGTGGGGTGTTCCATGCTGTTTGGGTTGGTGGGTTCTGCTGGGTGCTCTGGGGCCAGTGCTCACTGTGCCTGACCCCCAGGCCTGGGGGGAACCCTGGGTCTTTGCATCTCCCAGGCAAGTCAGGGGTTGCATCCCTAGGGAGTGTGTGATGTGTTCTCTGAAATTCCTGCACGTGGGATTTGCCATGGGCAGCTCAG
>NW_009952289.1:7848-8788 GCF_000747805.2 Chaetura pelagica | reverse complement strand
AGGTTGTTCCACCTGGCTCTGCGTGTTCAGAGGAGCCTCTGTGAAGGCACAAGGGCACAGCTGTGGGTGTGCAACGTGCACACGTGCGTGTAGGAAGCAAACGAGTGATGGTGGAGCCTGAAGGGCAACCCTGGCTGGGGTTTTCTTGGTTGGTTGGTTTGGTGTTTTTTGGTTGCTTTTTTTGGTTTGCTGGAGTTCTTTTCAGTGGTTGGTTGCTGGGAGGTTTTTTCAGTTGGTTGGTTGGGATTTTGTTGTTTGTTGTTTTTTGTTGTTGTTTTGGTTGGTTGGATTTTTTTTTGATTCTTGGTAGGTTGGGGGGGTTTTTCAGTTGGGTGATTGGTTTAGTTTTTTATTGGCTAATTTTTTTTTAATGCTTCATTGTGATTTTTATTGGGTTGGGTGGTTGTTCAGTGTTTTGGCTGGTTGGGGGTGTTTCCCAGTTTGTTTTCTGTTGGGTTTTTTTGTTAGTTGGGGTTTTTTTGGTAGTTCAGGGTTTGGTTTTTTTGTTTTGTTTTGATTGCTTGGGGTAATTTGTGATTTGTTTTAGTTGGTTCAGGTTTTCTGTTTGCTTGGGTTGGTTGGGGTTTCAGTTTTCATTGGTGGGGGGGTTGGTTGGTTGGTTGTTTTTTTTTTCCAGGTGCTGTGACCCCCCCCCAGCAGCCTCATGTAGGAAGGTAAAAAGGGGTGTAAGGGAGAGAGAGGGTGAGGTTGAAAAAAACACCCTGGAATAGCTTGAATGGAGCAGTAATAATGTTAGAAATGAAATATAGTGGGGTTTGCATCTGAGCACCAGAAGCACAACCCCCACCCTCGTGTCGTGTCATGAAGATTCTAAATACATTGGATGAACACAATTTATTGCAGCCAAGGAATCATAAAGAAAATACAGCTGCTTTCAGGAGAACACCAGGGCCTGCAGGGACACCAGGGCCTGCAGGGA
>NW_009952289.1:5726-6201 GCF_000747805.2 Chaetura pelagica | reverse complement strand
AGCCGTGGCGCAAGAGGTGGCAGAGCACACGATGGATTCTCTCCTGACCTAGAAATGGCCCAAGGGAACCCACTGTCAGTGAGGGGGTCTTGCCTTCGGGGCCAGGCCCTGAGCACAACAAGCCCATGGCCCAGGGTACCCCCGTGCAAATCACCCCCAGCCAGTCCCCCCAGGGCTCCCACCTTTTCCTCAGGGTCAGCAGGTTCTTCTGAGGGGCTTTTAGCTGGGCCAGCTCGGGCCAGGGGAGAGGTGGCTGAGGCCTCTGAGCTGTGGTGATGCCTGTGATGGGTGCAGACACTGTCAGCCCCTACAGGCTGGGGCTGAGCTGCTGGAGAGCAGGGCAGGGGAGAGGGACCGGGGGTCCTGGTGGGCAGGGGGATGAGCATGAGCAGCAATGTGCCCTGGTGGCCAAGAAGGCCAATGGATCCTGGGGTGGGTTAGAAAGGGGGTGGTTAGTAGGTCAAGGGAGGTTCTC
>NW_009952289.1:0-2650 GCF_000747805.2 Chaetura pelagica | reverse complement strand
CAGCCCCTACAGGCTGGGGCTGAGCTGCTGGAGAGCAGGGCAGGGGAGAGGGACCGGGGGTCCTGGTGGGCAGGGGGATGAGCATGAGCAGCAATGTGCCCTGGTGGCCAAGAAGGCCAATGGATCCTGGGGTGGGTTAGAAAGGGGGTGGTTGGTAGGTCAGGGAGGTTCTCCTGCCCCTCTGTTCTGCCACCAGGGCCTGCAGGGACACCAGGGACTGCAGGGAGGACACCAGGGCCTGTAGGGACACCAGGGCCTGCAGGGACACCAGGGACTGCAGGGAGGACACCAGGGCCTGTAGGGACACCAGGGCCTGCAGGGACACCAGGGCCTGCAGGGAGGACACCAGGGCCTGCAGGGACCAGCCCTGGCTCAAGAGGTGGCAGAGCACATGATGGATTCTCTCCTGACCTAGAAATGGCCCAAGGGAACCCACTGTCAGTGAGGGGGTCTTGCCTTCGGGGCCAGGCCCTGAGCACAACAAGCCCATGGCCCAGGGTACCCCCGTGCAAATCACCCCCAGCCAGTCCCCCCAGGGCTCCCACCTTTTCCTCAGGGTCAGCAGGTTCTTCTGAGGGGCTTTTAGCTGGGCCAGCTCGGGCCAGGGGAGAGGTGGCTGCTGTGTGATGTGCTCTGGGTGCCCCTGCTCTGGCAGGGGGGGTGGGCTGGGGGAGCTTTCCAGGTCCCTTCCAACCCCAGGATCCTGTGACTGTGTCCCCCGTGGCCTCCTGTGGGTGCCCATGCTCACTTCGGTGGGCTCAGCAGGGACAAACTGGCTCCCACTGCCCTGCTGGGACGAGAAGGCAAAGGGATCAGGGTCACAGGCAGCAGCACTGGGCTGGGTTGGACCCACCAGCACTCGCTGATGGCGACGTGGGGAGGACCCAGAGCAAGAGGAGCAGCATTTCAGCCCCAGCTCTTCCTCCCCAGAACTCCAGCCCTTTCCCACAGGAAGCCCCGGGTCCCAGCAGGGCTCAGCTCTGCCCCTGCCCCAGGGTGCAGGAGGGGGCTCGGGCAGGGGAGCCCCCAGGGACCAGCCAGAGCCTCCACCTTGGAGATGCTGCTTCCCCTTCTCTCCCCTCCTCTTGCCCTGCACTGGTGGCCAGGGAGGCCACCTGGGGGCAAGTCTGGCTGGTCTGCTCCTTGGCCAGCAGGTTGTGCCGTGGGGCTCCCATGGTGGGGAGAGGCTGAGGTCCCAGAGCAGGACTGTGACCCCCCCGGGCTGGGGTCTGGGGGTGCCCCAGCACTCAGCACTGGCACAGCTTGGCTGCCTCCTGCAGGAGATCTGGGGCAGCCCGAGAGCTCTGGTGGTGCAGGTCAGTGTATTCCTGGAGGCAGAAACCCAGGGAAAGGAAGACATTCCCAGCACACAACCACAGTGGGGGTGGCTGGAGGACGAGGTCCTTCCTGCTCCTGCCTGGGCAGGGGGCAGCAAAGCTGCTGGAGGAGAAGGGAGTTGGTGTTTCGAGTGAAACCCGCTCGAGGATGTTGTTTTGTGGGTCACACAAGGGCAAAACCGGGCGTGTCAGGCCGTGGGTCACACGTGCTGGGTGTTCCTGCCTGGCCCTGCAGAGAGGAAAACCTTCCCCAGGGCTTCCAGGCCAATCCCTGCCAGGAAGGGGGGGCAGCCCAGAGGAAACAGGTGCCCAAGAGCCACAGATCAGCCCCTTCAGGTGAGGAAGCTTTTCTGGTGGTTTCCCATTTGCCTCCCAAGCCACCTCAAGAGTGAACAAGTCTGGCAGAATTCCCCTCTGTTCTCTCAAAAAGGTTGAATTCATTTCCAGAGCCTTTTCCCCCCTTTTACAGTGCAGGGAACCTCCCCAGCTGGAACCCCCAGCCCTGCCCACACACCCGAGTGAAACGTTTGGGGACAGGGACTTTGTTCTGCACCCTGTGCAAGACACCCTGCTCGTTACCAATGATTTCATGGGTTGTTGGGACTGTTGGTGCAGATTTCTCGAAGAGCAAACTTGGAGAGTTCTATTTTTCTGCAAAAAAACCCTCTTAGCCCCAGGCAGTGACACCTGGGCAGGCAGGAGGGCCCTGCAGGTCCTGGCAGGCAGTTCCTCCCTCCAACGTTTCAGCAACCAACTGTTATTTGGTGAAATCCCTCTGGGATTCTCAATGAAAGGGGTTTCCTCCCGTTTGTGCAGCAGCCCCTGCAGAGCCAGGGCTGGGTCATCAGGCCGAGCAGGGGGTGTCAGGGCAGGACTGGGGGGCTCCTGGGGAACCAGCTTGCTGGGAGGACGTGGTGCTGGGAGAGGGACTGGCAGCCCCAGCCCGGGCACTGAAAGAAGGGGGGTTATTTGCAGCTTGTGTGTCCTGGTGGGATGAGAACTGGAAATAAACCAAAACCTGAACACAGACAAACACATCAATGGCACATTTGGTCTTTGTAGGTGTTGGTGGAGTTGGGGTCTGGACGTGCCCATTTACAACACCAATATCAGCACCTCCCAATGCACCTCGAGCTGGTTTGTCCAAGGGAGCAGGAGCCTTAAAACCTGGGGTCACCTGCACGTGATCCCTCCTGCTCTGCCCCAGCTCTAACCCAAGGAGCTCAATCCTGTCCCTTCCTGGAGCAGCTGCCCATCCCCTCCGCCCTGCCCTGCCCCTGCACCCCCCAGCACAGCACAGATCCCCCCAGCAC
>NW_009952288.1:3793-9660 GCF_000747805.2 Chaetura pelagica | reverse complement strand
CGCTCTGAAATTGCTAAGTTTTTGAAGTGTAGAAAAAAGAATTAAAACATTTAATTAAATAGAAATGGCTACCAAGGTGGATATAAATGATATGAATGTTGAAAGTGATGGTGCAGAAAATTAAATTTGTGCAGAAAGCACTGAAGTTCAAGGGGTGCTATTTTTGCCGTTCCCTGATTTTGAGAAGGAATTGCAAAAATGTACATTTGTGTGTCCCTTTTGGGAGCATGTCACCGTTTGACTCAGGTCCGACAACAATGCTCTCGATCCCCTCCCCCACCACCCACGTAGGGAAGGAGAGAGAGAAAAAGAGAGAAAAGAGAGAAAATTGGCTTCATCCTGGCTCAAACCAGGACAGAGCACTAGCAAGGTTTAGTTCCAAGGAGGCCTTAGTTTTTCTAATTGTCTCCCTACATCCTCTGACAACAGTCCTATATTCCTCCCAAGTGGTCAGCCTCTCCTTCCATGATCCATAGGTTCTCTTTTTCCACTTGAGTTTGCCCAGCATTTCCTTGTTTAACCATGTGGATCTCCTGACTCCCTTACTTGGTTTCCTACCCATTGGGATGCTCTGATCCTGAGCTTGCAAGAAGTGGTCCTTGAATGTTGACCAACTATCTTGAGCCCCTTTACCATCTAGTACCCTGTCCCATGGGACTTCTCTTAATAATTGCTTGAGGATGCCAAAGTTGCCCCTGCGGAAGTCCAGGGTTCTGGTCTTGCTAGGTATTCCGTTCCTCCCTCACAGGATCCTGCACTCCACCATCTCATGATCACTGAAGCCAAGGCTGCCATTGACTGCCACCACTTCAACCAGACCCTCCTTGTTGGTGAGTACAAGATCCAGCAGCGCTCCTCTCCTATTTGGTTTGTCCACCATTTGTATCAAGAAGTTATCATCAATGCATTGGAGGAACCTCCTAGACTGTGAATGGCTGGCTGTGTAGGCCTTCCAACAAATATCGGGGTAGTTAAAATCCCCCATGAGGACTAAGGCCTGTAGTTGTAAGGCTTCTTTCAGTTGCCTGTAGAAAGCCTCATCAGCTCCCTTGTCCTGATCAGGAGGTCTGTAATAGACCCCCACAACTGTATCTCCCATGCCAGCCTGCCCCTTAATTCATACCCACAGATTTTCCACTTGCTCCTCATTGGCCCCTGAACAGAACTCAATACATTCCAGTTGCTCTCTCACATAAAGAGCAACTCCACCGCCTCGCTTTGCTGACCTGTCTTTCCTAAAAAGGACATAGCCATCCATGACCACATTCCAGTCATGTGAGCTGTCCCACCATGTTTCTGTAATTGCCACCAGTTCGTAACCCTTAGAGCACACACAGACTTGTAGCTCCTCCAGTTTATTCCCCATGCTGCATGCATTGGTGTACAGGCATTTCAGGGAGTGAGCTGAGCACGCTGGTGGTACCCTTGGGAGGCAGGAGGCCTTCTGGTCTTCATTAATACTAGAACAAATGCCCCACTAGTTCAAATCCAGCTACAACTCCCTCCCACTTTGAATCTAGTTTAAAGCTCTGTGAATAAGCCCTGCTAACTCATGCCCTAGGAGCCTTTGTCCCCTGCAGGACAGGGTCTTCCCATCCAATGCCAGCAGGCCCGGTGTCCTGGAAATCAAACCATCCAGGAGTTTTGTCCCCTACCCCCTTCAAGTCTAGTTTAAAGCTCTCTCAGTGAGCCCTGCTCACTCCTGGCCAAGAATCCTTTCCCCCCATCACTACCAGATGCATTCATTACAACCACCACTGGTGCAGGTTGGAGGGGAGCACACTGTCACAAAGTTATGGCTTTTGGCTTCCCAAGTAACTGTTATGGGTGATGGAGCCCTGCTTTCCTGGAGATGGCTGAACCACCTGCCTGCCAAGGGAAGTAGTCAATTAATTTATTGTTTTGCTTTGCTTGGGTGCACAGCTTTTGTTTTACCTCTTAAAATGTCCTTATCTCAACCCATTATTTTTCTCACTTTTATTATTCTGATTCTCTCCCTCATCCCACATGGGGAGAGTGAATGAGCAGTTGTGTGTGGCTTAGTTGCTGACTGGGGTTAAACTACCACAACAGAAGATGTGATAACCAGTCCACACTAATTTTCTGTATCGTGCTCAAATAATCTCTGGATTGGGTACCCTATATTTTTTGTGAAAATTAGCTCTCTTGCATATGGACACCCTCAGCACTTCAGAAAGTGTCTGCATGGGAGGCGGATTAAGTGCAGAGTTGCTATTATGAAGTGAAATCATATCTCAGATGACAGCGCACCAACCTCCTTGTGTGTAGACACAGTGTATGTGATGAAGGGCTAATCCAGTTTTATATCCAGAATATTTCTGGGTGTTTTTTCAGAAAAGATTTTCTGATTTCTTAAATAATGTAGTTTGCTCTTAATATAATTCACAGACTGGAGTCTTTCTAATTCAAAAAAACATAGTGTAGGAACATAGCTGTACCTGAAAACTAATAGGAAATAAGTAGCAAATGATCTGGCTTTGAGCTAACAGTTTCAGAAACTTTCAGATGTAGGTATTTCTTCAGTTTTCTGAAGCTACTATCTAATTAAAAACTGAACTCTCCAGTCAGTCCTGTGAAAGAAGCCTGATAAGAAGAGCTGGAAAACTTGTTAATTTCTGAGTTTAATGAAATAAGACACTAGTTCAGACTCAAAGGCACAAGCCTATGATTGATAATGCATTTGCAACATCTGCTTCTGAACACAATAGTGAGGTAGGAGGTATTGTTTCTTATACTGCTTCAAATTGATAAACAGATAGTTTTGCTATGAGTTAAGTTTTAGTGTACAAGAAAAAAATTCTACCACCAAGAAAATTAACAATTAAAACAATGATTGTGAAGGTAAAGTGAACAAAAATGTCATGCTATTCAAATCTTTATTGCACCTGTGGGGAACGGTCCATCTTCTCTCCCCCCCCACAAGACTAAACAAAATGCCTTTCAAGCCAGCAAAGCAAGAGCGGCGCCTTTTTGCTGATTCAGCCAAGGACGGAATGAACAGGCCTCTTGCCCTACCAGGTAAGGCCACAGCAAGAAAACAGCATAAGGGTTATGATAACTGGCAGAAAAATAGACAATAGGTTAAAAACTGCCTCTGACAGAGTATGGACCTGGCCAGTGCTAACTGGCTAATTTGGACAGTGGTACTTTCTCAAACAGTGATCTCTGATCTATAAAAAAGGGGCAAGATCTGCAGGCCGCTGCTCTGTCTGCCTACCTGGGACAAGACCCTGCTGCAGTACTGTCCTGGTTTGAGCCAGGATGAAGCCAAGTTTTCTTTTTACTTATTTTTTTTTCCTTCAGTAAGCTTTCTTGTAACTAGCAACAGTGTGTTCTGCTAGGCTGATAAGACAGTGGAATGTTTTTCTAACTACTGAGGCTTCAAGGCCGCACCTTCACTCTGCCAGCTCAGACACTATGGGGAGATCTGTGACCCCCCCGTAGGAGGCTGAGTTAGACAGACAGCAAAATTGGCCAAAGATATTCCAGGCCTGAAGAAGGCCTCAACTCTGTGGGAAGCCCGTACTGGAGCAGTCTGTTCCTGAAGGACTGCACCTCGTGGGAAGGACTCACATCAAAGAAGTTTGTGAAGGACTCTCTCCCATGGGAAGGACCCCACTATGGAGCCAGGGAAGAGCACGAGGAGTCCTTCTCCTTAAGGAGGAAGGAGCGGCAGAAAACAAAGCATGACAAACCGACCACAAACCCCATTCCCGTGCCACTGGGGGGAAGGAGGTAGAGAAATTGCGAGCAAAGTAATTTGGGCCCAGGAAGAAGGGAGGGGTGGGGTAAGGTATTTAAGATATGGTTTTGTTTTCTCTTTGTCTTGTTCTGATTTGTTTGGTGATAAATTAAATTTATTTTTCCCCAAGTTGAGTCTGTTTTGCCCATGACCATAATTGGTGAGTGAACGTTCCCTATTCTTGTCTCAACCCATAAGGTCTTAATTGGATTTTCTCTCCCCATCCCACAGTCGGGGGGAGGAGTGAGCAAGTGGAGACGTGGCTCTTGGTTGCCAGCTGGGCCTAAACCATGAGAAAAGTATGGCATGCTGTAGACACTAAGTGGAGCAAGTTAACCATAAATGAGGCTTGGATTTTGTCCAAGACCTAGGTGTCTTCTCTTACAGGAAAATGTGGTTACACCAATAAGGAGAACATACACCCTCAACTAAACCTGCATTCAACAGGATCTGCCTTTTTGTGTTGCCCATGGAACAACTCAGGTGTTGAACATCGGTCACCAGCCATCTTTAAAATCATAGTTACAGGAGGAGTACCATCTGTATTAGCACAAGGTAAAGGACTGATAGCAGGTAATAATGTTACACTAACTGTCAAGGTCCCTCTGGATGGCATCACTTCCCTCCAGTGTGTCGAACACACCCCATAGCTTGGTGTTGTCAGCAAACTTCCTGAGGGTGCATTCAATTCCACTGTCCATGTCACTGACAAAGATGTTAAACAGCACCGGCCCCAGTACCAACCCTCAAGGAAAGTCACTTGTCGCTGATCTCCATTTGGACATTGATCCATTGATCACTACTCTTTGAGTGTGATCATCCAGCCAATTCCTTATCCACCAAATAGTCCACCCATTGAATCCATATCTTTTCAATTTAGAGACCAGGATGTCATGCGGGGCAGCGTCAAATGCTTTGCACAAGTCCAGGTAGATGACATTAGTTGCTCTTCTCTTGTCCACTGATGCTGTGACCCCATCATAAAAGGGCACCAATTTTTTCAGGCACAATTTGCCTTTGGTGAAGGCCATCAACGACTTCCACATTTTCCATGTGCCTTAGCAGAGCCATCAGGAGGATCTTCTCCATGATCTTGCCAGGCACAGAGGTGAGACTGTCTGGCCTGTAGTTCCCTGGGTCTTCCTTTTTTCCCTTCTTGAAAATGGGGGTTATGTTTCCCCTTTTCCAGTCAGTGGGAACATCACCAGACTGCCAGAACCTTTCAAATATGATGGAAAGCGGCTTTGCATCTTCATCCACTAGTTCCCTCAGGAGCTGTGGATGGATCTCGTCAGGTCCCATGGACTTGTGCACTTTCAGGTTCTTTAGCTGATCTCAAAACTTCTCCTAGTGGGTGGCTCTTTCTTCTCCCAGTCCCTGCCTTTGCCTTCTGCAATATGGGTGGTATGGCTAAAGCCTTTGTCGATGAAGACTGAGGCAAAAAAGTCACTGAGTATCTCAGACTCTAAACCTTTAGTGAATGATAGTAGAAAAGTATACTAGTTTTGGCTGGGATGGAGTTAATTTTCTTCATAGCAGCTTGTACAGTGATATTTTGGATTTGTGACCAAAAAATTATTGATAACACACCCATGTTTTAGCTATTGCTGAACAGTGCTTACATAGCATCAAGGCCTTCTCTCTCAAGCTGCCCCAACAGTGAGCAGGCTGGGGATGCAGAAGTTGAGAGGGGACACAGCCAGAACAGCTGACCCCAACTGACCAAAGGGATATTCCATACCATATGCCATCATGCTCAGTGATAAAAAGCTGGGGGAAAGAAGGAAGAAGGGGGGAAGTTCAGAGTTACACAGTTTGTCTTCCCAAGTAACTGTTATGTGTGACGTGGCCCTGCTTTCTTGGAAATAGCTAACCATCTGCCTGTCAATAGGAAGTAGTGAATTAACCCCTTTAATTTGCTTTGTCTGTACGTGCAGCTTTTGCTTTTCATTTAACTGTCTTTATCTCAACCCATGAGTTTTCACACTTTTACCCTTCCCATTCTCTTCCCCATCCCACTGTGGACAGAGTGAGCAAGCAGCTGTATGGTGCTTAGCTGCCTACTGGGGTTAACCTAAAACAGCAAATTGGGGGGGGGGGGGGG
>NW_009952288.1:563-3134 GCF_000747805.2 Chaetura pelagica | reverse complement strand
TTTTTTTTCCTTCAGTAAGCTTTCTTGTAACTAGCAACAGTGTGTTCTGCTAGGCTGATAAGACAGTGGAATGTTTTTCTAACTACTGAGGCTTCAAGGCCGCACCTTCACTCTGCCAGCTCAGACACTATGGGGAGATCTGTGACCCCCCCGTAGGAGGCTGAGTTAGACAGACAGCAAAATTGGCCAAAGATATTCCAGGCCTGAAGAAGGCCTCAACTCTGTGGGAAGCCCGTACTGGAGCAGTCTGTTCCTGAAGGACTGCACCTCGTGGGAAGGACTCACATCAAAGAAGTTTGTGAAGGACTCTCTCCCATGGGAAGGACCCCACTATGGAGCCAGGGAAGAGCACGAGGAGTCCTTCTCCTTAAGGAGGAAGGAGCGGCAGAAAACAAAGCATGACAAACCGACCACAAACCCCATTCCCGTGCCACTGGGGGGAAGGAGGTAGAGAAATTGCGAGCAAAGTAATTTGGGCCCAGGAAGAAGGGAGGGGTGGGGTAAGGTATTTAAGATATGGTTTTGTTTTCTCTTTGTCTTGTTCTGATTTGTTTGGTGATAAATTAAATTTATTTTTCCCCAAGTTGAGTCTGTTTTGCCCATGACCATAATTGGTGAGTGAACGTTCCCTATTCTTGTCTCAACCCATAAGGTCTTAATTGGATTTTCTCTCCCCATCCCACAGTCGGGGGGAGGAGTGAGCAAGTGGAGACGTGGCTCTTGGTTGCCAGCTGGGCCTAAACCATGAGAAAAGTATGGCATGCTGTAGACACTAAGTGGAGCAAGTTAACCATAAATGAGGCTTGGATTTTGTCCAAGACCTAGGTGTCTTCTCTTACAGGAAAATGTGGTTACACCAATAAGGAGAACATACACCCTCAACTAAACCTGCATTCAACAGGATCTGCCTTTTTGTGTTGCCCATGGAACAACTCAGGTGTTGAACATCGGTCACCAGCCATCTTTAAAATCATAGTTACAGGAGGAGTACCATCTGTATTAGCACAAGGTAAAGGACTGATAGCAGGTAATAATGTTACACTAACTGTCAAGGTCCCTCTGGATGGCATCACTTCCCTCCAGTGTGTCGAACACACCCCATAGCTTGGTGTTGTCAGCAAACTTCCTGAGGGTGCATTCAATTCCACTGTCCATGTCACTGACAAAGATGTTAAACAGCACCGGCCCCAGTACCAACCCTCAAGGAAAGTCACTTGTCGCTGATCTCCATTTGGACATTGATCCATTGATCACTACTCTTTGAGTGTGATCATCCAGCCAATTCCTTATCCACCAAATAGTCCACCCATTGAATCCATATCTTTTCAATTTAGAGACCAGGATGTCATGCGGGGCAGCGTCAAATGCTTTGCACAAGTCCAGGTAGATGACATTAGTTGCTCTTCTCTTGTCCACTGATGCTGTGACCCCATCATAAAAGGGCACCAATTTTTTCAGGCACAATTTGCCTTTGGTGAAGGCCATCAACGACTTCCACATTTTCCATGTGCCTTAGCAGAGCCATCAGGAGGATCTTCTCCATGATCTTGCCAGGCACAGAGGTGAGACTGTCTGGCCTGTAGTTCCCTGGGTCTTCCTTTTTTCCCTTCTTGAAAATGGGGGTTATGTTTCCCCTTTTCCAGTCAGTGGGAACATCACCAGACTGCCAGAACCTTTCAAATATGATGGAAAGCGGCTTTGCATCTTCATCCACTAGTTCCCTCAGGAGCTGTGGATGGATCTCGTCAGGTCCCATGGACTTGTGCACTTTCAGGTTCTTTAGCTGATCTCAAAACTTCTCCTAGTGGGTGGCTCTTTCTTCTCCCAGTCCCTGCCTTTGCCTTCTGCAATATGGGTGGTATGGCTAAAGCCTTTGTCGATGAAGACTGAGGCAAAAAAGTCACTGAGTATCTCAGACTCTAAACCTTTAGTGAATGATAGTAGAAAAGTATACTAGTTTTGGCTGGGATGGAGTTAATTTTCTTCATAGCAGCTTGTACAGTGATATTTTGGATTTGTGACCAAAAAATTATTGATAACACACCCATGTTTTAGCTATTGCTGAACAGTGCTTACATAGCATCAAGGCCTTCTCTCTCAAGCTGCCCCAACAGTGAGCAGGCTGGGGATGCAGAAGTTGAGAGGGGACACAGCCAGAACAGCTGACCCCAACTGACCAAAGGGATATTCCATACCATATGCCATCATGCTCAGTGATAAAAAGCTGGGGGAAAGAAGGAAGAAGGGGGGAAGTTCAGAGTTACACAGTTTGTCTTCCCAAGTAACTGTTATGTGTGACGTGGCCCTGCTTTCTTGGAAATAGCTAACCATCTGCCTGTCAATAGGAAGTAGTGAATTAACCCCTTTAATTTGCTTTGTCTGTACGTGCAGCTTTTGCTTTTCATTTAACTGTCTTTATCTCAACCCATGAGTTTTCACACTTTTACCCTTCCCATTCTCTTCCCCATCCCACTGTGGACAGAGTGAGCAAGCAGCTGTATGGTGCTTAGCTGCCTACTGGGGTTAACCTAAAACAGCAAATTGGGGGGGGGGGGGAAACCATTTTTATCT
>NW_009952288.1:0-322 GCF_000747805.2 Chaetura pelagica | reverse complement strand
TAAGACTAAATGAGTAATATAATTACTGTAATGAAGAACCACAAGCCTTAATACCTTCTCCTTCACATGACTAAGCACATCCACCCACCATGTGGTCAAAGTCATATGACAAGAAACAGCTATACTTTGGCTACCTGAAGAGGGAAGTCCAGCCACACAACTGCAAGGGTGCAGGGGAGGGAAAAGTTGCAGGGTTCTCCACAAAGAGGCAGCAGGGAATGGCCCAGATGCATTGTCCTGCACCACTGTCACACAGATTGTCAGTTCAACCTGCAAATATTTAAAATAAGTTGTGCTGGTTTGATTCTGGCATGGTTTCAGT
>NW_009952287.1:485-855 GCF_000747805.2 Chaetura pelagica | reverse complement strand
GGGGAGGTGACAAGAAGGGACAGGAGGGGACCCGAGGGATGAGGTGGCCCCAGGGAACTGGGACCTTATGAAGGTGCTGGGTGCTGGGTGCTCCAGCTGGGGGAAGGGTCCTGGGGCTGGGAACCTGCCCAGGGGCAGGATTAGCTGGGATTAGCCCCAAAATCCCTCCGGGCAAGGTGGGATTGTCCCCCTTGCCAGGACCAGGAGCAGCCAACTCACCCCAGTAGCCCCCAGACAATACCAGTAGCACCCAAAGCAGCCCCAGGAGCACCCAGACCAGCCCAGTAGCACCTAAACAGCCCCAGGAGCCCTCAAACCCACACCAGTAGCACCCAAACCAGCCCCGAAAGACCCCAACCAACCCCCAAGC
>NW_009952287.1:0-341 GCF_000747805.2 Chaetura pelagica | reverse complement strand
GCCCCCAGCCCACCCCAGTAACACCCAAACCAGCCCCAGGAGCCCTCAAACTCACACCAGTAGCACCCAAACCAGCCCTTGAAGACCCCAGACCAGCCCAGTAGCACCCAAACCAGCCCCAGTAGCACCCAAAGCAGCCCCAGAAGCACCCAAAGCAGCCCCAGAAGCACCCAGACGAGCACAGGAGCACCCAAAGCAGCCCCAGTAGCCCCCAGACCAGCCCAGTAGCACCCAAAGCAGCCCCAGGAGCATCTAAACCAGCACCAGGAGCCCCCATACCCACCCCAGTAGCCCCCAGACCAGCCCAGTAACACCCAAAGCAGCCCCAGGAGCCCTCAAAC
>NW_009952286.1:12920-18957 GCF_000747805.2 Chaetura pelagica | reverse complement strand
AGGGCTGGGGACAGGGATGGGGACAGGGATGCAGTGGTGATGGGGTGGTGATGGGGTGGCAATGGGGACAAGGATGGGGTGGCAATGGGGACAGGGAATGGGTGATGTTGAGGACAGGGATGGGATAGAAATGGGGACAAGGATGGGGTGGTGATGGTGACAGGGGTAGGATGGCAATGGGGACAGGGATGGGGTGGTTATAGGGAGAAGGAGTGGGTGGTGATGGTGACAGGGATGGGATGGCAGTGGGGACAGGGATGGGGTGATGCTGGGGACAGGGAATGGGTTGCCATGGCAACAGGGATGGAGAGGTGATGGGGCAGGAATGGTGCAGCAGTGTGGCCATGGCTGGGGCAATGGGGGCAGGGATGGGATGGTGGTGGGGTGGCAATGGGGTGCCAGTGGGTGCAGCAAAGGAGTGGTGGTGGGGACAGGGATGGGGACAGGGGGACGTGGCAGCCACTCAGCAGCCCTTTCCATCCTCCTCCCCAGGGTCCAGCTGGTCCCCGTGGTCTCCCCGGCCCTCCTGGTGCTCCTGTAAGTATCTCCTCCTCTTCTTCATCCTTCTCTCCCTCTTCCTCCTCCCCTCTCATGCTGGGGACAACGAGCCCCAGGGGTCCCTTTGGGTGGGGGGAGGCCTGGTAAGATGGGACAGGAAGTCCCACCCTTCCTGATGGACACGGGAACACGTGGGGACAAGTGTCCTTGTGCCACCATCTGGGTGGGGGTGGTGGGCAGTGCCCCTGAGGTCTTCAGGCCCAATCTTCTTTTCTAACCAATTTTTCCCTTTTTCTTTTTTTTTCCCACCAACCCTCAGGGTCCTCAAGGTTTCCAAGGTCCCCCTGGTGAACCTGGAGAGCCTGGTGCTTCTGTGAGTCCTGCCACCTCCTCCTCCAACCTGATGTCCCACAGGGATGGGGACAAGGCTGCCTGTTCCAGCCCTGGCCATGGCCACTCTGTCCCCATCCTGGGACATCTCAGCCAAGAGCTGTAGGAATGAGGCTGCTGGATCCCAACTCTGCCCAAGCTGGGTGACAGGGTGACAGGCCACAGCTGCCACCCACAGCACCCTCACCCTGCATCTCATCTGTCCTAGGGTCCCATGGGTCCCCGTGGTCCCGCTGGCCCCCCTGGCAAGAACGGAGATGATGTAAGTGACCTGTGGATGGGGTGTCCCCAGTTCTGTTTGGGGCCTGGTGGCCCTGCCAACCCTTCCAGGAACCCCCTGGCTTGGGGAATGTGCCACCAACCCACTGTCCTTCTCCTTAGGGTGAAGCTGGAAAGCCTGGCCGTCCTGGCGAGCGTGGTCCCCCCGGCCCCCAGGTGAGATGCCCTCGGGGACAGCCTTGCCAGGTGGCAGAGCAAGGATGTGACACCAGCTGCCTGTCCCCCTTGGGGATGGGAGGAAGGGGGTGCAGAGACAACCCCCCTCCTGAGCATCTCCATCACCTCCTGCCCTTTGCTCCCAGGGTGCCCGTGGTCTCCCAGGAACAGCCGGTTTGCCAGGCATGAAGGGTCATCGGGTGAGTCCCCTCCTCCCATGGCTGCAGGATTTAGGGACAGGGGGAGCCCGACCTTGCTGGGGGGGGGTCTCCTCCTGACCTCTCCCACTTTTTTCCCCTGCTGCCCAGGGTTTCAGTGGTCTGGATGGTGCCAAGGGTGAGCCTGGTCCTGCTGGCCCCAAGGTGAGGAGCGGTGACCATGTCACCCCCGTCCTCCTGCTGCTCCTTCTCTCCCTCTGGACAAGGTCCCACAATGTTGTCCTTTCTCCTAGGGAGAGCCTGGCAGCCCCGGGGAGAATGGTGCTCCTGGGCAGATGGTGAGTGGTGAGGTTCTCCCAAGGAAGGGGGGACAAAAGGGGACAGGGAAGGGGGACAAGATGTGATGGGGAAACAGCTCCTCCTTGGGGGTGCTGCCCTGGGGACACCCCACGGAACGGGGTGGGAGGGGAGTTTAACCCTCTGGAAATGTCACTGTGGGCAGGATGGGGTGGGA
The DNA here is from genome assembly GCF_000747805.2 of Chaetura pelagica. Classification (NCBI taxonomy): domain Eukaryota; kingdom Metazoa; phylum Chordata; class Aves; order Apodiformes; family Apodidae; genus Chaetura; species Chaetura pelagica. Next base: position 16,962 of record NW_009952286.1, on the reverse strand, counting down.
CACGAGAGGGCACATGGATGGGAGGGGGGAAAAGTGTCTTTCCTGGTGACTCAAACATGTCCTGTTCCCTCCTCAGGGTCCCCGTGGTCTTCCTGGTGAGAGAGGCCGTCCCGGCCCGTCTGGCCCTGCTGTGAGTATCTGCTCTGGGGCTGAGCAGCCCCTGCCCTGGGTTTGAGGGGGGGTCCTGGGGACCCCTCCCTGCCCTTGGGCATCTCCAACGGGTGCCTCCTCTCCCGCAGGGTGCTCGTGGTAACGATGGTGCTCCCGGTGCTGCTGGTCCCCCCGTAAGTACCCCCCAAACTCACCAGCACCAGCTTCTCCAGAGGGAGATCCCATCCCAGCTCCACCACAGCTGGGAATTCCTGGCCCAGGAGCAGAACTCTCCTGCCTGGAAAACCCACGAGATGTGCAAAGTGGGATCTTTCCTCTGACTCTTGTCTTCTCTCCCATCTAGGGTCCAACTGGCCCTGCTGGTCCCCCCGGCTTCCCTGGTGCTGCTGGTGCTAAGGTAGGACCTGCCTGAGCATCTCCTGGCCTGGGAGAAACTGGGGGAAACTGGGACTGTGGGGTGGGGGAGAAGGACTGAGCATCAAATGGTCCCAAAATGAGAAAGCCCAAAGTGCTGCCTGGGATGGTGGGACAGATGGGGACATCCTATGGGCATGTGTCCTGGCCTTGCTTCCATGGGAAAGGAGCTGGGGATGGAGGGGCGGGTCAGCCATGCCAGGGGTTTCAGGGCAGCCCTCCTGCTCACTGCTCTTCCTCCCTCCTCTTCCTCCTCAGGGTGAAACAGGTCCCCATGGTGCTCGTGGCAGCGAAGGTCCCCAAGGTGCTCGTGGTGAGCCCGGTCCCCCTGGCCCTGCTGGTGCTGCTGGTCCTGCTGTAAGTGGCATCTGATGGCTCCTTGGCCTTTGGCCTCAAGTCTTGGTGGCCCCAACATAACCCTCCTCCTCCTCCTCCTCTCCCCAGGGCAACCCCGGTGCTGATGGTCAACCCGGTGCCAAGGGTGCAGTGGTGAGTGTCTCTGTCCCCTCGCCCAGCTCCTGCTCCAGGTGTCCTGCTGCTTCCTCACCACCTCCTCTGCCCCTTCCAGGGTGCTCCTGGCATTGCTGGTGCTCCCGGCTTCCCCGGTGCCCGCGGTCCCTCCGGACCCCAGGGACCCAGCGGTGCCCCCGGGCCCAAGGGTAACAGCGTGAGTATCCCCAGACACCTCCAGCCTGCAGGATCCCTTCCAAGCTCCTGCCCCACCTGGAGATGCTTCTGGCATCCCCCAGCCCTGCCAGTGCAAGGTGGTGCTGAGAGACCCTGAGCATCTATCCCACGTTCATCCCTTCTCTCCTCCCACCCCCCAGGGTGAACCTGGTGCCCCAGGCAACAAGGGAGACACCGGTGCCAAAGGAGAACCTGTGAGTGACCCCCCCAATGTCCCCGTGGGGGCTCAGCCTCCCCCCCCAGCCCCCAAACACCCTGTGCGTGCTCATCCCTCTGCCTCCCTCCCCAGGGTCCTGCTGGTGTCCAAGGTCCCCCCGGCCCTGCTGGTGAGGAAGGCAAGAGAGGAGCCCGTGGTGAGCCCGGCCCTGCTGGGCTGCCCGGCCCTGCTGGCGAACGGGTGAGTAGGAACATCCCCTGTCCCACCCCTGCTGTGTCCCTGTCCCCATCCCTCTCCTCCTACCTGCTCCCAACATCCCACGCCTGAGCCTCGTGGGTGCTTGGGGACAATCCCCCCTCACCGTGGGGACATCTCCATCCCCTTGCCATGTGTGTCCCCCCCCTGAGGTCCCCAGGGGAGCATCCCCACAGGGACACCAGGCTGCTGCCACCCGTGGCTGGGTCCTACCTGAGCACGTCCCTCCCCGGCACCCCCAAACATCCCCGAGGTCACCCCGTCTCCCCACACTGACCCCTCTGCTGTCCCCTCTCAGGGTGCTCCAGGCAGCCGCGGCTTCCCTGGCGGTGATGGCATCGCTGGTCCCAAGGTAGGTCCCCACTTCTCCCTCCAACCTGCCCGGGCGACAAGACCTTGTCCTCAACGGGGACACAGACCGGTTGTCACCTGTCCCCACCTGGTGGCCAAGCTGCTTCTGTGCCTCTGGTACTGGGATATGGTTCTTGTCCCCATCTCCGGGGGGTGTCCTGCTGCTGGGGTAACCTCTGTCCCCTCTCCCACCAGGGTCCCCCCGGTGAACGTGGCTCCCCCGGCCCCGTGGGTCCCAAAGGTTCTCCTGGTGAAGCTGGACGCCCCGGGGAACCCGGGCTCCCTGGTGCCAAGGTGAGCTGGGCAGGGTGGTGGTGCTGGAGGGGGTTGCTAGGAAGGTCCACATCACCCACGCTCCAGGGACGGTGGACAAGCCCAGTGTTCCAAGATGCTCCATCCTTGAGCTCCTCACCCACCTCTTGCTCCCTCACAGGGTCTGACTGGAAGTCCTGGAAGCCCCGGTCCTGATGGCAAGACTGGCCCCCCTGTAAGTTGTCCCCTCACCTGTCCCCTCTCCCCTCGTGGCTCAGCACGGGCTGCACTAACGGGACCCTCACTCCCCCCCATCACAGGGTCCTGCTGGTCAAGATGGTCGCCCCGGCCCCCCTGGCCCCCCCGGAGCCAGAGGTCAAGCTGGTGTGATGGGATTCCCTGGTCCCAAAGGTGCTGCGGTGAGTGGGAAGGGGACCTGTTCCCCCCCCCCCCCGGGGTGCAGGGAGGGGAGGTTTGCTGGGGATGCTGCTGCCTGGAGCACCCGGGAATCCTGCTCCAGGAGGGAATCTCAGCCACTGGCTCCAGCCAGGAGCGTGGCTGGGGGTGGGCACAGGGCTCCTGTGGAGCAAGGACCCAAGGAAGGGGGGGCTCAAGGGGTGTGTGTCCCCCCTCGGGGAGGGCTGTGCTGGTGCATCCCCTAAGGCTGGTGCTGTGGTCCTGTCACGGGTCTCATCCTGCTCTCCTGCTTTTCCAGGGTGAACCCGGCAAACCCGGCGAGAGAGGAGCTCCTGGTCCTCCTGGTGCTGTTGTGAGTACCCACCAGAGTCTGGCCAGCCTGGGGAGGGGGCTTGGAGGGGAGCTCAGCCCCCAGCGTGGGGCTGGGATGGGGCCTGGGAAGGCTCTGAGGATGGGGATGGCAACGAGTGGAGGTGGTTGGGACTCCAGCCCGGTGGCTGCTGGTGGCTTTGGAGATGACGTGGCAGTGGGCAGCTGGTCCCAGCTCCTGCCATCCTTCGAAGGATCCTGTGGCCACATCCAGCCCTGCATCTGCCCAGGGGTGGGGCTGGGGGGTGCTTAGGGTCCTGGGGGGTCATAGCAGAACTGGGGCTGTGCTCTGAGCACTCTCTTCTCCCTCTCCCCCAGGGTGCTGCTGGCAAAGACGGTGAAGTTGGTGCCCAAGGTCCCCCCGGCCCTACTGTGAGTATCCATGAGTCCTTGGCCACCTGTAGCCACACCTGGCCACCTGAGAAGGGGCTCAGGACCTGACTGCCCCCTCCACACAACCTGCCCCCCTCTCATGCTTGTCCCTTGTCCCCCAGGGTCCTGCTGGAGAAAGAGGTGAACAAGGTCCTGCTGGTGCTCCTGGCTTCCAGGTGAGGATGTCACCTTCCCTTGCAAGGGGACAAACAGCCCAGGGTGGGGCTGACGTCCCTTCCGTTGTCCCCTTTGGTTCCCCATCTCCGTGGTGTCTCATGGCTCCTCTTCTTCCTCCCCCCAGGGTCTGCCCGGCCCTGCTGGCCCCCCCGGTGAGGCTGGCAAGCCTGGTGAGCAGGTGAGCACGGTCCCTGTTCCCTCAGCACCACCCCTCTCCCACCCGGGCTGGGAGGTGGCACTTGGGGTGCCCCCCAGTGCACCCCCAGGCCACGGGCTCCGTGTAACCTCTCCCCTGGGAGCAGTGGGGACCCCTGCCCTGTCCGTCCCCCCCCAGGACAGGCAGGATGGGGACCCCTCCACTTGTTCCCATTGCCACTCCTGACCCTGACCCTGACCCTGACCCTGACCCTGACCCTGACCGTTCCTGTGGCAGTGAGAGCAGCGGGGAGAGCCTCAAAAACTGCTGCGTGATGGCGGATA
>NW_009952286.1:10385-12114 GCF_000747805.2 Chaetura pelagica | reverse complement strand
AACACCCTCCTGTCCCCAGCACCCTGCTGTCCCCAACACCCTGCTGTCCCCAACACCCTGCTATCCCCAACACCCTGCTGTCCCCCTACACCCTCCTGTCCCCAGCACCCTGCTGTCCCCAACACCCTCCTGTCCCCAACACCCTGCTGTCCCCAACACCCTGCTATCCCCAACACCCTGCTGTCCCCAACACCCTGCTGTCCCCCAGCACCCTGCTGTCCCCAACACCCTGCTGTCCCCCTACACCCTGCTGTCCCCAACACCCTGCTCTCCCCTCTCAGTCCTCTGCTCCTGGCCATCTCTGCCCCATCTCCATCAGCTCCTCAAGGAGGGATGCCCGCCCCTAACCCAAGGCTGGTGGGTGAGGGGTCTCACCTCTGTGCCACCTCTCAGTGCCACCTCTGTCCCCATCCGTGGGGACAGTCCCTGGCTGCTAGACAGGAGCAGAGCCCAGCTCTTCCCCCAGAGCCTGGGAGGAGGAGGACTGACCTAGTTTCTTCCAGGGAGGATGAGTACCCAGGGGTGCCTCAGTGCTGTGCAGAGGGGAGAGGAAAGGGGAGGTGACCCCCCAGAGGGGACCTCCCCAGGTAACCTGCCACCATCTTCACCTCCCAGGGTGATCCCGGTCCCAAAGGTGCTGATGGTGCCCCTGGTAAAGATGGTCTCCGAGGCCTGACTGGCCCCATTGGCCCCCCTGGCCCTGCTGGTGCTCCTGGTGACAAGGTAGGACCATCCCCCAGCTGGACACTGCACCGGGGACCGACGTGTCCTTGTCCCCAGCACCTGCTCCTTGGCACAGCCTTCACCTCCTGGTTTTTTTTGGTTTTCCTCCCCTTTTCCAGGGTGAAGCTGGTCCCCCCGGCCCTGCTGGTCCCACTGGTGCCCGTGGTGCTCCCGTGAGTGTCCCCCCACCTTGGCTGATGGCCCTGCTATGGCTGGCCATCCTGTGGTGACTGTCCCCTACCTGGGGTGACCCATTCCCACCATCTTCCCTAGGGTGACCGTGGTGAGCCCGGCCCTCCTGGTCCTGCTGGATTTGCTGGCCCCCCTGTAAGTGTGATGGCCTCACTCCTCCCTAACCCAGGGGGACCTGATCCTACCCCACCAACGGGGGGGTCCTGCACCCCTCGCCCTGGCTCACCCCACTTTGCCCCCCACAGGGTGCAGATGGCCAGCCTGGTGCTAAAGGTGAAACTGGTGAAACTGGAGCCAAGGGCGATGCCGGCCCCCCCGGCCCTGCTGGCCCCAGTGGTGCTCCTGGCCCTGCTGTAAGTTGCTCCCCCCGTCCCCCTTCTCCCCCTTGCACCCCCAACCCATTTGTGGCCCAGCCCCCCGCTGAGGCTCACCCCTCTCCTCCTCTTCCTCCTCCTCCCAGGGTGCTGTTGGTGCTCCCGGTCCCAAAGGTGCTCGCGGTAGCGCTGGACCCCCTGTAAGTACCAGTCTTGTTTTGAGGGGGGAGGGGGGAATTTTGGGGACCCCCCCCCCAGGCATGAACACACCCCCGAGAGGGTTTAACTCCCCTCTCCAACCTCCTGACACCGTGGGGCAGAGGGGAGCTGGGGCACTTCCAGCCCTGCACCCCTAAAACCATTCGGGGGGACAAGGGGGACCTGGAGTGGCTTCGTCCCATGGAGGGGTTGGAGCAGAGGGGAAAAGGGGGTGGGCGAGTTGCCTTTATGCCCCCCCCCCAAAAAAAAAAAAAAGCCCCAGCCTCTCTCCTGGATGGAAA
>NW_009952286.1:7668-8700 GCF_000747805.2 Chaetura pelagica | reverse complement strand
GGGGCTGTGCTGACCAACACCCACCTCTGCTCTTCATCCTCCTCCTCCTCCTCACAGGGTGACCGTGGTGAGACCGGCCCTGCTGGTCCCCCTGGTGCTCCCGGTGCTCCTGGTGCCCCCGGCCCTGTCGGTCCTGCTGGCAAGACTGGAGATCGTGGGGAGACTGTAAGTGATGACCCCCCCCTATCCCACTCAGGGGGTCACCCTGGGCTGGACCCAGTGATGTAGCAAGGACTGATGATCCCACTGACCCACGGCTGGTCAGGGTCCAGCTCCAGACCCAGATCCCACCCCTGGAGTCCCCCCACCCCTCTCCAGGTGACACTGCCCCAAGCTGGTGGCAGCAGATGGTGGTGGATGCTCTAACCTGTCCCCTTCTCTCCTGTCCCAGGGTCCCCAAGGTCCCGCTGGCGCTCCTGGTCCTGCTGGTGCTCGTGGTCCTGCTGTAAGTTGATGTTCTCCTCCATCCTCCTTGGAGCTTCTGTGTCCTCATGGGTGTGGGGGCAGCAATTGGCCTGGACCCCTCTCAACACATCTCCCTCCTCCTCCAGGGTCCACAAGGTCCCCGTGGTGACAAAGGTGAAACTGGTGAACAAGGTGACAGAGGCATGAAGGGCCACAGAGGCTTCTCTGGTCTCCAAGGCCCACCTGGTCCTCCTGTAAGTCTCATGGGGTGATGGTGGCTCTGGGTGTTGCCCCATGTCCTGGAAGCAGAGCAAGATGCTGATGGGGCCTTCTCTTCTTCCTTGCTTTGCACAGGGCTCTCCTGGTGAACAAGGTCCCTCTGGTGCTTCTGGTCCTGCTGGTCCAAGAGTAAGTCCCTGGTGGTTGCCCCACCACCTCTAGTCACAGCTGGAGCATCCTGGGGGGAGCAGGTTTCTCGTGGGGATGTGGGTTGGGGCTGGTGGGACGGTCTGGGCAGGGGTGTCCATGCTCAGCCTCTCTCCTCTCCTCCAGGGTCCTCCTGGCTCTGCTGGTGCTGCTGGCAAGGATGGTCTCAATGGGCTGCCCGGCCCCATCGGTCCTCCCGGC
>NW_009952286.1:5455-6650 GCF_000747805.2 Chaetura pelagica | reverse complement strand
CCCATCCCTCCATCTCTCCTCCTCACCTCCATCCCTCCTCCTCACCTCCATCTCTCCTCCTCACCTCCATTCCTCCTCCTCACCACCATCCCTCCCTCCTCCATGGCTGCTCCTCAGCTCCATCCCTCCTGACTTCTCTTCACCTCCACCCTCCACCCGCCCCTTGCAGCCTCCTTCCCCACCCCCTGACCCATCTCCCCCTGCCCCACAGGTGAATACTGGATCGACCCCAACCAAGGCTGCAACCTGGATGCCATCAAGGTCTACTGCAACATGGAGACAGGCGAGACGTGCGTCTACCCCACCCAGGCCACCATTGCCCAGAAGAACTGGTACCTCAGCCAGAACCCCAAGGAGAAGAAGCACATCTGGTTCGGCGAGACGATGAGCGACGGCTTCCAGGTGGGCAGGGGGACGGTGAGGGTGGGTCAACCAAGGTGGGCAACCTCTGCAGTGCCTTCATGCTTCTTCTCTGGCAGTTCGAGTATGGTGGTGAGGGCTCCAACCCAGCTGACGTGGCCATCCAGCTGACCTTCCTCCGCCTGATGTCCACCGAAGCCTCCCAGAACATCACCTACCACTGCAAGAACAGCGTTGCCTACATGGACAAGGACACTGGCAACCTGAAGAAGGCCCTTCTCCTCCAAGGAGCCAATGAAATTGAGATCAGGGCTGAAGGCAACAGCCGCTTCACCTATGGTGTCACTGAGGATGGCTGCACGGTGAGTGGGATGGGGAGGGTCATGGTGGTGGGGACGTGATGGCTGCGTGGTGAATGGGCCAGGGGGCTGGTGGGGCTGGTGGTCATGGTGGGGCTGGTGGCCATCGTGGTGGTGAGGGTGTGATGGCTGCGTGGTGAATGGGCTAGGGGGAAGGTGGTCAAGGTGGTGGTGGTCAGGGAGGGGGTGAGGACATAGGGTCTGTATGGTGAGTGGGCCAGGGGGCTGGTGGCCATGCTGGGGCTGGTGGCCATGCTGGGGCTGGTGGCTATGGTGGGGCTGATGGCCATGGTGGGTATGGTGGCTATGGTGGGGCTGGTGGTCATGGTGGGTCTGGTGGTCATGGTGGTGGTGAGGATGTGTTGGTGAATGGGTCAGGGGGACGGTGGTCATAGTGGGGCTCGTGGTCATGATGGGGCTGATGGCCATGGTGGGGCTGGTGGTCATGGTGGGGCTGATGGCCATGGTGTGGCTGA
>NW_009952286.1:3217-4621 GCF_000747805.2 Chaetura pelagica | reverse complement strand
ACTGGGACCAGCCCAACCCCCCCAAAAAAAACCCCCCTTTGCTTCTCACATCTCAGCAGAGGAACCGTTTGGCCGCCAGGAAGATGTTTGATCTCTGGGTTTGAATTTGCTTTTTGGTGTTTCTCCTTCTCTTCCCTCCCCCCTCGATTTCTCTCTCTCTCTGTTTTTTCATTTCAAGTAGATTTTTCCCTGATTTTATTCCTCTTCAGGCAGCAAAAAGGGCTCAATCCCAAGCCCCCCCTGCCGAGCAGAGTCAACCCTTCACTCCTCACTCTCCTTTTCCAGACCCTCTCTTGCTTTGGGCTCTTGGTTCTTTTCTACCCTTCCCTCTTCCTTTAAAATTCAGGGCTTATTTTTCCTCCCTTCTCAAGCAGTTTGAGGTTCATTTCAGTTTGTTTTGTTTTACTTTCAACCCTGCAGGGATTTTTCCTGCCAGGTTCAGATCAAAGGTGCTAATTTCTCCCTTTCTCTCTCTTTTTTCTCCCCGTTTTTTGGGTTTGTGTTTTGAATTTTCCTCCTTTCAAGGTCCCTCAGGAGTCATTGGGGTTTCTCCCCTCTGGGATGATTATCCCGTGGGGTTGTTCATTTTGTTTAATCACCTTTTCTTTCCTGGGACCACCTGGTGCTCCAGCCCCCAAAGACACGACTCCACTTGATTTCTTTTCATTCCCTTTGATTTTAGGTTATTTTTGACCCCCCTTTCTTCAACTGCCCAACTTGTGAAGTTTCTAAAGGTGCTATTTAACCCCCTCCCCCCCTTTCCCTCCATGACCTCCAGCAAATCCCGGAGCAAACACAAGGCAGAGCCAAAAAGAAATAAATATGAAAGAGATAAAAGGATTTCAACTGAAAAGCCTCAAAAAGGGGAGAAAGGGGAAAAAGGACGACCCGATTTCCAGGTTGGATTGTCGGCTCCGCTCTCATCTGCCAGTGGCTTTTTCTTCATCCATCCCTCCATCCATCCATCCATCCATCCATCCATCCATCCATCCATCCATCCCTCCATCCATCCCTCCATCCCTCCATCCATCTCTCCATCCATCCATCCATCCATCCATCCATCCATCCATCCATCCATCCATCCATCCATCCATCCATCCCTCCATCCCTCCATCCATCTCTCCATCCATCCATCCATCCATCCATCCATCCATCCATCCATCCATCCATCCATCCATCCATCCATCCATCCATCCATCCCTCCATCCCTCCATCCCTGTATCCCTCCCTGGGCACAGAGGGGCACGAACCCACTCCCATTTCCCAGCCCATTTCCCTCTGGATGCTCTTCCCAGAGTCTCTACCTACTTTGTAAATGTATAATTAATTAATAAATAATTATTAATAATTTGAAATTGTTCTTTCCTCCCCCCCCCCTCCTCCCCTTTAAATTTTTAAATTCTT
>NW_009952286.1:1054-1268 GCF_000747805.2 Chaetura pelagica | reverse complement strand
CCCCCCAGCCCAACTCCCGGGGCTGATTAAGGCAGAGAACTGACAAGCTCAAGACACGGTTTGTACCCACGTTGCACCCCAAAACCCCCCGGACTTTTTTTTTTGGGGGGGGAGGGGGACACAGGGACACACAAAAATAAAGCATAAAACCCATTCCTCGGCACTGAAAAGCCATTTAATCAACCCAAAATGCCCCCTTGCCCCCCTAAAATAC
>NW_009952286.1:0-939 GCF_000747805.2 Chaetura pelagica | reverse complement strand
CCCCCTGGGATTGTGTGTCCCCCCCCCCCAATCCTGGTGTCTCAGGGAGGGAGGAGGGGGACACGGGCCCCATCCCGGGGTCCGGGCAGGGGGTTGATCCTTTGTCCCGTGCGGACGTTGAACATGGGAAGGGTGGAAAGGGGCCGTGGGACATCCCGGCTGCTGGCCATGTGCCTCAGCTCCTGCGTGTCCCCGTGGATGGTGGTGTGGTGGACCAGCTGGATGCTGAGGGAGGAGGACAATGGTCCCACCCGTGTCCCCTTTTGGGGAGGGGTTTTGGGGAGGGGGGAGGGTCTGTCCCCCCGTTCTTGGGGTTTGTCGCCCGTGGTTGGGGTCTGTCATCTATCATTGGAGGTCTGCTCACCCATTGTGGGGGTCTGCATCCCACTGTTGGGGTCTGCTCCCCATCACTGGGGTCTGTATCCCCATCTTTGGGGTCTGTATCCCACTGTTAGGGTCTGCTCCCCATCACTGGGGTCTGTATCCCCATCTTTGGGGTCTGCATCCCACTTTTGGGGTCTGTATCCCCATCTTTGGGGTCTGTATCCCACTGTTAGGGTCTGCTCCCCATCACTGGGGTCTGTATCCCCATCTTTGGGGTCTGCATCCCACTTTTGGGGTCTGTATCCCACTTTTGGGGTCTGCTCCCCATCTTTGGGGTCTGTGTCCCCATCTTTGGGGTCTGCTCCCCATCACTGGGGTCTGTATCCCCATCTTTGGGGTCTGTACCCCCATCATTGGGGTCTGCTCCCCAGCACTGGGGTCTGTATCCCCATCTTTGGGGTCTGTATCCCCATCATTGGGGGTCTGTGCCCCACCTTTGGGGTCTGCACCCCATCATTAATCTCTGCACCCCAGCTTTGGGGTCCTCCTTGCTGGTGTTGAGTCCAGCTAAGACCATTGGAGATGTTCCACAGCTCTTGTGTTCCAGCCCGTGTC
>NW_009952285.1:353-824 GCF_000747805.2 Chaetura pelagica | reverse complement strand
GCATGAGGAACTGGCACCAACAAGGCTTCCCAGCCCCCCCATCAGCTGGTTGTGTGATGTTCCTGGGATGTTTGTGTGGATTCCTTGGTTCACGATCTTTGTGCCACTTGCTTGTAAATCCATGATCCCTGCCTGCTGAGCTGCTGCCTCTGGGGGCCAGAACCTGGGAAATCACCCCCAATGTGGTACAGTCAAAATACACCTGGATCTGGGCAGGAGTCCATGGGCAGTTTTCTCCTGAAACTGAGATCATAAGGGATAAGAAAGAGCTTGATCCAAACCACTGAAGACTGCACCTCAGTGTTCTGCAGGGCCAGCTGGGCCAGGCTTGGTCTGGGGGTAGGAGAACATAGAACTTGTGAAGTTAAAAGCTTGACAAACTGTTGCTACAACAACGTAGCTCTGCACGAGAGATTTGCCATAACAATAAACTTTAACAAGTGGGATTTGGGGACTGGTGTGTTCCTAATA
>NW_009952285.1:0-274 GCF_000747805.2 Chaetura pelagica | reverse complement strand
CTTGGTTACTGAGAAGCAGCCTTGAAAAGCCAAATTCCAGCTCCCTGGAGCAGCAGGAGAGCACATGCAGACATCACCACCTCAGCCCCAGCTGCTGCTGTTAATGCTGCATGAAGTTCTCACTTAAGACACGACTGTGATGCTTCCTATCTAAGCTGCTTTGTATGGCCCATCATCCAGCTTCTTCTTCATAGTGTCTCTTGTGCTCAGAGCTTTTAATGGGAGGAGGACACAGGTCCTCAGCCCAGCCTTGCTCTAGGCACTGGGAGCAGGT
>NW_009952284.1:0-835 GCF_000747805.2 Chaetura pelagica | reverse complement strand
GTGGCACATCCATGATGGTGCCATGTCCATGATGCTGTGTCCATGGTGGTATCATGTCCATGATGGTGCCGTGCCCATCCCATGATGGTGTCATTTCTATGATGGTGCCATGTCCATGATGGTGTCATATCCCTAGTGGTGTCATGCCCATGATGGTGCCACATCAGTGGTGGTGCCACGTCCATGATGGTGTCACACCCACAATGGTGACACGTCCATGGTGGTGACACGTCCATGGTGGTGATGTCTGTGGTGGTGTCATTATCATGGTGGTGCCATGTCCATGATGGTGCTGTGCCCATGGTGTTGGCACGTCCATGCTGGTGGCACATTCATGATGGTGCCATGTCCATGATGGTGTCATGTCCATGGTGGTGTCATATCCCTGGTGGTGCCATGTCCATGATGGTGTCACACCCACAATGGTGCCGTGTCCATGGTGGTGACACGTCCATAGTGGTGTCATGTCCATGCTGGTGTCGTGTCCATGATGGTGGCACATCCATGATGGTGGCACATCCATGACCCCCCATGCCTGTGGCCACCTCATGCCCACGGTGGTGCCATATCCATGTCCTTGGCGTGTCCTTGGCGTGTCCTTGGCGTGTCCTTGGCGTGGTGCTCAGCAGTTTCCCCCCCCCCACCCCAGCATGCTGATCACCTACGACGACGTGGTGAAGATCTCGGACTTTGGCACAGCATGCTGATCACCTACGACGACGTGGTGAAGATCTCGGACTTTGGCACCTCCAAGGAGCTGATTGACAAGAGCACCAAGATGTCCTTCGCGGGCACCGTGGCCTGGATGGCCCCCGAGGTGATTCGCAACGAGCCC
>NW_009952283.1:0-804 GCF_000747805.2 Chaetura pelagica | reverse complement strand
GCCTCAGATGCTACAGGAGCAGAAGAGTTGTGTCTGTGATCCTCCCGTAGGGAGGAGTGGACTAGATGGAAGCAAAATTGACCAAGGCATTCCATTCCAATTACCTATGTAAGCTCAGTATAAGGTCAGTGATCATAGAAGTCAAGCCCCTTTCTGCTTCTTCTTCCTTTCTCTTCTGTCCATGGCCATAATCCAGGGAAGACTCACATCTGTCCATCACCATTGATCCCTAGGCTTGTGCATTCCTGACCCTCATAACTCTCCCCTCAGCTCCTGTCTGCTCTGCCGCTCTTTCTGGCAGAGCTCTGGGACATTTCAGAACTGCTCACAGGTCAGGAGATACAAGGAGAGTTGCTGGGGGTGGGGAGAGGCAAAAGGGTTTTGCACATTACTAAACATACTTGTATATATTTGTACATATATTATTTTGTCATTAGTGTTTAATTAAAGCTGTCTAGTTTAGTTTTCAATCCAGAAAGTCTCTCTCCTTCCCTACCTGGGTGGAAAGGGGAAGGGATCGAGAGCATTATTGTTGCTGGTTCAATTGCCAATCCTGAGTCAAACCTCATAGAGTGGTGAGAATGTTAATACTTAGCATAAGAGTTCATTAGATCCTATCTATCTGTTGTGTATATCAGGCAAGAAATTATTGCCTTACACTTTCAGGCTTTGTATATCCTATTTGCAGAACCTTTTTTATACCTTGCGCCTTGCTAAAGAAGCCCAAAAAACCTCAATTACTTTTAAAAATTTTGTCTGGATGAATAACACTTTCAGATTTACTGCAGGGTAAGAGCATACAGA
>NW_009952282.1:555994-557661 GCF_000747805.2 Chaetura pelagica | reverse complement strand
GTCTCGGCTTCCCTTCCAGCCGGGGCTCTGCGGGGCCAGGGGAAGGAGGACCCCAAAGCGGAGGAGGAGGCGAAAAACAAGGAGGAAAGTTTCTCCATGGACAGCGACCTCGATTACAGCTCGGACGACAACGTCCCCGGGCAGGCGGGTCACAAGGAAGAGGACTCTGGTAACGCCTTGGAGGAAAACCCCCAGAACCCCCCCAGCTCCACCAACACCACGTCCACTGGGAAGAACCGTCGGAGGAGGACGGCGTTCACCAGCGAGCAGCTGCTGGAGCTGGAGAAGGAATTCCACTGCAAAAAATACCTCTCCCTGACCGAGAGGTCCCAGATCGCCCACGCCTTGAAACTCAGCGAGGTGCAGGTGAAAATCTGGTTCCAGAACAGGAGGGCAAAATGGAAACGGGTCAAGGCGGGCAACGCCAACTCCAAGACGGGGGAACCTTCCCGGAACCCCAAGATCGTGGTGCCCATCCCGGTGCACGTCAGCAGGTTTGCCATCAGGAGTCAGCACCAGCAGCTGGAGCAAGCCCGGCCCTGAGCCCCTCTCTGTCCTTCGACACCAGTTGGTGGAAGAGAGGGGGGGGGGGAAAAAAAAAACTTGCTGCAAAAAAAATGGGCTTTGAGAAACAACCCGCCCCGGGAAAGAATAAACGTCAAAAAGGGGGGAAAACCTGCCCAAAATAAAGAATCAAGTCGATAAATGGGGAGGGGTTTGAAACGAACACCCCCGAGACAAATGAAAAAATCGAACATAAAACACCCAAGCCAAGAAGAACAAAATATATGTAAAAAATAATAATAATCATCATCATCATCCTAAAGGAGCCGGCGAATCCCCGGACTCGAAAGTGAAACTTCCCACCCCCCGGGTGCAGCCCGAGGCTCGGGAAAAGCTGGATTGTTGGGTCGGAGCAGCCCTGGGAGAGACACGCAGAGATTTATTCCGACACCCATCTTTGCTCCCCCTCTTTGCACCTCTCGGGGCTGCGCTGGGGACCGAGGGGTTCGGTTCTTACCCGGGGGCAAAAGGTAAAACAACAACAACAACAACAAAAAAAAAAACCAACCCTGAACAAACAAGAAGAGAACGAGGGGAAAAAAAACCCAACAACAAACAAACCCACAAAACCCGAAAGAAAACGGAGAGTTTCGTTTCCTGCCTTTTTAATGGTTATTTTTATGATGGTTTGATTTGATTTCCGACGGCCGAGGGGAAGGGGTTTTTAAAGATGTTATTTTTGCCGGGTTTTTCTGTCGATTTGCTGTGTTTAAAAAGAGAGAGAGAGGGAGGGGGGGGAGAGGAGAAGGAGAGAGAAAAAAAAAAAGGCACGATTTCTCTATTGTGTTTTAATTTATTTCCATGTAGCTTATTTCCCTTCTAAGTTATGAAATTTCAAAGCGAGTCTTGTGAATAATAATAATAAAAAAGAACTGAGAAAGAACAGAATTAAAACAAAAAAAAAAATAAAAAGGAAAGGATTTTAAATAATAATAATTAATTAAAAATGCTAAGGAAAAGCTGTTCTGTTTGGCCTGGAGGTGATGTCCCTCCCTCCCCCCCCCAGCGATGCTTCGTTTGTGAAGCCGCATTAATTGCCGGGGGGAGAAGTTTTTTTTGGGGGGGTTTTATTTCCAATGTGGTTTGTTTGTGGATTATTTTTT
>NW_009952282.1:545388-546111 GCF_000747805.2 Chaetura pelagica | reverse complement strand
CCCAAAACACACCCCCCAAAACACACCCCCCAAAACACACCCCACGGAGGGGCATTTTAGGGATTTTTAGGGAGGAGAAGCTGCTCCTCCCCCCCTCTCTCCCACTTTCTCCCCTCCAGCATCCCCCCCCCAGGAGCAGCGAAGTTATTTGTTGGGGTCGCGCCCACCCCCCCATATCCAGGGGGTGTTTTTTTGGGGGGGGGAGGTTTCCCCGGGCAGGAGGAGAAGGAGATAAACAAGCGAGGGGGTTGATAGCTGTCATCATCACCATCATCACGGCTTTCATTTGGCTGCCTAATGAGTCAGATCACAGGCAGAGAGAAAAATTGTCAATCGCCCGGGCTCTAATGAATTTTTTTGCAAATTGTAATCAAGCCAGGCCGTCTCAGCTCGCTGATTAATGAGACCCAGGAGGCCCGGCCAGCACCTCAGCTTTTTATTCCATCCCGTCCTCCCTGCACTAAATTAACAGCAACTTGTCTGAGCTTCAAATTAACTCCCAATGATTAATTCTGATGGGGGGGTGGGAGGTTGTGGGGGGGTCTGAAGAATCGCTCGTCCTAATAGGCACTGGCCTCTGATGCTGTTTGAAATTAATACACTTCCCCTTTGGCTGCCGGCTTTAATCCAAGGCTGGGCTTTGACATCACTATATTTGTTGTTACAATAAATTCCTCTTACATCTGCAGATCAAATAATTGCAGCGCTCGGGGAGCCCCGAGC
>NW_009952282.1:542063-543557 GCF_000747805.2 Chaetura pelagica | reverse complement strand
AGAAGAGGAGGGAGGAAGGAGGGATGGAGGAAGGAGGGATGGAAGGATGGAGGAAGGAAAGGAGAGGAGAGAAGAGGAGGGAGGAAGGAGGGATGGAGGAAGGAGGGATGGAAGGATGGAGGAAGGAAAGGAGAGGAAAGAAGAGGAGGGAGGAAGGAGGGATGGAGGAAGGAGGGATGGAAGGATGGAGGAAGGAAAGGAGGGGGGAGAAGAGGAGGGAGGAAGGAGGGATGGAGGAAGGAGGGATGGAAGGATGGAGGAAGGAAAGGAGAGGAGAGAAGAGGAGGGAGGAAGGAGGGATGGAGGAAGGAGGGATGGAAGGATGGAGGAAGGAAAGGAGAGGAGAGAAGAGAAGGGAGGGAAAAGGGTTGGAGGGAGGAAGGAGGGATGGAGGAAGGAGGAAGGAAAGGAGAGGAGAGGAGAGAAGGGAGGGAAAAGGGTTGGAGGGAGGAAGGAGGGATGGAAGAAAGGAAAGAGGAAGAAGGGATGGAGGAAGGAAAGGAGAGGACAGAAGAGAAGGGAGGGAAAAGGGTTGGAGGGAGGAGGGATGGAGGAAGGAGGGATGGAGGAAGGAGGGATGGAAGAAAGAGGAAAGAGGAAGAAAGGATGGAGGAAGGAAAGGAGAGGAGAGAAGAGAAGGAAAAGGGTTGAAGGAGGGATGGAGGAAGAAGGAGGGATGGAGGAAGAAAGAGGGCTGGAAGAATGAGGGATGGAGTTGGGTTTTTTTCCTTGGATCCACATGGATTGTGAAGCTTGAATTTAGCTCCCAGCACCTCAGCCCCAAAGGCAAACACAGTTTCCTTGGTCTCGCCGGCTGCTCCGGCTCCCTGAGGTTAAGTCATAGAGATAAATCTTACAGGATAAATTAAATATATATATATATATGTAAAGGGAGAGGAGAGGATTTTAGCTGGAAGTGAAATCTCTTTGGGAAGGGGAGGAAGAGGATTCGGAGCGGGAAGGGAAGGTGGGAGCCGCGGCGTTATCCCGGGGATGCTCCCGGGAACGGGACAAGGGCAGGGAAGGGGCTGCCTGGGAATGATCCCCCCGCCCAGGGCTCCGTGTCCCGGGGAAAAGAACTACAAAGCGAGGGGATCATCGGCAAAAAGAAAGGCAATAAACCAGGGGTGTTTTCACTGCCCTGCCGGGAGGAGTGAATTGGTGGCGAAGGGGCCACGGGCAGCTCCGGGGAGCGGGTTGGCTGCTCAAATCCTGCTCGTTACCAAAGGGAGACACAAAGCGGGGACTCCCGTTAATGATTTTCCAGGAGGGAGTTCCCAGCAGCGAGGAGCCGGGGTTGGGAAGGTGCCTGGGGCTGCCCCTCTGCACCCCCCCCCTCCTGAGGGCACCAACACCCCAAAAAGGGGCGTCAGTGATTTGCGGTGTGTTTGGGTCGGGCTTGGGTTTTGTGGCTTGTTGCTTTTTAAATCTGGAGGCGACAAAACCCGCATCTGAGTCTAAAGAGGAACGTTGCTGATTTCCTCCTGCTCAGGG
>NW_009952282.1:541604-542009 GCF_000747805.2 Chaetura pelagica | reverse complement strand
CTGCCTTCCCCGCTGCCCCTCACTCCCCAAAAAGGACCCGCAGACACGCTTACACAGCTTCAATAAATGCTTCAGTGTTGTGGTTTGGGTTTGGTTTTGTTTGGCAAAGCCCACCAGCCAACTTCTCCTGACCCAAAGCATCCTCAGGGCTCAGCCCCATCACCCCCAGATTGGGCAGCCGGGGGGGATTTCACCCTAAAACCACCCGGTCCCCCTGTTGCCGCAGCCGGGAGGCACCGCGGAGCTTTTAGCAGCAAAATCGTTACAGTCGGGTCTGTAGCTGTGTTTGTTTTCTCTTCACTGCCAAGAAAGAAAAGGAAGGAAGGAAGGAAGGAAGGAAGGAAGGAAGAAGGGAAGGAAGGAAGGAAGGAAGGAAGGGAGGGAGGGAGGGAGGAAAGGAGGGAA
>NW_009952282.1:488062-541098 GCF_000747805.2 Chaetura pelagica | reverse complement strand
GGAAGGAAGGAGGGAAGGAGGGAAGGAGGGAAGGAGGGAAGGAGGGAAGGAGGGAAGGAGGGAAGGAGGGAAGGAGGGAAGGAGGGAAGGAGGGAAGGAGGGAAGGAAGGAAGGAAGGAAGGAAGGAAGGAAGGAAGGAAGGAAGGAAGGAAGGAAGGAAGGAAGGAAGGAAGGAAGGAAGGAAGGAAGGAAGGAAGGAAGAAAGAAAGAAAGAAAGAAAGAAAGGAAGAAAGGAAGAAAGGAAGAAAGAAAGAAAGAAAGAAAGAAAGAAAGAAAGAAAGAAAGAAAGAAAGAAAGAAAGAAAGAAAGAAAGAAAGAAAGAAAGAAAGAAAGAAAGAAAGAAAGAAAGAAAGAAAGAAAGAAAGAAAGAAAGAAAGAAAGAAAGAAAGAAAGAAAGAAAGAAAGAAAGAAAGAAAGAAAGAATCAAGCAAGCCTCGGAGTGTTGTTTTGGTTTTTTTTTCCCCAAAAGATCAACAGGATCTGGGTTTGAATTCTCCCTTCCCCAACAAACACCAGACACACCAGGACCAGCGGGAAGGGCTGCCCAGCACCACTGGCACCAGGGGCAGCACTTTCCTGCCCCACCCCTCGGGCAGAGACGAGGGGGTGACAGCAAAGCCCCCCCAAAACCCCCTCCCATCTGCAGCTGCAGAACCTTCACAAACAGCCCGTTCGGGCTTTGACGAGCGTCGTTCCGGCCTCGTGGCATCTCTCAAAAACATTCCCTGCCTTTATTAAGGTAATTTAGGGTCATTTAAGGTCATTATTAAGGTCATTTTTAAGACACGCACGTGTGTGATATTTTTGTTCTTAACCAGACGCTCAGCTCCTGAGCCCACGACTGTCATTTCTCCCCCCCAATTATGTTCATATTTCCCCATTTCCAAAGCGGCCATAAGTTCCCGGGGAAGCAGGGTAATAAGGAAGCCTCTCTCCAAGAGAAATTGTTAATTTGGGATTTATAAAGGACTTTCCTTAATGAATAATAGCTGAGCTCGATCTGTCTTCCTGCCTCATTCTGCGAAGTAACATTTGTAAAGCGAGGTGATCCCAATTACTCCCTCTAATAACCCCCTCTCTCCAGCAAGAGATCCCAGAGCCACAACCTCTTCCCTGCCCTCCCAGTGCCACGAGGTGGGGCTTTCCAGCTTCATCCTCCTCCTCCTCCTCCTGCCCCGGAGCAGCTCCCCAGCCCCCTCCCCCAGAAGGATGCTCCGCGTTCTGGTCCCCACTTGGCAGCTCCCGCCTTGTCCCCCTTGTCCCCAGGGGGGACCTGCAGCCCCCCGGCCTGACCCCCGCCTCGGCAGCGAGGGGAGCTGGGGAAATTATTGGCCCTAAGTGGAGAAAATACCGGCACTGAAGGGCTCTTGAATCAACAGGAGGGCAGCGGCGCGGGGGGCAGGGCTGCAGCTCAAACCAGGCGCACTGGAATGAGCAGCAAGGCTTTTATTATTAGTATATTTTATTTTCATTATTTTATTTTGATTTTTATTTATTATTATTCATTATTATTATTATTATTATTATTGTTATTATTATTATTATTATTATTATTATTATTCCCTTTTTCCTTAAAATATGGAGGATCATTAAAGCCCAGAGCCAGCTGTGTGTGTGCCTGTCCGTCTGTCTGTCTTCTCCAGACCCTCGGGGTCTCCAGCCCAGGAGATGCTGCAGCCAAGCGCGGGTTTGTGCCCCCGCAGGTGCCTTCTCCAGCTGTTTTACCTTTTCCATCTGAGTTCTTTTTTTTCAGCCGGTTTTTTTCATCCTGCCAGCCCTTCCCTTTGCTTCCTCTCCATGCCAAGGTGTGGAAACCCCGTCCCTTCCCTCGGTTCCATCCCAAATTCCGTCCCTGTCCCACATCCACATCCTGGCGGGACTTCTGGAGTGAAGGCACCTTCGCTCCAGGTTTAAATTCCCAACTCCTGCTTCCCTGGCTCCCTGAGGCTTGGCAGCCCTCCCCTCACCCCCGGGGGGAGGGGACACTCTGGGTCTCCCTGCCCTGGCCCCAAAATGCTGGAAACGCTGAAATCCCGACATGATTTGTTCACCTGGCACAAATCTCAGCCCAGCCAGGATTAACCAGCCGGGCCGATTAGTGGCAGCCATCAGCCAATAAATAAATTGGAACCATCTCCAGACCTGATTAGCTTGCTAATTAAGCTCAGTCACAGGGAAATCTGCAGTCAATCAGCCCAGCTATTACCAGTTGGATCTGCAGAGCAGGAGCTGGAGATGCTGGCGGGGAAGGAGGAGGGGACTGTGCTGGGGCTCCAAGGAAGGTGGTACCAAAACCCTCTTTCCTGAGCAGCGTCTGGAGCTGCTCATTCCTCTGGGGTGACCCCAACAGCCCCCGGTCCCCCCATCCCCACTCACCCGGGTTCCTGCCTGGCAGCACAATCCCTTGGGATTCTCCCTCCTCTCCACCACCCTCCGGCTCTGGCAGCTCCAGACCGGTTGGGATCCCAGCCCTGGCTTCATGAGATGGAAATACCTGGCCTCTGCCTTCCACTGATCCTCCAAAACCATGCAAATCAGCACCAAAACGACCACAAATGATCATTTTCTAGTGCAAACGCTGCTCAGGACGCTCTTTTCCAGCGGAGCTGCTTCGTTTCTTTCTTTTCTCCACTCCCCGAGGAGCAGGGAAGCCCTGCGGGAGGTTCTGCAGCTCCACATCCCCCTGGCACCTTCCACCCTTTTTGCTCTTCTCCTTGGCAAACAGGAACCACCGAAAACCAACAGGTCTGGGAGTTTGGGGAGGGGGCAGGATGCAAATAAACAAGCGCTAATTGCTGGCAGCCAAGTTATTAGGGCCGCATTTATTGGCCAATTAAAGGCTTTACTGGGAGTTAGGGGAGATAAACGACTTGGGGTGGGGGTTTCTCACTGCACTTTTAGTGGGTTCTCCAGGAGGAGTATTTTGCTGGGGAGAACATCCCGTGGCTCCCTGCAATCAGCCCAGAAATGAGGAAGACGTGGCAAGAGGGAAGGGACAAAGAGATGTCACCAAGTCCTGCAGGGACGTGTCCTGGGAGGGGAAATTGGGGAAAGTCACCCCCAAACCTGGGGTCCCACGGCCACCCCTTCTCTCCAGGGGCTGCAAAGGTGGTGGAAAAATGTTCCTGAAAGCTGAGGGACTCCTCAAGATGGGGTGTGGGACGTTCAAGGCTTGGGATCAGCCTTGATGAAAGATGAAACTGATGGAAGAGAAACCCCCTGAGGATTCTCAAACACCCCCCAAACAGGTGGCTCAGAAGCCCCTGGATTTTAAACGGTTCCAGGCTGGGGAACCACACAGTAAAAGCCCCCGTATAACCCTGATTTGATGCTCCTCCAAGGCTGGATTTTGGCCACAGGTGGAGAAAACCATGTGTTGGTGTGGGTGGATCTTTGACCTGGCTCCTGGCAGCAAACCAGCTGGATTGGGGTGAGTTTGGCTCCCTTCTGGAAAACAAAGCTGGATGCCAGGAAGGGTGGTCTTTGCCTGACTCTTACCAGGCTCTCAAGACAGAGCAGCAGCCTGGTATGGATGGTAATGCTGTTTTTTTCTTTAAAAATAAAGAAAAACGGGTGTTTCTCCTGCTCTCACTATGGGAATCAACAGTTTTATTGCAAAACTCTCTGATTTCTGTTGTCTTCCAGTTGAGCATTTCCTTTTCTTCCTGGGCATCTGTGAGCAGCCACCAGGTGAGGGCATCTCAGGGGGTTACAGGATGGGCTTGGACGTGGGATGGGCTTAAACAGGGGTGAAAAACCTTGGAAGAACATGAAGAACGTTAGGCTGAGGCTCAAGCAGAGGTGAGAGATAAACCCCAAACACCCCAGTTCAGCACTGTGGGCAGTTCTGCTCAGTCTGGGGAGATCTGGAATCAGATCCAAGCTCCCCTCCTCATTCCTGGCCATGTCTTCTCTTGGGCAACATCCTGCTCCAGCAAGGTCTCCAGCCCTCAAGTTGGAGAGTCAATCCACTGATTTTGGGGCAAGGGCAGGAAAAGAAACAGCCCCAATCTGCTGCTTCTCCAGCATTTATCTGTGGCCATCAATGCTTTGTGCCTCTTACAAGGAAAACTCCCCACTTTTCCACCTCTGCTCCTTAAACGTCCCCAGTTTCTCCATCTCTTATCACCAGGTCGGACAACCTCTGATGGTCAAACTGCAGCACTGGTCACCTGGCTCCACAGTGGCTCCTTGTGGATCTGCAAATCTCACATTTCTTCATATTGATGCACATGAAGTCAGTGTTACCTGCTGTTCTCTTTGCACCCACCACAATCCCACACAGCTCCCCTGGCCTTACAGAGCTTTTCCACAGCCATGGGTGTCTCTGTCTGTGCCCCCAACCCACCCCAGTCCCAGCTGGGTGGGACCCTCCTGGCCTGGGGCTGGTTGCCAGGCTGCTCAGGTGAACCCCCACCCCCCCAATTCTTCCTTTCCCTTTCCACCCCAGCCCACTCACTATCCAGCTCAACCTCTTGCACCAGGGTGATGTTTTGTCTTCACCTTGGACTCTCCATTTCTTCTCACACAGGCCAAGACCTTTAAAATGTAAATAAATGTCAATCAGTTGCTCATTGTTCCGAGCTTTAAATGACTTGAGAAGCCTAATGGGGAGCCATGATTTTCCTTCCAAGAGGTGATTAGACCACACCATCTCCTGACCTTAAAGATGTTTTATTATTCTTATTTTAAATGATCATTTCAACCAATTTAGCCGATACAGATGTAACCGTTCCCGGCCTAATTCCTTGGCTCCTCTCCAGAGACTCTTAAAGCTGAGGTGCAACATTTACTACTTCTTCCTCAGGGAGAAGAACTGTTTTTAATGAAAGCTCCCATATTTTTGCTGCCAGATCTGTCACTCGGTTCCCCAGCACAACTCTTAGATACACACCATTACGGGCCGGTTGACTTATTGCTTTTTAATTTATCAATTTGCCCCATTACCAGCTCTCCTGACATCCCAGGCCCAGGATCATACTTCATCTTTATTACTGGCAAAGAGTGACAGGATCTCATCACGAAGACGAGAAGAAAGGTGGGATGTGAGTGAGGAACGTGGTGACGAACTCGGGCGAAGAAGGAAGCGGCGACCAACAAGTTTTCTTGTCTTTATTAGAAAGAGACCTTTACACCAGAGCAGCCTCTCCTTTACAATGTCTTTCTTGTTCCTTTTTTTTTTTTTCAGTTTATTCTTCATTATTCAGAATACTGTACAGCCCAAGACAAAAATCTCAAGGTGGAGAAAAAGAGAGAGAGAGGGCAGGGGAACATACTTAAATCAACCCCCAAATCAGAGAGAAACAACAAGCAAACTGAAATGTGTGTCCATGGGTTTAATTACAGTACAAACAATATAAATAAAGCATCAGTCATTGCAAAACAAACTTGCTGAATGAGGTAATATAAAAACAACAATAACAAAAGATGGAGGTTTGTGGGTTTTGTTTTCCTGTCCACACTGCCTGGCCATCATTTAGACATTTTTATTTACAGGAACAGAAAAAAAACCCCAACCCAACCCAACACAACCAAACCAACCCCAAAACTTGCTGTGAATCCTGTCACCTGCTGGGTACCCAGCCCTGGGTGTCCCCACCCACCCGGGCTCCCTTTTTGCCCATCTCACCCAGACAGAGCAGCAGCACAAAGCAGGACAACTGGGAAGCCCTGGGGGCTGAAGGGACATTCCAGCCTTTGCCACGGGGGTAGGGAAGGACAAAAGGAAACAACCACAGTGTGTGCATCTGCTTCCCCAGCACCACTGGTGCTTCCCAGAATGGAGGTGCTGGCTTGATGCCCTGGCAAACCACCCTTGTCTCCCTGCCTCTCCCTGTTGCTTTCTCCTGATGGGACTATAAACCAAAAGTGAGGGTAGAAACGGTGTGCAGAGCACTTGGTCAAGCCCTCCTGGACCACTTGGTAGAACAAGGCCTCAGCACACTGCAGCTGAGGGCTGTGGCTCCCTCACACAGCACAGCTGTGGGGCCAGAGAGGAATGGCCAAGGACACAGGGAGGGAGGGATGAGGAGCTGCTCCTGGGGAAGGACCCATCTGGAGATGGCTCTTCAGAGCCATCTCACCACCAGCATGGTCCCATGAACAGCAGCAGGACCCAAAGTGTGGCTGAACCAGCTACAGAAGGACAGACAGTTGAGTGTTGCTGCTGGAAGGAGCTGGAATGTTCTAAATCCCTGGAGACAGGTACCTGTTTGAGTCCTGAGCCCCTGATGGCTCCTCAGAGCCTCCTGCACTCCTGGAAACGGGCTGGTCTTCCTCAAGCTGGGCAACTCAATCCCTAGCTCTGGGAACCAGGTGCCAAACAACCACCCACCTGCAGCACCAAAACTCTTCTTCAGCCCTGCTTGGCCTCCAGCACAGACCAGACCTGTTGTCTGGCAGGAGGAGCTTTCCTCCCTGCACCTCAAGAGGACCAGGGAAGTGTTTCTAGCTGCTTCAGTTCTTAGAAACCATAAAAAAAACCAGTAACTGGCTCTGGAAAACATACACAAAAGGAGCATTCACGGCCAGCAAGCAAGGTGGTCACTCCAAACACATGCCTTAAGTTCTCTGGAAGCATCCCCATCCCCTCCCACCCCCTCCCTGCTTGTACATCACACACAGGCAAAAAGGACTAGCTCTGAAGCTCTGCAAAACAGTCCATCTGGAAGCTAAATACACATCCAGGAAGCTCATGGCCAAGAGGAAGCTGAAGCTCTGCCTGCTGACAGAACCCACTGCTGGAGGATGCCAGGGGATCTGGGAGTTAGGTGGACACGTGGAGATGAAGAGCCTAAAACTGCTGAAATGCACAAAGACACTTTGATCTCATCTGCCCACAAGCCAAAGTCTCCCCTGATCCTTCAGGGGAGAACAGTAAAGGATGGGAGTCAATTCCCACAGGGCCTGAAATGGAACACAGAGGCCACCATGACCATGCCAGTGATGAGCAGTTTCATATGTCTCCAAGAAAAAATCCAAAGCAACCTTTTATTTTCAGAAATCATGCAATCCTCCTCTGCAAACATGGACTCTTGGAAAAATCTCAGCCAAACCCCCTCAAACCTCCCTTGAAAAGGTGAGACAGACTCAGTCAACTCAAGGTGAACTGCCAGGAGAAGGGCCCACTCATGATTTGTTTGAAAAAACTGGCCCACACTGAACAACAAACCAAACCCTAGAATATCATCATACAACCAATCTACCTACCTGCAGCTTTGGATGTTTTTGCTCTATCACCCCTCTGCTTTTCCAAGCCATTCAAACCCACCTTCCTTTCATAGCCTAGAATTTATGAAGTCAAAAGAACTTTCACTTGGAGCATTTTTTTACCTCCCTGCTAAGCAGCAAACACAAGAACCACCCAACCCAGTTTTCTAGACAAAAACCCTTCCCCACAAATCACCACCAATGGAAGATGCTGAACCAAGGCCAAGAGCTTGGAGATCCCCCGCGCCCATCGCTGCAGCAGCCACAGGAGGGGAAACCAAGGCACATGACCATGAGATGTGCTGGGCAAGCTGTCTCCTACCCAGCCAAGCTGCCCCAAGGCTGGTCCCCAAGGCTGGTCCCCAGTGCTGTCCTTCTCTACTGAAGTCCCTCCAGCCACTATGACCATTTGTTCCCTGTTAAGGTGCAAACGCAGCTCCCCGAGACATTTGGGGGGGCCCCTTTGGGACCCCCTTGTGAAATCTGTGCTTGTCTCCACTATTACTACTTTACTCTAGAAACTACAAATCACTTCATTTTTTTTTCCCATCTCCATAGAAATATAAAAGATGAAGCCCCCCAAACCCCATAGAATCTAATTACTAAATCTGTGCTTGTCTCCACTATTACTACTTTACTCTAGAAACTAAAAATCACTTCATTTTTTTTTCCCATCTCCATAGAAATATAAAAGATGAAGCCCCCAAACCCCATAGAATCTAATTACTCTACATTACAGTGCCAGGGATCATATCTACGTTCCCACCTCTACTCCTTCCCCAACATCCCTTGGCCTCCTCTGGTCAGGGGAGAGAAATCTCCCAGTGCAGCTGAAGCTTCTCCTGCACTAACTCCCATCATCTAAGGGAACGGGGAAAAGATGGCAAATCAAACATTCTGAGTGTTCACATGATGCCCAAATGCTTCAAAATCCTCCCCACCTCCCTGGAGCTCAGATGTGCAGCACCTTAGAATCCAGAGCCTACCAAGGTTCTCCAGAAAGATTCTGCTCCCCCCCCCTTTTAGCAATGAAATTGGGAACCTGGTAACAGGAGCTTGTGGGCAAACCTCTGCACTGGCAGGACCCTGGACCTTTCCAAGTTAGATCTTCTAGATTCCCAACTGGGGAGAACAGTTACCCTCCTCAGCTCCAAGAAGATCAAGGTTAAAGAGATCTGGGATGATGGAGAGGGTTAAAGGGGGAACACAATGAAAATCACCAGCCATAGACTCAATTTTTGGAGAAAGTAGCTTTTGCCAACATATTTCTGCTGGGATTTCCTCCTGAGTGGATCTCAGGTTGTTTCTAAGTTGCTCATAATGTGCTCAAAGGGCACGAAGAGCCTGGCAAGTGGGTTCCATAAAGCAAGGAGAGGAGCTCAATGCAAGACGAGGAACGGGCTAACAGAGGGAAAGAAAGGGAAACCATCCCTGCAGGTTCTCCACCTGTTGGGTTTCCACACCCGGACAGCTTCAAGAACATCCTTTGCAAAGTGCAAAGAGATCCTCTGAAAAGCACACAGAGACCCTGGCTCCCAAAGCCAAGCTCTGCTGGGCTCCAGCCATGGAGAACTTCCTCCATCCTTGCTCCCAGCTGTGCTGGGAAGGTCCTTCACCATGCAAGAAGGGGATGGCCTGACTTCCTTGCCAGATGAGCTGTCCCACCAGCTCAGGAGGTGCCACACAACTTCTCACCATCCAAAACCTGGGGGACACTGCAGCAACCACCCCATGAGGCACAGACCCTTGGGGTCTGTTCTCCTGTGGGTGGAGCATCACCACAGAAGGCCTGTCCTTGAATTAGAGAGACAGTGCTGGGAGATGTCCTGTCTTTCCAAGGGATCACAGCCCACAGACCCCAAGGTCTGTGGAGATCCATCCTCAACCCAGTACCATTTAAGGAAGCCACCACATATTCTACACCACTTCAACACAATTACTGCAAACGCCTGTATGTCCAAGGGAGAATCATGGGAGAAAATGGGCTACTGCTCCACTGGAGTATGAGGTTATTAGTTGGCTAGCCTGGATAATCTTATTTTTCTCTATAATACAACGGAATTTCCTCTCCTAAAAATATGATGCTTTTCTTTTTTGTTTCCCTTCAGAACATTTTTATGCAAGGAGTGTGTAATTCTTCTACCTGCCATCTGCATGACAACCTGGTTGCCCCTGTTTCTCAAAACATCACCCTCAGCTTCCTAAGAGGAAGGAGGCCCAAAGAGAGCATTACAGAAAATATTTTTAATTAGGAAAAAAAACCCCAACAGCTTGGCAAGGGAATGTGCACTGAGAACATAATGGCAGCAGATCTGCCCAGAATGAAACATTGGACTTGGGTACAAAAGCCCTTGGTGCTCCCAGGGGAGCATCAAGCAGCTGGAGCACCTCTGGGACCATCCCTGAATCCTTGCTGTGTCCCTCTGTGAAGCTCAAGAGCACCAAGACACAGTGGGCTCCTCAGCATCCCCCACAGCTGCACCTTAGGTGGGTTGACCTGTTGCTGAAGGACCACCCGTCAGTACCAAAGCTCAGGGTGGGTGAGGAGGATGGAGAAACAGCAGTTCCAACAGACACCCTTCCTCAGTTAAGGAAAAAATGACATGAAGCTGACCCCAGTCTGAAGAGAATCAGCTGCAGCCTCACTCTGCTGCAGCCAGCCCAGGCTGGTTGAAGAAAGATTCATCCTCCAGACAACCAAGAGGTCTACACAGAACCAAAGTACCAAGTGAGAACACCACCAAATGGGAAAAGCTGGTCAATATCCTCCTGCTTCCACCTTGAGGCTAAATTTTCCTCCACAACTTGATGATTTGGCAAAAAAATCTGATTATTTTCAAAAACTATTTTCTTCCTGCAGATAACCAGGTGATGGTTTTGCCTTCGCATTCAGTTCACCTAAGAGTTTCCTTAGCAATTGCTGTAGCCTCCCATTGGTGGGCCCCATGAAACCCAGAGCCCCAAGGAAAAGCACCACTTGGGAAGTTGAGACGAGCAGGTGGATTTGGGAAGCCCTGTGCTGTGTGCAGCTCCCTGCCCTCACCTCCCTGCTCCTTTCCCATCAAATCCAGTTCAGTTTTCAACCTGCTCCATGATAAACCCTCCCCCCATCTTAGACACCGCCATAAAAAAACAAACAACCCACATCATTTCTCTGCCTGCCAAAACCAGGACAAGCCAGAACCCTTCAGTGAGAAGCTGGGATCTGCTACCCAAAGAACCCAATCAAATATTAAAACTTGGAATGGAAATGACCTGTCCAGGCTCCTTTCACAAGCCATTTTTCTTGCCAGGCTGGGAGGGAGGCGCAGCCGTGCCCTGCCCGCGCTGTGAAGGCTATCAATTCTGAACCTAATCAGATCTGATCTGCCCACAGCCAGGCTGGGGCGTTTTGTCTTGGCTTGTGAAAGCTTCCTGACTTCTGGAGTAAAATATATTTACAGTGCTGAGAAACAGCCTCTTTTTTTTTTTTTTTTTTTTTTCTCTTCAAACGTGCCCCGATCTCCTTCCGATACATCCCTCAAAGGCTTGAGATGGAAACAAGAGTTCACTGCTGGGAACATTGTCAATGTACAATGATCTGTAGCCCACAGATCCTAACTAGTTGCACATTATTTAGTTAATGCACATCCATGACAGTTTATAAATTAACAGAGATGTCGTTTTCTGTACAAAACCGACAACAAAAAAAAATTAAAAATCAATGCATATTTACCTTTTCTTTTTTATTATTCAAATAGATTTTACATCCATATCATCTAGAGACACAATACAAAAATCTGTATAAGTTAGGCAATGCATCACATGAGTGACCAAAAAACTCAACACATTTACCTTGGCAAAAATGACAGACCCTATTTCTGCTGGCTGAAAAAAAACACAACAGTAGCCTTTAACTCGTTTGTTAATTGCGCTTGAACGACCTCGAAATGTTGCTCCTTAGCAGAATTCATGATTCCTTTCTGTGTTTCCTGGTTCCTCTTATTTATTTTTTCCCCATTTTTGTTTTTTTGGGCCGAGGAGGCCGCAGTCAAACGACGCTCAGCAACTCGTTTCCTCTCTTTGGACTGAAAAATTAAACAGATCCTAAATTATGACAGTGAATTTAGAAAGGAGGGCTCCGAGGGCTTGAAAGAACATGTCTGAGATAATATGATGCTTCTAAGAATATTGCAATCACATCCAAGCAATCACTGAAGCGTGCCATGTAACTACCTCCTCAGCTAATATGCTTTTTTCTCCGTGATGACTAATCATGTTCTATTAAACAGCAGTAATGCTGGAAGAACTCAACTATACAAGTGTAATGAAGCCAGTATTCTCCCCGGACAGATTAGCTACAACTGATTTGACACATACCATCATAGGAGCTTCAAACCTGACAAACTCTGTGCTTGCTTCTGATTTATGCCGTCAAAGAAGAGGATGAAATCCGGGGCGTCGCGTTGGGGAGAGGTGAGATGTACTGATGTGCTTCACTGTCAGTCACGGGAAGTCACCAGTGCTCTTCTTTCTTTCTTTCCTTCCTTCCTTCCTTCCTTCTCCTGGTGCTCACCTCTCCCCCCAGCCCTTCCTCCAGGCCCGGGGAGCCCACGGCTGCCCCCGCTCTCCCCCCGTCCCGGTGCCGCGCGCGGCGTGTCCCGCTCAACCTTCCAGAGCTGCCGCTCCAACAACTGCTCCTCTGCAGCCCCTCGGGCTCCTCCTCACCCCCTGGTTCTCTCCAGACGCGCCGTTTCCGGATGGGACGGGGATGTACCGAAGGGAAAAGGGAAAAGGAGAGTTACCAGACTCACAGAGCAGAGCTGTGATGGGGATGGAGGGAAGATGAGGCTGCGGATGTAACTCGGGTCAGCGAACACGCGAGCGAGCTCCTCAGATGATGGTGGGCATCCTGCCGCCGCTGGTGGCGCGGTTGTTGTTCTTCCTGGACAAGTTGGGTGTGGCCATGAGGACGAAGCGCTCGTCGGGGCAGCCGTACTGCAGGAGGACCTCGATGCACTCCTGGCTGGAGGCCTGCCGGGCGTAGGCCAGCGCCGTGTTCCCGTGCGCGTCGCGCGCCATCACGTCCACGCCGTACTGGGGAGGGAAGAGACCCGGGGGTTGGAGCCTCGGGGTGGAGGAAAGGGAGTGGGGACAGGGTGGAATGTAGCTGGGGAGGGGGAGGAGAGGGTAGGAAGGACACCAGACTGACAAGGGGAGCAGCACTGAGTCATAGAATCCCAGGCTGGTTTGGGTTGGAAGGGACTGAAAGATCAGTTCCAACCCCCCTGCACACACAGGGACACCTCCCACCAGCCCAGGTTGCTCCATCCAACCTGCCCTTGGACACTGCCAGGGATGGGGCAGCCACAGTTTCTCTGGGCAACCTGCATAGGTAAAGTTTCTACAGGGAGAGGTTCTTGTATGGGACAAAATGTGCCACGATGGAGCTTCAAATGGGTGCTGGGGAAGTCTTAGGATTAGGAGAGACCTTATCTCCATGTACCAGCACAGAAAGGGTGGATACCAGGAAGGTGGAGACT
Source organism: Chaetura pelagica (assembly GCF_000747805.2). NCBI lineage: Eukaryota > Metazoa > Chordata > Aves > Apodiformes > Apodidae > Chaetura > Chaetura pelagica. Next base: position 528,367 of record NW_009952282.1, on the reverse strand, counting down.
GCCTTTTGACAAGGGGTCACACGGGAAAGAGAAGGGTTCATGGGTTCAAGTTGCTCCTGGGGAGATTCCAGTTGGACTCCAGAAGAAAACTTTTCCCCGTGGAAACAGTTAGACATTGGAATAGTTTCCCAAGGGGAGTGGTGGATTCCCCTACATTGGACAGTTTTAAGACTCAGCCTGACAGGGGGTAGGGCCATCTCATTTAAACTGTGTTATCATCTAGAAGGGTTGGACCAAATGACCCTTCAGGTCCCTTCCAACCTGGCATTGCTGCCTTCTGAGAGCAGGAACACCGAGACCTGGGGCACCAGCTTTGTAGAACCCGCAAGGTGAAGGCCCTGCTGAGGGATGCATCATCTAGAAGGGTTGGACCAAATGACCCTTGAGGTCCCTTCCAACCTGGGACTGCTAAGGAACTCTCTCTACTGAGAGCAGGAACACTGAGACCTGGGGAACCAGCTTTGTAGAACCCGCAAGGTGAAGGTCCTGCTGAGGGACGTAGCCAACTGAAAGCCAACCCCATCAGCTCCCTCCCACCAAGTACTCACCCAAATCAGGAGCTGCACCAACACCACGTTTCCCTTCCTGCAGGCCAAGTGGAGGGCAGTGCGCCCATCGCCGTCCCCGCAGGTCTCGTTCACCTCCTCCCGAGAGCCGTGGGCCAGGAGCAGGATGACTGTCCTCAGGTCCTCCTCGGCTGTGGCCCTCAGGAGATGCTGGCCCAGAGAAAGCTCCAGGCACTGCAGTGGGGCCAGGAAGAGCTTCTGCTCGTACTTCGCACGTATCCAGCGCTCCTTTTCTTCCCTGGAGAAGACAAAGGAGACAGGTCAGTCCAACCCAACCCTGACTCTGCACCAGCAAGTTCAGATTGGACTATGGTCACCACCAGCAAACAGCAGGTAACCACCATGAAAATCATCCCCCCTTCAAATGATTGGCAAAAATGCCCTTGCAGAGATAGTTCAACCAAATCTTCTCCTTGCAGTGGTGTTTGTGTCACCCACCTCATCATATTATCTGAGATCCCCCTCGGCAGGTGCTGTGCCTGTGGGGTCATCAGACCAGCCAGGAGGGCTTAAAAAAACCCTAGGCTGCCATGAGGGCTGGCAACAAGTTGGGGCAAGAGCTCTCACCATCATGAAGTAGCTGAACATGAGCCAGAGTGTGCCCAGGTGGCCAAGAAGGCACCGACATCCCGGCTTGTATCAGCCCCAGTGTGGCCAGCAGGACCAGGTCAGGGATGCTGGGCACTGGGGAGGGGGCACCTCAAATCCTGGGGTCAGGTCTGGGCCCCTCAGCACAAGAAGGACATGGAGGGGCTGGAGCGTGTCCAGAGAAGGGCAAGGGAGCTGGGGAAGGGGCTGGAGCAGAAGGAGAAGGGGCTGGAGAACTTGTGAGGAGCAGCTGAGGGAGCTGGGGGTGTCCAGCCTGGAGACCAGGAGGTGAGGGGAGACCTGCTGGCTCTGCAGCTGCTGAGAGGAGGTTGGAGCCAGGGGGGTCGGGCTCTGCTCCCCAGGAACAAGGGATGGGACAAGAGGAAATGGCCTCAAGTTGCTCCAGGGGAGGTTGAGATTGGACATTAGGAACAATTCCTTCCCAAAAGAGTTGTCAGGCCCTGGCCAAGGGTAGAGTCCCCATCCCTGGAGGGATTTCCAAGCCCTGTAGATGTGGTGTTGAGGGTCATGGGACAGTGGGGGCCTTGGTAGAGCTGGACTGGGTGATCTGAAAGGTCTTTCCCAACCCATTCTATGACTCTCTGAAGACCAGAGACATTAACAGGCAGCCTGACTCCATATTTAGGTTGTGCTGCAAAAAAGAGGCTTCAGAATGCACCAGGTTTCTGTACCTAAGAGCAGAAGTAACCAAGCACCTGGGCTTGCACTGCAGGCCTTGCTGTTGCCTTCTACAAGTGGAGCAGTTTCCAGTGCAGAAGCTCTATGGATGGTTCCTGTTTGTTTTTCTAAGTTGCAAATGCCAAAACAACCCTTTGAAGCACCATTTCCTCCTGATGTGTCAAAGACCTCTCAAAAGCCTGGCTGCTATCAGGTTACCTGCTGACAAGGACTCCAAACAAGTCCCTCAAGTCTCCATTAACATAATTACCATACAATTGCATGATCTAAGAGATCTAGCCCTAGACAAGGTGTCATTTAGAGGTACCTCAGGTAGTCAGTCCAGCTCATGAAAACCACACACACCACCCAAGCCAGGCAACTTGTCCTGGGGACAGATGTTCTCCTATGGAGTACAAAAGGCCCAGTACTGTTTCTGCCTTCCAGCCGTGTTGACACTTCTGCTGGTTAATCCAGTGTCAGGTTAGCCCTAATCTGTTTTTAAATACTTATGTAAACAGATCCTTCCAGCAGCAAATCTGGATTAGTTTTGCATCATTTTCTGGGACAAGCGGAGTGACCTTGCTTTGACCTGCCTGGATGCTTTCAGGCACAGCTTCCCAAAGCATGAGCTCCTCCACCCTCCCCAAGATTTACCCTCCAAACAGATCCAGGTCTTTTTTTTGGGGGGTTGTTTTTCAGAGATAATGTGTAAACAGAAAATCACCACCAAGTGTGCTTCCTTGAGGTCAAACCTTTGAGTGACTCCTGCAAGCTAAAAAAAAAAAAGACAACCCCAAACATCTGAGGAGCTGCAAACTAACCTTTGCTGGCAGGATCTGATAAGCAGAGCATCCTTTCAGGTGTCCCAGGGGGAGAGGAGGAAGGAAAGGACTTCTGTTACTGCCACATCTGTCATTCCTGGGGTTAGTTGCATTGTTTGAAGGGGAAAAACCTAACCAGAATCAGTGCCATGAGAAGAAGCAACCTCCAGCTCCTGAGCCTTGGGTGCTGTGCTCAACCACCATGGCTTGGAGAGAAGCCCCTTTCTGTTCATCTATGCTCACCTAAAGTTCAGCCTCCACACGTGGATATTTTCCCTCACTTCAGTTTCCCTTTTGAACAAACCCACCTACATTTTCTTGTCCACCGAGGCCACCAAAAGACTCAAATCATTACAGTCAAATTCTGCCTTGGGAGGGACATTCAGAGTTGTGGTGGGAACCCAGCACATGTTATGAACCAAAATGAGGGTTTTTTTTAAAAGCCTCTGATATCTGGGGGCTGACACAGATGTAGAAGGAGATGTAAATGTGTAACTGTACAAACTGAGAAGAAAGACATGTTTCTTGGGTTTTCTGGCCCACACCTCGTGGATAGGCAAAATGCAGAGGGGCTAGTTTGAAATGAGTACCTAGAGAGCCAACATCCAGGGACATCCTCCCTACATCTCCAAGCACAAGTACTGCTTTTTGAAGGGGAAGTCCTGGGGACCTCCCTGGCAGGCAGCTCCATCCCTGAAATCCCCACACCAAGCCATAAACACTAACTGTTCCTCTGATGCTCCAGTTTCACTTCTGGGATCCACAGCTTCTTGGAGGAGTTTTCATCTCCCCCAAGGAAGGCCAGTCCAAGAGCAGAGTTGTCAGCAGTAGATCAGCTCCCCTCCTTGCAGTCCCCTGGAGGACCACTGCTCACATCCCTGTTAGCTAATGAGCTAAAACATGAATTATTGGAGCGGTCAGCAAGAAGCGGGAAGAGGAGGAACAGTGTTTCATTTCAGCCAGCCCTGCCATACCTTTAAATAAATCATCTGCACAAGAGCACTAGGAGATGTGAGGAAGAGCAACTCATCAGGAGAAAGACACCGAACCAATCCCTAAAAATAAAGGAGTGGACATTGAGATGGACATTCAGCAATACTCAAATGAGTGTTTCCCTTGATTCCTTCCCTGGTAACTTCCACTCTGAACAACCCCCTCAGCACTGGAGATTTTCAGTTGTAGCTGTCAAAGCCAAAACAAGACTCTTTGACTTTTAAACTTTAAAACCTGGTGGGGTCCTTCTCTCAGAACCAACTCAAAGCTGAAGGGCAGGGTCCTCAGGACCTCAGATGGTCCTTGCTGACACCTAATGCTGGAGCACATGTCTCACATGACTTCTCTTCAACGATCACACTATTCTTTCAATGCATAAACAGAAAGGAATGAAGAGATTCTGAACTCTTAAACTTAAAAGAAAAGCAGAGTTGTAAGATCAGTCTGGTTTTTGAGCCTCTCATCTGAAGCTGCGCATCCCAACCCAGACTGCTGGTACAAACCTCAAGGGCCAAACACTCAGACTGCAAAATACTCCATGGTATCTCCACACCAAGAGAGGAACGAGCCACTAAGTCTGGGCCAAAACCAACCACCAAGCTCTTTGCTGTTGCAGGAGTCTCCACCACTGGAGTGAACTTGAAGTGGACACGGCGGTGGGAATAATGAAACAAACCTCAGCTGTGGCAGTGATTCTGCACATAGGTGAAGGGTTCTTAGAAACAGATGAAAACTTCAGTTCTCAGTTTATTTTGACCTAATGAGGTGCTTGCTTCTCAAGATAATGTCCAATTATTTAAATGACATTGCCAGCCACATCACCTCATTATTATCTGGAAACATAAATACTGGGCACTGGGATGGGGGGAGGGCTCACTAGGTAGCACGAGGGAACAGGAAAAGCAGATCTGCTCAGAGCAGAGCTTGGCTCCAGGAGCTGCAGTCCCCACTGCTGGGTTTGCACCAGAGATGCTCAGCTAGGACCTTGCAGCTCAGCCCCGTGGAGTGACTTTCCCACCCTGGTGGTTCTACAACCACTAGATCCAAGCAGGGGCCTCGTAGTGCTGGTATCAACTCTCCATCCCACTCCTCCTCACTCCCATTCATCTCTGCCTTCAACTTCCTTTGTCCCTCACACAGACTTGCTGGAGGGGCATGAGCAGCAAACACAAACATGAGGTGCAGGGTGGAAATTAAACCTGTGTCCACACAGGGACTCAGAACTGATAACACAGGCAACAGTGTGTGGATGGAGAGGCTGAGAACTTGCCATCAACATGCCCTTTGCTCTCATCAAAGCCATAACAAGGATCATAAAGACCTTGTGTCACTCCCTTGTCATCTAAAATTACCCACAGTTTGTTAAAAGGCTCAATGAGATTTTGAAAGGTTACATTAAAACCATAATGGACAGGAGGTTTCTACCATGGCAGACATACCAAGCAGGTACTTTAAAGGAATAGTTCATCCTACACACTCCCAACAACACTAATTCAACAAAATTATTGAATTTTTTAATCTTTTCTTGTCTCTTGCTAAAGAAAATAATCCTGTGACCATGCTGTGCTCCTGCCATTTCTGGTTGCTCACTGAAGTACAACCACTTAGTGCAGTAGTAACCTGGCCAGCTCAGTGAGACCACTGCCAGATTTCCCCTCCTGTTGGCCAGCTGACAAGGTTAATGTGTCTCTTCCAAGGAAAGGAAGTCACCTAACCCCCACACCTCCCAAACTCCTGGAGAGCCCCAGAACATCTTGTTAGCTTTGTGGTCCAGCATGGTCATCACCTGAGCAGGCAGTTGTGCCAGGCCTTGTGGTTTAAACAGACCCCTTTGAGATGCCCCTGTGGGCATCTGATAAACCACAAGGCCTGGCACAAGGTTGGAATTGGTGATGCAACCTTGTGATGCATGAAAGAGGAACATCAGGGTGGGGGGACAGGACCGAATCGTTGGGAAAGGTTCATGATGTTTTTAATTGCAACGAAGAACGGGGGAGGAGAAGAAGGGAAGGCGAGAAGAAAGGGGCTAGCAGCAAGGAATTTCCCAAGTGTTTTCCTGCCCCAAGCAAAGCAGGAACTGGGAGGAGAGGCATGGAAGAGGAGCTGGGAACAATATGCTGAGAAAACACAGGGGCTTCCTCTCTCGGCAGGAGAAGACCCCGCTCTATTGCAAAGTGAGTGCTTAGCAGTTGACTGCTCCCTAGCACGCATGCCTTCTCTCCCTGACGGCGTTGCTAAGGGGGAAGGCACCAGCCCACCAGGATCTCCAGGTCCCCAGCAAACAGGAGGGCTCCAGACAGCCAACAAAGACCGATGGGCATTTATCCCTTCATTACAAAAAGCTTTTAAGGAACAGGCCACTGTAAATCCCGCCTGCCCAGGGAACGAGGCAACGGAGCCAGATTTATGGGCGCTGGGGCAAGGAGGGAATAAATATCTCGCTGGCTCCTGATCAATATTATGAGTGTTTTGCCAACTTACAGGGTGCTTTATGGGCTGTAAGGACAGAAAAGGATCATTAATAATTAAATAAAGTCAACCTATTAAGCTTATTACTTCTTACAAGTTAAACATCCCTGGTGGACGAGGAGCAAGGCTGCAGATGAGCCAACCTCTCTCTTGTCTTGGACTTTGGACCAGGGCTCTCCAGGCTTAGGTATGACTTAATTACTGCCTCTGCCAGGGAAGTTATCCAGCTGAGGACTGTGTTCAAGCTGCTGTTAAGCCTGCTAAGTTCCATCCACCAGCAAGGAAAGACCAAGACAGAGAATTCAGTGCCATAAAAATATTCTCAATTCAAGTGACTTATTTAACATCAGTTGTACCAAGCAACCAAACCCAAACACCAGCCCCAAAAGACAAAAAGGAAGGTGGCTTCCCATGCCCAAAGCCCCTCACCCTGCCCAGGAGCTGCTCTGGGAAGCCCACAGGTCAGGATCTTCTCCACCATTCTCTACTACTAAATCTTCCAGTTTTCCTTCTCCAGTTGTGTGCTTGAGGGGAAAAAAAATAAGCCCTACTGTGCATGACCAACAGGGATGGCTCCCTCGTGCCAAGCTGAAGTGCTTCTCAAATTCATCACGTGTTGCATGGCACTTCCCAGTGTAATGGTAACTGGGATTCAGTGGAGCTTCTCCACTGCCTTTGCCCTCTCTCCTGCCAGCAGCCCCCTGAAGGAGGGCTCCAAGAACTGCTCCTTCTTCACACCTAGGTTGGCCTTCCAGTGATGCCACAGAGCAACCAGCAGCTCTCCCCTGGGTGTCAAGACATCTGCAGGATTTATTACTGCACAACATTAATTATCAGCCTGGCTGAGACATCAAGGTTTACTGACTTCAGGTTTTGAGATAAATATCCTGCAATTGTGGGCTCTGATATATCACAGAAAATTGCAGCAAACGTATGTTTTCATTGCTCGACACTCAATCTAATAATTTTTAAGGTACACTCCACAAAATATATCACATCTGAGCTTTACTCAGAGGAAGCTGAGCAACAGGTATGTGACATACAATGGCAGCGAACACCTGCAGATACTAAAAGGCTTATTAAGCTGAGAATAAAGATCCTAAGGGTGACAACCACAAGCCCTCCAAGCCAGTCAAGTTTTTCCTCAATACAAATCCCAGCTTTTTCTGGTCCATGTAACTACGTGAAATGAAAACAGTCCCTGGAGATTTCACAAAGAGCTTGAAGAATCTCACAAATTCTATTTTTCCACTAACCCTTAAAGCCCCAGAACCTTTTTAAATGGCGTTGCCAGCAACATTTAGGAGGAAAATTCCCCTAACCATGGTGGATCTGAAGATTTTAAACATTCAGCTTGGTGAAAACAATCAGACAAGCACTATGGACAGTGGAGGAAGGCGAGTTTCTTGCTTGTTTGCAGATAGAGATAGATAGATAGATAGATAGATAGATAGATAGATAGATAGATAGATAGATAGACAGACACAGAGGGAACACTAATTGCAAACATGGATCTAATGCATTTCATTACTCTGGGTAACCACACTGAACCTTGTGTCTTAGGTGTATAAATCAAGTGGCCTTGTGCCAGCATCTACACACAGGCTGGAAATTCCAATTTACAACTTGATCCACAGCCACTCAGGTTCAAAGATTCCCTAAATTCCCAATTTGTTACCCCTAATTCTTTCCTATACATAAGGCTTTAATTCCAGAGAATATGGAAATTCATTTTGAAATATGTTTTCACACCAAATGCTACCAATAACTCCTCGAGTTTTGTTTAGAAGGGACGACAAAAGCTTTAATGTTCTCTTTGTTCCAGCAGAGGCAACACCATCATCCCCTTTGGAGAGGCTGGGAAAAAGCCCCCAGCATCACACTGAATTTATAGAAGAAACAAAAGAGAAAATACAAGGTTGCACCTGAGAAAAACTCATCTGGAGAAGCCAGCAAGTAAAACTAAATGCTTTGTTCTGCACAAGACAGGTTCAGAGGGCTGGGAAGTACCTGAACCATCCCTGTGGGCAGCACTTGTGTGACCTGCCCTCTTCAGATGCTCGAGGGACCTCTTTGCTGCCTACCTCCTCCCTAGGGACTTGGAGCTCTCCCCTCACCTTCCAACATCCCCAACTCATCTTATACCCTTCCTCTCCTCTTCTTCTTCTCTTCCCACTAACACAGCTCTGCCCCTTCCACTATGCCACCTCTAGTGGTTGCTTCTGCAGATGCCTTGGCCACCTCTCACCACCGCCAAAGATGCTGCAGAAATTATTAATGCTATAAACTCTTCCTTCAGTTGCATTTTTTTAATTACTCCTTGTATTTGCTAATTCTCTCCATTCACCAAGCAATGAGATTTCCCTCTGCCTCAGTTTGAAGCAGGGTGCAGGTGCTGGGAGCTTTTCTAAATGATAACTAATTTAAAAAGCTGAGAGATCAGCTCACGTTTCTGGAAAGGCAAAGGAGATGAAGAATGAACTTGAAGACTAAGATTAAAAAAAAGGAAAAGCCTGACAAACCCTCAGCAGTAAACAACCCCAGAAAGCCAGAAGGTTTCCTCTGCACCTGAGAAATGAAACCTCAATGCTGGTTTTTATGTTTCTGTGTTGTCAACAAGGGGACGTGCAAGGTTGGGGTTGCCCAAAAGTGCACCAAAAAGGCGAGATCAGAAATGGCCTCAGTTTTTCAAAGACCCTCGAGTGCTCAAGTGCTGCTGAGGCATTTCTAATTGAGCACCTCTGCCTATTAATCACTTGCAAACCTTTAGGCTTTCCTGATTTACAAGCCATACGGTCGGTGCTTAACAGTGGGAAACCCACATAAAACCTGACAGTAAAGGAAAACCCGCACCCGAGACGCCTGCCAAAAGTGACAGCAAAGTTCCACTTGGAGAGCACCTCTGGAGAGAGGTGTGCAGGGATTTCAAAGCTGTGTGCCAGAATTAAAGGCAGAATTAAAGAATTAAAGCCTCTTGCCCAAGCGCTCTTGGTGCCCTTTCTCCTTCGGCTGCAAATCCCTCTTCAGGACACATTTGGAAATTATTTCAAAAAGACAAACCAGCCCTAATCTGTTCCCAATTAGAAGGAACATGTGAATATTATTTTCTAATTTGTGACTCAATCTTAAAAGCAGAGTCACTGACATAATTACATCGGCTCCTGAATATTTCTATTGTGCTCCTGAAAAAATAAATAACTAGTGGGTATGTCCTCTTCAGCCTGAGGTGCCCCCGGGCTGAACGTACCAATAAGTACATCAAAGCCCTGCCCATGAACTGCCAAAACCCTGTAATTTCTGGTCTGTGGCAGCTGCAGCCCAAGGGCTGCCAAGCTGCTTAGTTCCCTCCTAATGGTCTTTGTGCACCTTGGGGTTGCGGCGAGGAAACGAGGAGGAATGAGCCAAGGAGGACACAGGTTGGATGGCAACCACATGGTGCTCAAGTTGTCCACTGCAGGAGTGACTGATTTCCAGCTGGCTGTTGATGGACAAGGGCTAAGCCAGGATTTACAAGCGTGGTGATGGAGGCTTCTCTGGAAAACCCAGATGTGAGTGACTAACTCCTGAAAATTGGTAATTTCCTGGTGCTTAACAGGAGAAGACCCACCAATGAGAAAGCAGAAGCTGCTAATAAATTTATAGTATGTTCTTTAGCAATTAGAGCTCTTCAGCCCTTCAAGAGGCAGTGCTGCCAATCAGGTGAGCATTCCACAAATGTACTCTGCAGAGCTGATCTCATCACAAATCAGGCCTGCATTTCAAGTGCAATTCTCATTAGCATCACCCGGGAACGCACTCGTGCAGCGACGCGGGCAGGTATTGTTCCTCTCCCCTCCAACTGCCCTTCCCCACTGCCTCGTGCACAGCTCTTTGCTCCTCGTATCCAGTCACAGCTCCACTTGGAATGGTAAATAACCCTTTTGAGTTCCACGTGAATTCTGCATCGAACCAGATTTATTATCCAAGCCATACTTTGGAGTTTCACCCTCATCCACGAGCCAGCCGTGGATCTCTTGGCTGAATTACATCCTTGTATCTGGCCACAGAATCATAGAATGGTTTGGGTTAGGAGGGATCTTGAAGCTCATCTAGTCCCACCCCCCTGCCATGGGCAGGGACACCTCCCACCAGATCAGGTTGCTCCAAGCCCCATCCAACCTGGATTGGGACAGGGATGGGTTAGCCACAGCTTCCCTGGACAACTTGGGCCAGATCTCAGCACCCTTACCATGCACTGTGCAAACACAAGGCAGCCTGAGTCCCTACTAATCCATTTTCCTTTTCCTTCTCAAGCTAGGTTCAGACCTTGCAGAAGCACACCCAAAAGCCTGCCCCAACCCTAGGTGGCCTCTGATATATTTCAAATCAAAATTCCTTTAGATTTGTTCTGACAGAGCTGAATACCAAACATCGACTCCTCTGCAGATGTAAGGAACAGGAATTCCCCAAGCCAAGAGTGCCCAAAGCAACCTTATTTCCCCTGCTCCCTCTCACATGCAGCCAGGTAAACTCACTGCTAGTTATGGTAGGACCAAATCTGACTTGCCAGATGGCCCCTGCCCCCATTCTTTTTAAATTTTGTGGAGGCTCTTCACAAAACAAACCCTTCAGAAGAGCAGTGCACGATGCCCCAGCCTTGGGTTGTCACCTGCATCTTATTTCTACTTAACCTCTTAAATAACATTGGAATTCACTCTGTCCCCTGATGGGCACCGTAATGAGAACCACCCGTCAATCACGGCTCCATTAGCCTGGACAGACTTTCACTTCCTGAACCAATTTATTGGATTCCCAGAGGCGAATGGACCTTCCTCCTTTTGAGCTGGGTTTTTTTTGGGGGCAGCTATTCAGGGGGAGCAGGTCTCCCTTCTGTTCCTGCGGACCAGCCATTGTTTCCCCCGTTTGCTCATGAAAACAGTTTCCTGAGTTGAGCCACCTCTCCCTGTCCCAGAACCTCCTTCCCACTGCTCAGTTCACCGGCGCCACACAAAACCCACCAGCTGTTTCCAGCCACTGGGCCAGGGGGAAAAGCCAAGGGTTAACCCCTTCCCAACAAAACCCCTGGGAGAAGGAGGTCTGCTTGGCTTGGGTGGCCGGGCATCCTCATGGCAGAGGATTCCAAGGTAGCTCCTTCTTACTCAGGAAAGAAATATCTGTGCTCCCTTGGCGTGACAACGGAATGGAATGTTGTTTTCCTCTCCCTTTCTCTTGGTTACACTCCAGTTGCAGCTCAAACTAAAAATCTTACTAACAGAGGCTAGAATCACTGTTGTTGAAACCTTCACTTTAAAAGGAGTCCTCTTCATTTCCCTGAACGTGTGCAGTCCTTAGGAGCCTCATTTGCATTGTGCCTTCTCTCTTTTGACGAGACAATTAAATGGATTTTATTGAAAAGTATTTCCCTTTCCCTCCCCAGAAGGAATTTAAATGGTCAGTTAATCTTTGTGCTTCACAACAACCTACTGAGTAAATAAAAAGAGGGCTCAAGATTTTATAAAACACTCCTTTTGGCATCCTAACACTGGTCTCCAAGGCTAACACACCACTGTACCTGGGCATCGGCCGCCTGCCCTTTTAGTATAAATCAGTTTAACTTTTAGCCTGGGAAAGAAAAAAGATGGGAAGAAGCTGATAGTTACCCCCAGCCTTCTGTGGTTCTCCAGTCAATGGCAAATGGGGGGACTCGTTAGTGCCACAGTGATCCAATCAGGATGAAATTATGCAGTCATGTAAGGAATAATATCTATTAGGCTAATTTAATCAACGAATACTTTACAGATGAATTAGAATGCAGAATCCAATTATTTCCAACATTTGGACTGTCAGCCGCTGCAGTTTTGAAGTGGTAGAAGGGGAGAAGAGGAAGGTTTCAGGGTCCTTTGAAGATGAGGGTGGCTGGGCCGTGTTAGGAGCAGGATAGCTCCCAACAGCAGAAACCTGCCAGCTCCCATCAGCACCCAACTCCTCTCCTGGGACACCTTCTGCTGGGACATTGCTCTGGACAGCTGGATCTGCTGTTTCCAGGGCCTGATAATTACCATCTCTTTAGGCTTACACCTTCATTACAAGATTGTTTTTAATTGGATTTTGAAGAGAAGATCTGCCCCCGGATGGATGTGAAATACCCTGGTGCTGCCAACTGCATTGGTTGCATGGAGTAGTTGTTCCCCTTGAAAGGGAAGAGCTTGCTTTATGAGGCCAAGTGAAGGGAAATGTCAAGTTGGGAAGTGTCAAGTCATTAATCCTGGAAAGGGAAATTAGTTTTAAATGCACCTGGATTCCAAGAGGAGAGGGCAGAAGAGCTGAGGGCGGCGAGTACACACAAATCGTACCCTTGACCCAACACGACTCAATGGCCACTTTGCTGATGTTTTCCCAAATCCCAGGAGGATCATAACACTATCCCGAAGACCACCGTTCCTCCACTGAGGAAGCTTTTGGATTGGGTCCTTGCCACAGAATAAAGACATAAAATATCCCATATCTACATCCTCTCCATGGAGAAGTTTCTCCCGAAGCCGCTAGAACTGGCGCTTCCCAGGGGACTAACAGCAGCCACCCTCTGGCTGAGAAGAGCTGGTGAGAAGTTTCATCACCTTTCACAATTGAAGGTGGGCTCAAGTCTCCCAGTACTTCTCCAGAACCAGTGAAACACCTCGCACATGTCTACACCAGCCAGTTCCATCCCGTGGGACATGTGTTTAAGATGTTCACTGTCAGAGCAGTTATCTCCACGCCTGGATGATAAGATGATAAGAACATTTCACTCAAGTCTACCAGATAGAAATGACCTCCTCCCCATCATTAATGGACAAGATGACCTTGAAGGTTATTACAAGCTTGTCCAGAACAAGGCTACAAGAAAGTGATGAAGCCTTTATCTCCTGGACTATCTTCCACAAAGAGCTGAACGAGCTCCCTCCTGCAACCTAAGCTAAAAAAGCTCAAGCTGTTCTGTTGACTGAGACATTTCCTTGAGCAATATCACGAGGGAACAGAAAAACCTGTGCTGGATGGAGATGCCCCATTGGTCTGCAAGGTCTGTGCTGCAATTCCCAACATACCTGTGACCCAAACATTTTTCTGCCCTGTCATCTGGAGTGGTTAATGGACTCTCTCATTGACTGGCTCTTGCTTATTTAAACATGTGATGCTCTTCTGATGCCCAAAGGATGCCTGTTTCATGTGATGGATTAACCCAGGACACAGCAGTGACAATTTTCTGCAATCTGTGGAGTATCAAATTGTGATTACTTCAGGAGGAAAAAGTTAAAAGTTGTAAGTAAACTGTTTTGATTGATAAGGAGCAGAGAAATACTTCATGTAGTGGATCACTGGAAACCTTGATGAATGCCTGGCAGGACGATGATGACTCTCCCCAGAAGACATGCAATAGCTCTGGGAAGATTTAAGAGATTTACTGCTCAAATAAAACAAAACCAAGTGAGATGAGGAGATGAAGTAGCACAGGGTGACTGCAATCTGCTCATCAAGACCAAGTGCAATCCTAATTTTCTGCAGAGCAAAACCAAACTGATTTCCAGCTTGGCTGTAGAGCACTGATGGTTAATTTCGAGGAACTGACGGTCATTTCAGAGTTAAGTCTTCTAGTTAAGGCTGGTAGTTGTTCCACGTTTGTGGGGTAAATGACTCGGCAGTACCTTTTGAAGATCAAGATATAGGATCCCCACGGACCCTATTTCCAGCCCTGAGAACACCAACCTGCAGCTGAGCAGGGTGGCCTGGCTGCTACCTGCTGAAGTCTGTAGGCACTGCTGCCTAGCAGAACCACTAACTTCAGCTCCAAAGCCAGGTGTGGAGCTTCTCTGAAGAGACAGGCTGCTTTCCTGTCAATTACAAATCCCTCTCATTCAGGGCTCTGATGGCAACAACATGTCAACCACCTCCTTGTGATGGGAGAAGCAGATGTGACCCCTCCACTCGGAAACAGTCGCTGAGCACCAGCTTTGTGAAAAAGCCCTAAAGCTCTCCCTGACCGCGGGCTGGGAAGGGACTTTATCTTGAAAGGATCTTCCCAAAACCCTTCCGACTCAGGGAATCTTCTGAGAGACACATGGAAGAAAAACCAGGCAGCAGTGAAGAGCCTGATGCACTTGAAGGGAGGGTTGCAAAAGCCACCGTGAGTTACACGGCAAAGAGAACAGAGGGTTTTATTTGCAGTTTACTACAACTGGGTGGGGCTGGTGGATGTTTTGAGCAGAAGAGTCTGAAAGGAGGCTCTGTGACCCAGAATGATGAAAACACTTGTCTTGAGCAGGTTTTATCTACCTGGTAAGAAGTGGGGGAGCCTCCAGCTAACCCACCAGCCCTCTCCTGCTGGCAGACAGATGCACTGATGAGAAACAACAGTTTTGCAACGGGTTTGAAACCCAAGTGCAGTGAAACGGCTGCCGAATGGGGTTGAAAAAGCTGACCCAGAGCTGCCACTGTCCTGGCCATTTCCAGCTTATCTACTCTGAGAACCCAGATATGGGGTGGTGGCATCACCAGCAGCTTTGCTGGAACTCCAAAGAGGATAAAGATCCTGGTGAGGATGTTTACAACTGGATTTGCAGGCTGAGAACACGGTGGCTTTGGAGGATGCTTTGGGATTCCAGATGCAGGACCCAGCCAGGGAGTCTGTTATTGCTGACCATCAAAACAGACCAAGCAAGAGCCAAGACTATGGATCTGCTGTCTTCCCTGCAAAATGCTTGGACATTCCAGGGCTCTTAGGCTGGGCCATCACGTCCCAAATCACTTGCTGATAATGTTCAGGATGAGATTCTTCAGCTGTAAGTAATCAACCCACTTTGTCTACTGTAAAAGGTTCTTCCATCCTCAAAAAATAATCATTGCTGCTTATTCTGGGATTCAAACCATGTAACAGACCTAACTGGTTATTCTGCATGACTTTATTATAGAGGGGGGAAAAAAGCTTCCTATTATTTTTATGATCTGGCAATTAAAATGCATGTTTTAATTTCTTGTGTGCATCAGGGAAGTGTGTATTTTCCACCCAGCAGAAGCCAGGCAGTTCCCCCTAACAGCCAGAGGGAGGTCGAGCAAGTTTCTGAGCATTTGATTTTTGTTGTAGCTCTTGGGTCAGACTAGAAAGGATGGACCACTGAGACCTGCCAGGTCAGACCCTAAATCCAACCGTGGTGGGGAACTGATCCCAGTCCTGTTTGAAGTAGCCCCAGCAATCCCTCTGCTTGCTTGCAGTCCATCTTTTGGGCATGGCTTCCACTTCTGAGGAATTCAGTAACCTGGCATCTACCTCCAACCCTGCCTGGATGCTCCAAAAACAGCTCTTGCTCCCTTAGAGATCAAGTGGGCAGCAGCCCCTTAACAGGAACTGGTCTATGAGCTACCACCACATGTCTAATTAATGACCCTGCCGGTCGCAGCTGGAAGAGCTGAGCTGGGGGTGATTAATTAAATTAGCTGGCAGAGGAAATTACAGTGGAAAAGCCAAAGTTTGATTGCTCCATAATTAACCGCAGTGCAAATAATATCTGCATCTCTAACTTGCAGTGATGAGATCAGAAGCCAATTGAATTTGGCACTGATTGAAGCTGTAAATATCCTGTGGTGAAAAATGATAGGTTTGTTCTGAAGGGAAAACTTGCAGAAATGGACATCCAGTGGCTGCAGGAGGGGAGCAGGGGACACGGGAGGGGAGAGGGCTGGAACTGGAACGTGCTTTCAGCTGATTTCTGTCATCCTCTGGGCTGATGGGAGGACTCAACATGAAAGAGGAGGCAATATTTTAAAAATCTGCTAGAGCTGCTGAAGGCTGAAGAGATTCCTTGGCAGTGATTGAGTGACTCTAGAAAGTGAAACCATTCAGCCCCTTGCCTTGCTTCCATCATCATGTGCTTACTAGTGGTGGGACTTGATGCCTTCCCTGGGAGATGCCTGCACAGCTTGAGGTAACCACTCCAAACTCTTCCTCTTAACCTCATCCTCTGCTCCAAGGAGCACTTCCTTGAACTACTAGAACCTATTTTTCCAAGGAGTGGATCACCTCCAAATGCCTCCAGAGCCTTCCATCCCACAGAATCACAGAATCTCAGGGGTTGGAAGGGACCTGGAAAGCTCCCCTAGCCCAACCCCCCTGCCAGAGCAGGGGCACCCAGAGCACATCACACAGGAACGTGGCCAGGGGGGTTGGAATGTCTCCAGAGAAGGAGACTCCACAGCCTCTCTGGGCAGCCTGGCCCAGGGCTCTGTCACTCTCACAGCAAACAAGTTCTTCCTGAGATTCACATGGAACCTCCTCTGCTCCAGTTTGCACCCACTGCCCCTTGTCCTGTCACTGGACATCCCTGCACAAAGCCTGGCTCTGTCCTCCTGACACTGCCCTGAACAGATCTGTGCCCATGGATGAGGTGGCCCCTCAGTCTCCTCTTCTCCAAGCCCAACAGACCCAGCTCCCTCAGCCTTTCCTCAGCAGGGAGATGTTCCCCTCCCTCCAGCATCTCTGTGCCTCTGCCCTGGGCTCTCTCAAGCAGTTCCCTGTCCTTCTGGAACTGAGGGGCCCAGAACTGGACACAACATTCCAGATGCAGCCTCACCAAGGCAGAACAGAGGGGCAGGAGAACCTCCCTGACCTACTAACCATCCCCTGGCCACTGGCCTTCTTGGCCACGAGGGCCCCCACAATTATTATAATTTCATTGACCCCCTGAAGCATCTTCTCCTGAAGATCCTCACTGAAGACCTTTCTTATAGCTCGTCTCGAAAAGCCCTTTTCAGTTTGGGTCTTGGTTCCCACACGCACCCACGCAGACCCCTGTGTCAAGCTGACACACTGAGACACTCACCTCAATGTCAGAGCTGGAAGCTCTGGCTTAAAGAAGCTCAGGTTTGTTAATGGATGCCTGAGATCAACACCCTCCCTCATTCTCTCCATGCCTTGCAAACCATTACTCTTGGAGAAAAATGGCATATTCCAGATAATACTTCATTTTTTTGTTAAGCAGTGGAACTTGTTTCCCTGGATGTTGAACTAACAGAGCATCACCTTTGGTGCTGGGCATTTTTTGGAGGGTATTTCCTTGCACAGCTGAGACAGCCTTTCAGACTTCTTTGCAGCAGAGCTGCCATCAGTCACACCAAAGTGACACTGTGCATTTCCCAGGGCCCTGGGGAAGCAGAGGTTATCCAGCCTCCAAAGATGTTTCCTGGAGGCACCAGCCAAGCTGTGTGCCAGGTACCTGCTGCTGCAGCAATCCTGGGGCTGACCCACAAGGGCCTTCACAAAGAATGAGTTTCCAAAGGACATGAATTAGAGAGAAAGGTAATTAAGATATGTTCCCCTTCCCCAATTTTAAATTCTCCATTGGCTTTAATTAACTTGCCCTAAAGCAATAAGCCAAGCAATGAGGTTGGTGAACTCTTAAAAGTATAAAGCAAGTTGTCCCTGCACAGCTCCTACCCCATTTACATTCCCAGCTAGGGGATATTCTCTTTTTCTCCTTCTTTTAATATTAACGTGGTTCTTTAACATGTAAACTCAGCAATATTTTACAGCCTGGCTCCAGGGAGAAAATCCTGTATCTGTCTGCAAATCCAAGCAATCTCAGGGATCTGTTTGGTGCCTGGTCTGAGCTGTGGGAGCTGCACAAGCAGCCAGGGCAGGAGATGTGGTCTGGTAATGCTCAGGCAGGAGCACACGTGTCATTAGCCAAGGATTAGAAGCTGCAAATTTGAGCTTCTTGAGATGAGAAAGGAAAAAAATCCCCCTTCTGGGTATCACCCCAAGCTGGAGGCTGAAGATACCCCTCAGTTTTATTACCTTGTGACACAATCCTACTCTTCCTGCTTGTGAAGGGAGTCTTAAGAGTGTTAATTGAGGTTGGTCTTTAATTGTGCATGCACCCTCAGGTTTCCAAGCCTGGCAGGTGCTGTGGAGAAGTGAAAACACAACCAAAACATCCCTTAGAAATTCTGACCAGGATGAAACGAGGCAAATTTAAATCTTTCTGGAGAAAAAAACCCCCAAAAACGTTAGCCTGGAGATTTCTAGGCCATGACATAATCATCTGTTCAGTATGAAGACTTTTTGAAGCACATCCCATCTGTACCTTTTGAGGCTTACCAATTACTGAGATGGCTTTTCCTCACTCCTGGCCCTCCCTGCAGCCTGCCACAAAAAATGCTTCAGCAAGAGGACTTTGCACTGTTTGCACAATCTAGTTAATAGGCACAGTAAGGAACTGCATTTCCCTCTAATTCCTACCCTGGGAAGGCTCCCACTCCTCACCTGTGCTCACCTCCAGCATGTTTCAGCCTGCTATTTAATTACTTGGAAGCTGGAGTGATGGGGGTCTCATTTCCTGGTTACTCTTTCAGGGGGTGGCTGCTGCCCCCCCAGCCCAGCACCCCCACATCTGAAAATGCAGCAGCAAACACCCCTGTTTGTGGGGAAACTGCATCTGGGCTGCTGTGTGTATCAAGTTTCAGTGCAGTCAAAGCCAGCACCATCTTTTCACTGCTGTCCTTTTCACTTAGTTAAGTTCCTAGAGTCTTCTCTCCCCAGTCCCTTGCCACAGGCTTCCCAGCTCCCTGCAGAGCCAGAAACAAAGCTGGGGCTTAAACAAAGGGGGGAAAAAAAATCACAAAGGAGAGAAAGATGGTCAGAGTTCCTGTTGTGGAGCCCTGAAGGTTCTGTGGGCATGACCAAAGCAGCTGTGGAGCTGCCCCTTGCTCTGCTCTGTCCCACAGCCCAGAGGCTCCTGCCATCCCCCCAACCTGCCAGGGATGCACTGCTCCTAAACAAGGCAGGGGAAGGAAGAGAGAGAGGGAGGAAGGAAGGGAGGGAGAGAGAGGGAGGGAAGGAAGGGGAGGAGGGAAGCACCAGCACTAGGGACCACCACCAAAAGTCTCTTGCCCATCCAACATACCATGGGAGTCAAGCCCAGAATAGAGGCAACGTGAGGACCTGCCTTCCATGCTCCCAACCCACCAGCAACTGTCCTCACATTCAACCACAACCAGTTTACCTATCAGCAGAAAAGGGGTGTGGAAATGTTAAACACAGTTTTTTACACTGCAGCTTCAGCAGCACCATCAACCAGCTTTCGAGTAACTGCTCTTATGTCACAGGGAGCAACCAATTTGAATGATGTGTTTAGTTAAACAACTTGGTGTTTGCTGAGACCTGCTGTGCAGAGAGGCAGCCATGACCTCGGGGCAGGGGAAATGAAAAGAATAGGTTCAACACCCAAGTACACAGAAAAGCTTCAAATCAAATGATTTACATAAGATCTCCTCCTAACATAACAGGTATTTTTTAATACTCTGGGTACTGCCCTTGCCAGCTCAGCTCCTCAGCAGCAGCAGGTGCTTGACACACAGCACTTCCCAAAGCCAAGCACATCTCGCAGACGAGTCCTCAGATCTGACCCAAGGGACCTCGTCATAGCTGACACTTGCCATTTGGCATTTTTTTTTCCCCTCAATTGCTTTTTTGGGGCCTTTTTATTATTCCAAGTTTCAGCCCCACAAATGTCTGAATTTCGATAGCAACACAAGTGCTAAATGCTTTTCCTTTTGGAAAGCACTGATAAAATAGCTGCAATTAAAGAGAGTGAGGGCAGAAATCACTTTCATGAGGCTGCCCAATCCTTTAAACAGTACATATAACTTGTTTTTAGCTGGTCAGATTTAAGATAAAAATCTCCATATCAGTTCCTCAGGTGTTGTGAAGTAGCAGGTATGTGCAACACACACAAACACTGAACACCAAGGAGCTTAATTTCAGTGTAAATGACCCAAAAATGGTTTCAAGTAAGCTCTAGCTAATGCAAATGGACCCCACTGCAAAGGTTCTGTTGCAAAGTTCCATATTTATATGGTTTTGAACAAGGAGTTGTTCCTGGAGTCACAGAAGTATCTGTTGTCCTCCGAGGAAAAACCCAGCCCATTTGATAAATGCTCCCTCTGGAAAAGAAGGAGCACGTGAGGTTAAGTTTCTGATGGTGAGGTTTTGTTTTAATACTTATGTACACCATGCTTGCCCCATCTCAGAGTTCTGGCCCTAAAGCTGCACTGGGCTGTGCTCTGAACTCAGGTGATTTCATCTTAGCTACAGTCTGCACCATAACAACCCTCTCACAATTAGCAGGGTTGCATCTCCAAGCCCTGCAGCCAATTCTAAGCTTGGGAAGACAGTCATTTTTATTCCTATTATTTTTATTTTAAACATCAGTAGTCCATCTGCTACCTACTTCCCAGTTGCTTCTCATTTGAAATGAATCTCTTGGTTTTCATCAGCTCTTCTGTTGTAGCCCCACAGCCAGACCTTGGCCCAAGCAGTTTCTAATGAACATTGCAATGGTTCCCTCCCTAAGTTCTGCATTGACCTTTTCAAGCAGCTCATGACCAAGCAGATGTGAAGACCCTTCAGTATTCAAATCTGAGATGCTCTCTAACTCTGATAGGTGCTCGGGAGAGAACTAACACAAAACAAGAAATAATCAGTCTGAATCTCAACTGAAAATGAAGTCTGATCCTGCAGTGTCTACAGACCTTCAGAAGAGACACAGCCAACAGACTGGTTCTTATTCTGGCAAACATAAAATCCCTTTTCTGGCAGCTGATTACTGACCTGTCAATTCTGTTTTCCCAGTAAATCTCCCCACTGTCCCACTCAGACAACAGAAAGAAACTTTCCTTGCTTGAGTCCTGAACTTGAACCTTAGATTTTCCCAAAGTGCATCAGCTCATCAACATCCTTTTGAGGGAGTTTCAGCTTAACTTGGTGCTTTTCAGTGTGGCAGCCAAATATGCACCAAAATAGAAACAAAAATGGTCCAGAACCCCATCAGAATAAAGGTAACTTGAGTTGACTGTACCTCCAAGGTACAACATTTCGGTCTCCATCACCTGTCCTACTGCAGAACCCTCAAGAGGCAAGATGTCCTCAAGCAGTTCTGATGTGTAAGGTTAGCACACTCAAGGGTGTCCTTTTTCAAGTCTTCTGGGTGTATCCAAAGTGGATTTCTAATTTTTTCATCAACACTGAAAACTACCTTCAAAAACAAAGGGCGTTTTCCACAGCTCCTGGGGATCACACGTTACAGAAGAAACCCACCAACTGTCACTGGAGTTGTAAAAAAAAAAAAAAAGGCAAAGAGCTGCTAAAATATGGACTGTTGACTTCTTCTTCCTCTGTTGTGTGACAGCAAAGCTCCCCACCCTTCTCTTTCAAGGCCCTTTAAAGGCCCTTCCCCTCTTTCTAGTTCAGTATTTGAAGCTTGACCATCGCTTCTGGCCTTCATTGTTGTATTGTCACTGCACCCGTAAAATCTGGGACTGAGGCAGAATCTTGGTGGCTTAGCTAGGAGGTATCTTAGCTAGCAGGAATTTTCATGCTGAAACACATTGTTCTCCTTGCTCCTTTTCAAAAGCACTTTTCAAAGGGTGAGCAACAACTGGATGTCTGGATTGTCTAACACCTGAGAGATGCCCGAGAAAATGAGATGAAGACAAAAGCAAGTAGGATTTCTTTGGCTCCTCTCTCCAAAAACTCCAGGCCACACCAAGCAGTACTTGGGCAAACTCTCCAGAAAGATGAAAACGAGACCCTATAAACCCAGTGTAACTGGAAATCTCTAACCATGGGCCATGTGGGTCTGTAACTCCAACAGAACACCTCGGTGTTCCATGGGATGAACAGAGAGAGAAACACGTCAGGTCCATGTAAGCAAATCAATTAAATGAACAGATAACTTAAGGAAAGTGGCACCTATGGTGCCACAACAACAGAGTAAAACCAAAGTGTGGCTTTTACACCTCTGCTTTTTAACAAATGCTCTAAATGGCATTCAGGAGGAGACAGAACTGCTTCTCCTTTGGAGTTTCACAGGCCATGAGGAGAATCCCAGTTCTAGGAACAGTTGCCACTAGGCTTCTGTTTCCAAAGAGTTGGAGTTTTTATCACAGATGGATTTGCACCTAAGAAACATGCAACTGAATCAGGGAGCATTTTGTCTCAAGGGCTCATGAACCTGGACTATCAGGGTGGGTTTTTTTGTTGTTGTTGTTATTTGTACCCATCCAGGCTGCCGTGGTTTACAGGATCAGCTCTGGGATGACAAGGTCTGCCAAGCAGCTACAAGGACAATAAAACACTGCTAACCTTCATCCTGAGCTTCTGAGGCCTCCAAATGGCCTCCAATCCCCACCAGCAGCCACCCAAGCTGACATTTCATTTGCCTCACTTAGTTATTCTTATGAGATGCATTTCCTGGAAGCTGCTGGTAAGTGACAAATTTTATTTTTTTTTAAAATTTAATTTTAAAACAATTACAATTACTCTAATCTGAAAGCCTGCAATCTAGCATGTCAGAATTGGTTCATTTCTACGGCCATGCAGGGAAAGGTTTCAGTTTCCTGGCAGCAATGAATCAGTCTTTTTATTTATGGGTGCGTTTGAAAACGCAATACTCTCGTAACTAATAATTTATACATTTTCCTCATTATCTTGATGAAATATCTGCTGTCCAAAACAGAGCTAATAGAACTGCAGCTCAGTGCAGCTCAGCCACCAGGAGTTACGACTCTCAGGGTTTGTTGGGGTGGTGTTTTTTTGGCTCCCCCCCCCCCCTTCTTCTTAATTCCTTCCCCAAGTTGATAGGACTCGCTGGAATATTTCAATCGGACTCCCAAGTCCCCCAGCAGCTGCTGGGTGGGCAGAAGCCCCAGCTGTCTCAACTCCACTGGCAGCAAATGTCATTCTTGCACAGGGCCTGCATGCCTGGAGAACCCAAAGGCACATCTTGGGCCATCACATCCCATCAGGGTCCCCGACGAGATGTGAAAAGTGAAATGGAAAACGTCAACAAGGGGTGGGGGCGGCAGGAGAAGCGCCGACAAGCCCCGGCCCTGACTGAGATGGGCTTGGAGTTGCAATTAGTGGCACTGTCATTTTCGGGCGCTCCTGCCAATTAATTAAGCCTGTCAAATGGAAAAAAACAGCAGCATTCACATGATAATTTATATCGGGAGAGACTAGCCCGGCCAAGCTGCCGCCAACAACGGTCCCTCCGAGCGCTTGGAAAAAAAAAGGAAGAATAAAATAAAAATATAAAGAAGTAGAAAGTGTGTGTGTGTGGGGGGGGGGAGGGAGGGGAGAGAGAAAGAAAGTTAAACTGTCCTTGTTATAATTGTTAACTCTGATCACTCAAGTAGAAGACGGGCTGATTAAAACTCCAAACGAGCCCCTAGCTCGCTTAAATCTCAGAGTCCGGAATGATAGAATCAGAGGAGTTTATTCATACCATTAAGCCCCAGAGAACTTAATTGAAAGAAGAGCATAGCCTGGACCTTGACAAGCGGGAGGTCACAGTAATTGCTGCCGGACATATTTAACATTAAGATAATCAGGCCATTAATTACCCTTTGGATCATTAAATCAGCCAGTTGCAAAATGAAATTTCTGCCTCTATTACTCACTTGAGAGACCACAGGGGTGGCTTTTAATTTATCAGTGAGCTTGAGATACAAAGGACCAGGCTTGGGGAGGAAGGAGAGGGGGAGAAAGGGGGGGTGTGGGGGGGTTTGCTTCAGCAGAGGCAGGAATATCAATCCGCCATGCTTGGTGATCGTGGCAAATTAACTAGGTAAGATAACCTCAGCTTCTAAAGGCAGAAGCTGGGGGTATGTAAATAGATGAGGGCAGACAGGGAGATCAGAGCCTGCACACCACTTAGCAGGATAATAAAGGAAATCATCCTTGATTATCAGTGCTAATTTGGACACTGCCGGTAGCTTGTTATGCGTGTTCTGAGTAGCATTTAATTAATTCAATTGCTTGTTAATGAGGGAAGTGACATGTGGGGAGCAGATGCCACCCAACTGCAGATGGGTTCTGGTCAGCCCTTCACAATAAAATCTTCTTCTTTTTTTTTTTGAGAGGGGTTTATTTATTTATTTCTAAGCCCCCACCCTGGGCTGGGCAAGGTGTCAAGCGTGGAGCAGCGTTCAAAAGGCACAGAACACTGACCTCGTCAGGCCAAGAACTGCCAAGAACCCAACCCTGACAGCCACGGAGACAGGCAGACTGATCTCCCCTCGGGCCTTCTGCCAGGAGCCCAACAGGACTAAGCCAGCAAGCTGATGATGGCCAAAAGGAGCACCAAGCGAGAGAGATGACACGGAGCATCCTCACCAGATGCAGGATGCCATTCTGAGATCCTAACTACTCCATTTCCCTGGGTTCACCCTTTACCTGCACCCTCTATAATGAAGGAATCATTATTTTCACACCAAAAGGAGGCCCAGCTTCCTTTTTGCACAGAAGTGGCTCCCCAGTTATCCCCCAGCAGCCAGTGCCAGCTCAGCCTTGCCTTTAAACAGGGAGCCAGGCTTCAGCTCCAGACTGGAAACGTCTGCTAAATATAGTCGAGCCGCATAATGTTTTTCCTGACACCATTAAATTCAGTTCATTAGTGAGCGAGGGATCCAACTGGATCTGAAGGCTCCAGGTGAAAGTCAATGCCTGACACTGCCAGCTCCTCACTCCAGACTTCTCAGGCAGCATTCAGAACCCCTCTGCTTCCTCCTAACCTTTGGTACTGAGGATAAACAGGGTGACTGCTCCACAAACACACAGCCTGAGCAGAACTGCAGCAGATGCTCCCACCTCCAAGCTCCATTTAAGAGCTGCTGCTTCAAACTACCTCTGAGCTTCTACTAACTGCTCATCCCTCCTCACTGTACAAATATGTTTTAATGGACGTGGAGGTTCTTTCTCTTTAGGAATATTCTCAGCAAGATGTGGAGATGGTGGAGCCCTTTAGGGTTTGCATGTAGGTAATGCAAAATTCAGCACTCCTTGAGCAGGAGAACATGCAGCATGGCTGGGATGGTGCCTGGGCACTGTGGTGCCCCCTCTCCTCTTGGCCAGCAGCTTTCAGCAGGTGGAGGTGGCCTCGTTTCTGCTATGTCCCAGCACTCCCAATGAGACCAGGATGGAGCACAGAGAAAGACAGTGAGGCTCAGGGAGCAGATAATCACCTCCTGGAGTGGGCAGAAGAATGGTGACATCTCATCTCATTTGGAAAAGGCCAACATCTTAGGAAGCTGATGGTGGCCAAGCAAGTCTGCAAACCAAAAGGCACATGGGCAAGAACTTTCTTCTCCACATGGTGAAGAAAGCAAAACATGTGAGGTGTGGTCAGAAGAAAGCTAAATATCTGGTAGAGAACAAGGTATCAGTGCAAAAGGCCCTGGCAAAACACACACAGACTCCCCAAGGTTACCTCACCACATCCCTGACACTGGTCCACAGAGCAGTCCTGTCCCTGCCCCACCAGGCTACTCCTGAGTCACACCACTCCAAATCAATGCTTAAGAGTGTGCTTAAACAGTATCAATAGCAATTAAGAGGGGAAAATCCTGATCTCATCCCCAGACCCAGTTAATTGTCACAACATTGATTTACTCTCATTTGACTTCTCACTCCAAATTAAATCCCCATTATTGAAGGGGGGAGGGGTGCTGCCAAACTCTCCTTACTCACCCCCTCCCCTCCAAGGCAATAAATGTAATATTGAACACACCTGAAAGAAACAAACAAACAAAAAAAAGGCAGCTGTTGCAGGATCCATAATGAAAGATCTTCTTCCCTTTTTCTCCTTTTTTTCCCTCATTCCCTTCCTGCAAGTAATTAAAAGATGCTTTTCCTGACTAATGATCCTCCTGTTCAGAAATGGGAAGTCGATACTCCTTCACCAGCAGTCAGCTTCAATTTGTCACAGGGCTCCCCAAGTTTGAGCAGCAGTTCTCAGGGCTGCTGGTAATTGCTGGAACCAATTAGCAGTCTTCCAGAGCTGACCTCATCAAGGAGCCTGGGCCACCCGGGCTGGGAGGCCAGCTGGTCCCCCCTCCCTCCCACACTGGGGTCTTCTGCTGCTTCTCCAACTCCTGGTGCTCATGGGGAGCTGGTGTTTATTCCTCTCTCCTCCCCAGAGTCACACCAAAACCCTCAGTCTGAGCTTTGCCTCAAGCTCCAAGCTGCTTCTTTGGGGATTCCACAACCCCTGCTGCCTTCTCCAGGGATGCTGGAGGCAGCCAAGGTGTTGCCTTTGATCCAGAGGTACCCAACAACCTGGAGGATCTGCCGACTTCATCAGCTGCCTCTCAAGCTTGACATGACCTAGCACATGTGGACATCAAAGGACATACCTGGGCAATGCATCCTTGATGAAACAAGCAGCAGTAATGCCTTTTGCTGCCAAGCCTGTGGGCTTGGAGTTCCCACCCTCCAACCTGAAAGCCTTTCTGACCTTCAAAACACACTTCCAGGTTTATCTGTTTCAGGGAAGAGTTCTGAGTGAATTTGAGTGGACTAGGAAAGGACAGCAGGGTGGTATATCTGATGTGGTTTAAGGTGGAGAAAGTTCTTATTTTTCAGTGTACAGAAATGAAAATGCAGGCTGTGCTCAAAGCCTGGCATAGCTCTGGTTTTAGAAACGGTGGAATTTTCCTGAGACAGACTCCTGAAGCATGCTGGGCTCACAGCAGCCATTGGGCAACCCCTCCTGCAAAGCACTGGTCTTCCATCCATCCCCCTACTCAACAGGAACACATGGGATGCCACTGGAGAGCTCCAGTGATGGTTGCAGACTTCTCCCAAGCTGAAGGGACTGCTTTGGAAGCCGTGTCAAGACTTCCAGGCTCCTGTAGCCGGTGGGGGGGGGGGGGGGAGGGAGGGGAGAGAGAAAGAAAGTTAAACTGTCCTTGTTATAATTGTTAACTCTGATCACTCAAGTAGAAGACGGGCTGATTAAAACTCCAAACGAGCCCCTAGCTCGCTTAAATCTCAGAGTCCGGAATGATAGAATCAGAGGAGTTTATTCATACCATTAAGCCCCAGAGAACTTAATTGAAAGAAGAGCATAGCCTGGACCTTGACAAGCGGGAGGTCACAGTAATTGCTGCCGGACATATTTAACATTAAGATAATCAGGCCATTAATTACCCTTTGGATCATTAAATCAGCCAGTTGCAAAATGAAATTTCTGCCTCTATTACTCACTTGAGAGACCACAGGGGTGGCTTTTAATTTATCAGTGAGCTTGAGATACAAAGGACCAGGCTTGGGGAGGAAGGAGAGGGGGAGAAAGGGGGGGTGTGGGGGGGTTTGCTTCAGCAGAGGCAGGAATATCAATCCGCCATGCTTGGTGATCGTGGCAAATTAACTAGGTAAGATAACCTCAGCTTCTAAAGGCAGAAGCTGGGGGTATGTAAATAGATGAGGGCAGACAGGGAGATCAGAGCCTGCACACCACTTAGCAGGATAATAAAGGAAATCATCCTTGATTATCAGTGCTAATTTGGACACTGCCGGTAGCTTGTTATGCGTGTTCTGAGTAGCATTTAATTAATTCAATTGCTTGTTAATGAGGGAAGTGACATGTGGGGAGCAGATGCCACCCAACTGCAGATGGGTTCTGGTCAGCCCTTCACAATAAAATCTTCTTCTTTTTTTTTTTGAGAGGGGTTTATTTATTTATTTCTAAGCCCCCACCCTGGGCTGGGCAAGGTGTCAAGCGTGGAGCAGCGTTCAAAAGGCACAGAACACTGACCTCGTCAGGCCAAGAACTGCCAAGAACCCAACCCTGACAGCCACGGAGACAGGCAGACTGATCTCCCCTCGGGCCTTCTGCCAGGAGCCCAACAGGACTAAGCCAGCAAGCTGATGATGGCCAAAAGGAGCACCAAGCGAGAGAGATGACACGGAGCATCCTCACCAGATGCAGGATGCCATTCTGAGATCCTAACTACTCCATTTCCCTGGGTTCACCCTTTACCTGCACCCTCTATAATGAAGGAATCATTATTTTCACACCAAAAGGAGGCCCAGCTTCCTTTTTGCACAGAAGTGGCTCCCCAGTTATCCCCCAGCAGCCAGTGCCAGCTCAGCCTTGCCTTTAAACAGGGAGCCAGGCTTCAGCTCCAGACTGGAAACGTCTGCTAAATATAGTCGAGCCGCATAATGTTTTTCCTGACACCATTAAATTCAGTTCATTAGTGAGCGAGGGATCCAACTGGATCTGAAGGCTCCAGGTGAAAGTCAATGCCTGACACTGCCAGCTCCTCACTCCAGACTTCTCAGGCAGCATTCAGAACCCCTCTGCTTCCTCCTAACCTTTGGTACTGAGGATAAACAGGGTGACTGCTCCACAAACACACAGCCTGAGCAGAACTGCAGCAGATGCTCCCACCTCCAAGCTCCATTTAAGAGCTGCTGCTTCAAACTACCTCTGAGCTTCTACTAACTGCTCATCCCTCCTCACTGTACAAATATGTTTTAATGGACGTGGAGGTTCTTTCTCTTTAGGAATATTCTCAGCAAGATGTGGAGATGGTGGAGCCCTTTAGGGTTTGCATGTAGGTAATGCAAAATTCAGCACTCCTTGAGCAGGAGAACATGCAGCATGGCTGGGATGGTGCCTGGGCACTGTGGTGCCCCCTCTCCTCTTGGCCAGCAGCTTTCAGCAGGTGGAGGTGGCCTCGTTTCTGTTATGTCCCAGCACTCCCAATGAGACCAGGATGGAGCACAGAGAAAGACAGTGAGGCTCAGGGAGCAGATAATCACCTCCTGGAGTGGGCAGAAGAATGGTGACATCTCATCTCATTTGGAAAAGGCCAACATCTTAGGAAGCTGATGGTGGCCAAGCAAGTCTGCAAACCAAAAGGCACATGGGCAAGAACTTTCTTCTCCACATGGTGAAGAAAGCAAAACATGTGAGGTGTGGTCAGAAGAAAGCTAAATATCTGGTAGAGAACAAGGTATCAGTGCAAAAGGCCCTGGCAAAGCACACACAGACTCCCCAAGGTTACCTCACCACATCCCTGACACTGGTCCACAGAGCAGTCCTGTCCCTGCCCCACCAGGCTACTCCTGAGTCACACCACTCCAAATCAATGCTTAAGAGTGTGCTTAAACAGTATCAATAGCAATTAAGAGGGGAAAATCCTGATCTCATCCCCAGACCCAGTTAATTGTCACAACATTGATTTACTCTCATTTGACTTCTCACTCCAAATTAAATCCCCATTATTGAAGGGGGGAGGGGTGCTGCCAAACTCTCCTTACTCACCCCCTCCCCTCCAAGGCAATAAATGTAATATTGAACACACCTGAAAGAAACAAACAAACAAAAAAAAGGCAGCTGTTGCAGGATCCATAATGAAAGATCTTCTTCCCTTTTTCTCCTTTTTTTCCCTCATTCCCTTCCTGCAAGTAATTAAAAGATGCTTTTCCTGACTAATGATCCTCCTGTTCAGAAATGGGAAGTCGATACTCCTTCACCAGCAGTCAGCTTCAATTTGTCACAGGGCTCCCCAAGTTTGAGCAGCAGTTCTCAGGGCTGCTGGTAATTGCTGGAACCAATTAGCAGTCTTCCAGAGCTGACCTCATCAAGGAGCCTGGGCCACCCGGGCTGGGAGGCCAGCTGGTCCCCCCTCCCTTCCACACACACCTATTTGCCGACACTGGGGTCTTCTGCTGCTTCTCCAACTCCTGGTGCTCATGGGGAGCTGGTGTTTATTCCTCTCTCCTCCCCAGAGTCACACCAAAACCCTCAGTCTGAGCTTTGCCTCAAGCTCCAAGCTGCTTCTTTGGGGATTCCACAACCCCTGCTGCCTTCTCCAGGGATGCTGGAGGCAGCCAAGGTGTTGCCTTTGATCCAGAGGTACCCAACAACCTGGAGGATCTGCCGACTTCATCAGCTGCCTCTCAAGCTTGACATGACCTAGCACATGTGGACATCAAAGGACATACCTGGGCAATGCATCCTTGATGAAACAAGCAGCAGTAATGCCTTTTGCTGCCAAGCCTGTGGGCTTGGAGTTCCCACCCTCCAACCTGAAAGCCTTTCTGACCTTCAAAACACACTTCCAGGTTTATCTGTTTCAGGGAAGAGTTCTGAGTGAATTTGAGTGGACTAGGAAAGGACAGCAGGGTGGTATATCTGATGTGGTTTAAGGTGGAGAAAGTTCTTATTTTTCAGTGTACAGAAATGAAAATGCAGGCTGTGCTCAAAGCCTGGCATAGCTCTGGTTTTAGAAACGGTGGAATTTTCCTGAGACAGACTCCTGAAGCATGCTGGGCTCACAGCAGCCATTGGGCAACCCCTCCTGCAAAGCACTGGTCTTCCATCCATCCCCCTACTCAACAGGAACACATGGGATGCCACTGGAGAGCTCCAGTGATGGTTGCAGACTTCTCCCAAGCTGAAGGGACTGCTTTGGAAGCCGTGTCAAGACTTCCAGGCTCCTGTAGCCCAGCACGTGAGTGCTCCTCAAGCCTCCCAGCCCAAGAGATTCAGTATCTATGGAGCAGTCAATAACCCTTATTTTTGCCCTTAGAAAGCCTGTGGGTTTTCCCTGATGGCTTCACCTCCAACAGAAAGACACAACATGAGATGGTGAAACCTATGTATGTCTGATCCCCTTTACAAGCACCTGCTAGCAGAGGGTCCACCATTGTGCTGACAACTTGGGGGTGGCACAGTTGAGACAGAAGAGTTGAGAGACATGCCTGTCATAAAGAAACAGGTGAGAAGGTTGTATTTATCTAAGGTCTGCTACTGCTGCTTTGTGCTAAGTCTCTGAATCAGCTGGGGGATGGTTAAAAAACCTTCTGCTCGTGTGTTGCCAACACTGTTTGCAGGCATGGCCTGAGCAAACGAGGAAAGCCATGGAGGGTGGATTAAGGGGTGATGGTTTTAAACTGAAAGATGGGAGATTCAGGTTAGACATCTGGAAGAAATTCTTCACCATGAGGGCAGGAAGGTTGCCCAGAGAGGTTGTGGCGCCCTGGGGGTGTTGAAGGGCAGGTTGGATGGGGCTTGGAGCAACCTGGTCTGGTGGGAGGTGTCCCTGCCCATACAGGGAGGTTGGAACCTAATGATCTTTAAGGCCCCTTCCAACCTGAACCATTCTATGATTCTATGATTAATGAAGAGATGTAGTGGAACTGACAAGGGGAGCAGATGTAGTAAGTGTGGGTGCAGAAGGGAATGGGGATATGAACAAGTTCAGGAGAAACTTGGAGGAGACATGGGAGTCCTTCCCTCTCCCATCTGATGGGGTTCTGGTGAGAACTCAGCAAAGCAGGAGCATGTTGAGTGCATGAACCTCTGCATATCACTGCTTTTAGACTACAGCTGGAGTGCAGATCTGCACGAGGATAGGGAGGTTCTACCAAGAGACTTGGGTAGATCAGATCCTTGGGCTGATGTCAGTGGTCTGGGATTCAACAAGGCCAAGTGCTGGGTCCTGCACTTGGGCCACAACAACCCCAGGGAATGCTCCAGGCTTGGGGAAGTGTGGCTGGAAAGGGTCTGGCGGGAAAGGACCTGGGGGTGCTCATTGACAAGGGGCTGAACATGAGCCAGTGTGTGCCCAGGTGGACAAGGAAGCCCACGGCATCCTGGCCTGTGTTAGAAATGGTGTGACCAGCTGAAGGAGAGGTGATTGTCCCCCTGTGCTCAGCACTGGGGAGGCCACACCTGAGTGTTGTGTCCAGGTTTGGGCACCTCCATTCCAGAGAGATCTGGAGGTGCTGGAGCCAGGACAGAGGCAACGGAGCTGGGGAAGGGCCTGGAGAATCAATCTGATGAAGAACACTTGAGGGAGCTGGGAATGTTTAGATTGAGAAAGAGGAGGCTGAGGGGAGACTCATCAGTCTCTACAACCACCTGAAAGGTCATTGTAGAGAGGTTGGTGCTGGTCTCTTCTCACAGGTCATCAGCAACAGAACGAGAGGGAAGGGCTTCCAGCTGCAACAAGGGAGGTTTAGGCTGGACAGTAGGAAAAACATTTTCACAGCAAGAGTGGGCAGACACTGGAACAGGCTGCCCAGGGAGGTGGTGGAGTCACCATCCCTGGGTGTGTTCAAGGGTGGTTTGGATGTGGTGTTGGTGGCAGGATTCCCCAGATAAAAGTGCAAACAGCAGCAAGAAAAAGGGATGCATGACTCAGAGCTAAAGAACTGGAACTTCTTCCCACATCTTGGGCAGAAGGATTATAACACTAGGAGAGACCAGGGTACAGAAGGAGGCACATGCTTCCAAAGAGCAGGTAGTTATGTGGAAAATATCCCTTCAGTCCTTGCTGCAAACAGTGGGAAAAACAGGAGTAGCAAAGAAAGGTTTCAACTGCTTGGAGGGAAAACTTTCACATAACCTTCCATCTGCTCTTCCTAAGAGCTCTTCCATCACATGAGTGTGCACTTGGACATCTGAGGAAAATGCAGATTTAGAAAATGAGTCTTGATACCTTTTGTTCTAGAGTCCAGAGAAAAAAAAGTGCAGTTATGTCACTGGTGGCTCTGTTGTCACCATGGTCACTTGTATTGTAGAGTTTACATTACAGTATCTTTATTAGATGTATGCTAACAGAATATTTACAAAAATCTAACTGGATCTATGCCTTTTCCTTTTAAAAGCAGCTGGGATGGAGGCACATCTCCAGCTCAGCTTGGCAGCAAGCTGCAACACAGACTTGTAGGTACAGCAACACAAGATCTCTGGATTCAAGTGACACTGATGGCTGAAAGCAGCAATTTCCAGCTACCTGATGAAATCATGACATTAGCTGCCTAATAACAGACACTCACACAGCAGAACCACAGTTTACAGAGGAACAACTCTCTGTGCTGGTCTCCCTGAACACTTTCCTGTGCATAGTCCTTCATCTAAGTAGCCTGATTAATGTACTGGCTTCATTCTCGAAGATGAACCAAAGGTGGCACCACAAATTCATTTTTCAGTGCTAACGAAATGATGCCACAAGAAATAGTCAATTTTATTACAGACAACAGCACAGACTGACTCCTCCCCTGCAGGAGGTGGCCCAGGTCTCTCTGTGCTCCCAGGTTCTACTGCCACCTGACCTGACACTGAAAGACGCAGGATCCAGAGATAAACATGAACACAGTGTCATCCCCCCTCGGGTGATTCTCTGCCTGGGAGCTCAACCCCATCGTGCTGGTTGCTGCCTGGGGACCCAGCAGTGCTTGGGCTGCAGGCTGCCCCCCCTAGACAAGCACAAGGCACTTCAGAAGACCCCTTCAAAGGCTGGCTCAGCTGAGCAAGGCAGTCCAGAAGGTCCTGCCTGACCTCCCCTCTGCTGAAACAGCCTCCCAAGTCACTCTGCTCCCCCAAGGCCAACTCCTTGGTTAGAACTAGCAGCTCTTCCACCCCAAATCTACTGTAATCAGGGAAGTACTTTCAAGCCATCTCTCTTTGGCACTGATCAGATGCCCTAACCATAAAAACCCTTCAGTTTTGGGCAGGGTGACGCGTGGCAGAAAGATGATTTTCACTGTGCTGAGCTATGACTGGTAGGTAAGGTCCTAATCTCACAGGAAACACCCCCAGAACTTGATGGCTTCCCAGGTACCACATAAAAAAATGAAAGCAAGTCCACCATGAGGAGGACTTTCAACAAGCACATGAGAACCCAAAGACCTGCCAGGCAGGGACAAAATTTTTGAACTACCAAAGGCCGATTATTAATCTAACCACAAAGTGATAGTCCAAGAGCCAGGATCTTTGTGGCTGACAGAAACAAAGGAACACATTACAGGACAATTCAGACTGAGGAACAACCAGGCAGGAGGTTTCCAACTGAAGAAAAAACACTGCAGAGCTGCTGAGGAAACCTTCACAACAGTGAAGAAGCAACGGGGTGGCTCAACTTTTGACACCTCCCCCCTTTGACACACGTTCTGGGCATGCAGTGAAGACAGAAATAAGTCATGATTTCTACTAGGTTTACTGTGAGGGAGAACTTCAAAAGTCCACGTGGTAAAGCACTGTCACACCCCACCAGCCCTGGGTGTGACACCAGACGGAGGGTTTCCTGGCCAAGCGCGGGGTAACGCAGTGCCTGCTCCGTGCTGGGTGGGATGGAGCAGGGGAGAAGCCTACCTGGTGGAGTCTGAGGAAGGTTTCATGTGGCCTTGGCTGCTCTCCTCCCAGACACTGTTGGCGAGCTCGTTCCCGATGGAAGACATCACCTTGATGAGCTCGATGGGCCAGTCGTCCAGGTCGAGCGAGCGCACCCGCGAGAGGTGGGTGCCAAGGTTCCGGTGGATACCTGAGCATTCGATACAGATGAGGGCTCCCAGATTCAAGCTTGCCCAGTCAGGGTCTGCAGGAGAAGGGACACCAGCAGTGAGCTCAGCACAAACTGTCTAGTGAATGTTTGTGGCCGAAGAGTTCGGCTCTGGGGGAGAAAAGTGCAGGTGTCCTGTCCAAAACACACAGTGAGGAGCATTTCCAGAGCACCAGGTTTGCTCTGTGGAGATGCCAACCCCTCTCAAGGATTAAAAATAATCAGTGGAGAGGGGTCTCTAAAGATTTGATTGCTGGGAGTGGTAGGTAAGGTCCTGCTCTCACAGCCAACTCCCCCCCCCGCCCCCCCAAACACCTTATGGCTTCACATTATCACATAAAAAAAAAGTGAATCCATGATGATGAGGACTTTTAACATCCATGATGAGAACCCAAAGAGTTGGTTGGCCTTCCTGAGATTGAGATTTCTCCACCTTGATCATGTCACCTTCAGTCAAAAGAAAAAGATGAGTTAGAGAGGAAAGAAGAAACAAAGGTGATAGAAAGGCAGAGGAGGCACCTGGTGAGCAAACCCCTCCTTGGGGATCTAGAGCCACTTGCAGCCAATTTCAAGGGAAAAAAGGATCTAGATTTGGACGAATCTGCCTCTCTCCAACAAATATTCATTTTAATAAACACAATGAAAGACGTATGGGAGGGATTTTTGGTGGCCTTTTGTCTCTCTCCTCCTGTCAGATCTTTTCTTCCCACCTTCTTCTGGGCCTCCCGAATAATCAGTGGGCTATCACACCTGCCAAGCAGGAAGATGGTGATTAATTGAGAGGGAAGGCAATTTTAATTCAAATTTAAATAAAATCTGGAGCTGACAGAAAAGGAATTTCTAGTGATCCCTTCCATTTGGGGAAATTTAACCCAAAGATTCATTTCTACTTTATGTAACTTTCTTCGTTCTTTGCCATGTTTGGACAAAAGATCTGAAAGGAAAGCAGATAATTTTGGTTCATTTCATGGAAGGCACTGATTGACATTTTTCAGTCAGTCTTTGGAAATCCAAACATATTCCAAGTCAGAACAATCCCCTACCTTATTTCACTTGAGCAGAAAAAGAGTTCTTTTGTTTCAAAACCTCCATCCACACCAAGTTTTAGCCTATTTTTAGCCTACTCAGCAGGCACTGCAGAGCTCCAGAAAATAAGCTGAGACCAAACTCCTGACATGTTTTCCAAGCAAGACAACCATGACCAACTCCTTTCCTGCACGTTTCTTCAGGTCACCTCCCCCAAGTTCAGTCTCTTGCCAGTGGGGCAACCAGTAGGATATTCAAAACACAATACAAACCCGAAATATTAATTTGTCAGTAAAAGCTCAAACACAGCAGATACTCATTGAAAATTTACAACCCATGACTGGAATGAAATCTCTGTCCCCAACCTGAAAGGCCAGGGTCATCTTCACAAAAATGCCCAAAGCACAAACTCAGAAGGAAGGAAGAGAAAAACTACTGATTGATGTTCTTCCAATTATTCTAGGACTGATGCTAAAGATCCCTCACTGCCAAACATCTCTGTGTTTTTGAAGCACATCTAGTGTATCTTTCCATGAATAATTTGTTTGAATACTCCCCCATGTCCAGCTGACAATGCTGAAGTAGCCCATCAAAGTGACAACCTCAAAGTTACATGACATTTTGTCAAGAGAGTATTTTAAACTTCAACCACCTGACAACCCACAGCCTGGTGTGAAGGTGACAATCTAGGAAAGGGGAATGTTGAACCCATTATAGACACCCAGTGAAAACCAGACTTGTTGACCTTGGTTACATCTGGAGAATGTGGAGCAATACCTCCTAATGAGGAGGTATTCTGGGAAAAACTGCCATGATGTCACTCATGGCATCTCTTTCAGTGTTTGCACTTGAAAACTTGTTCTCAAAGGGATGTGAGCCAGATGACAGAAGTTGCTACCCACCAAGAATTAAGGCAAGTTATTAGAAACCACATGCTCAGGGATGTTCCTGTTTGCAATTCACTGCTCCTGGCTCCATCTTCCTCTTCCCAGATGATGGAATCCTTGTGCAGTTGAGCACTTCTTTCAATCTCATGCTTGAAATTTGTTATCACTGATTTATATGGCAAAGAGGGGGGTGAAGGCATCTTCCAAGAGTTGCAGCAAAGGATGGAAAAGCTTCTTTAGAAGTTTAAGTTTCTTCTCTGTTTTGAATATAAGACTGAATCTTGTGATGGGTCTGGGAGGCTTCCCAGGGCCACTCAAATTATTACTTCAGTGTTTGGCTCTCAAATCTATGATACACCAAGCTCCTAGGCTTCTGGACTGGAAAACCTTGATGAGACTCTCCCTTTTAAGCCCTCCCTGTTTTCTTTACAGCAGAAAAGACATGATACTCCACACCCTCCAGGTATCTTAAACAGTGACTCACATCTACCCTCTGCTCTGCTCTCCATACACTAAGACTGGAAGAGCTGAAAGCCTTTGGGGGCAGAAATTGGGATGGGTTTGCCTAGGTAATGTGGTTCAGTCAGAAGTCACCACTGGGACTCCCACACCCCGGGGAAAGGCAACAGTGGTTTCCTTCTGCAACACTAAACCAGATGTTCTTGGGCAAGAAAAGTAGATGTGGTGCTGAGGGACACAGTTTCGTGGTGGCCTTGGCAGGGCTGGGTTAATGACTTGATGATCTTCAAGGTCTTTTCCAACGAGAACCATTCTATGATTCAACGAAAACTCCAGCACCTAAAGGCCACTTTGCCTCATCCATTGCTCTGGGATGGGACTGCTGAAAAAAGAAAAGGACTTGGAAAAACTTCAGCTTGAGATTGCCCAACGGCCAGAAGGGGCACTCAGCTGGTGCTGGTGCTGCTTAACATCCAACAGGGCAGAAATTCCCAGGTGAAACAAAGTGCTGGGTTGAAGTGCTAAAAGCCAAAGAGCTCCAGAAAGAGGAAGAATGAGACTTCTGAAGTGGAAGATTGATGGCTCTTGAATAGAGCTGAGGGACAGCAACATCTTCTATTCCTTTGCTCCCAAACATCTGGCTTGTGAAGATGCAAACTCCACAAGAGCTGGTGTTTGTGATGCTAAATGCCCTGGGGTGGGGGGGGAGGGCTTGGCCAGCCAAGGCAGAAAGGGAGAGAAGGAGATAAAGAAGAGCCTGGCAGGAAAAGCAGCAGGCTGAAGTTCACCTCATGCCTGTGTTTGCATTTTAAGATACAACACTTTGGAAACAGCTCGATTTTTATCAAGAGGAATGGTGGTGGCCTTAAAACTAGGCAGGCCAAATGGCAAGAGGAGTCAAAGAGGGTTTAAATCATCCCCAAGCATACAAATCATTAAGAGGTTCCAGTTGAGATTCCAAAATCACCCCTTTCCTCCCGAAAAGGTACATAACAGAGTGCTGAATGTTGCCAAAAAGGGCAGTCCCATCCTGTCCTCTCCCACCAAAACGTTCTTGGCACGTCCCTGCTGCTGGCACCGTGCACGTGTGGCCAGCTTGACCCATGAAACAATCTGGATGCCAAACAACCTGGCTGAAGGAAGAGGGAACAAAAGTGCTGCTTTCTTGCACAATCATTTTCCTGATTAAACATCCAGTATGGACTGGAAAAAAAATCTTTGGTTTAGATTTTATTTTAAGTGGGTTGGAATGGTTCAGACCAGCAGTCAAAATCCTAAACAGCAAGTCTTAAAAAAAAAAAAAATGTATTCCCCCCAAAATGAATATTTTTCCATTTTAAGCACATGTAAAAATCATAAGAAAAGTTCTGACTTTCAAATACCAAAGAAATAAAAATGCACAAGGTCTCAATCCTTCTGCTTCTACAACTAATTGCTTTTGAGCAAGAGTACTTTCTTTTTTGTGGCTTTGCTGCAAACCCCTGGAACTGAAGAGCACCAGAATAATGACCCCAGCCAGGGTTAGTGAGGTGAACCACAGCTCAAAGTGTTCTTGAGAAGACCTTTCTGAACACTAAGTATATGTTTTAAACAATAAAAAGGTGAAGAAACACAAAGGGGTGAAAAAAAAAATAATCCCAAATCAGTTCTCTAGTATCCAGATATAATGAGCAATGACTTTGGTTTCTTCTGACAAGCAACCCTAAAAACACCAAACCAAAAAACCAACCAATTAAGCTCTACCCCTTTGAAAATATTACCATGGCACATGTGCCCTCTCCACCCATAACTGGAGGAAAACAGAAGTAACTGATGGAAGACAGCAAACTACTTTTTCCTCTTCTGGGAAGAAATACTGACATTTAAAGTGTCCTGGGAAAAAAAAAGGGGAACAAATGAGGCTGCATCTGACACAGCACCTACCAAAGATGAATTCACATCACAAAGTCTGAAAGCCAAGAAGACTCAAAACAACAGAGGGAGCCCAACACCAGGGAAGCCAAAGCCTGTGGTGGGTGTTCACTCAGGTCCTGGTAAAGAAAAAGTGGTTTGGTGCAGATTGTGTGAGGCCAGGTCATGGTACTTACTCTGTGCTTCACAGTCCACGCAGTGGGAGTTGCCTCTGATGTTCCTGATGGACTGAAGGGCCATGGCCTCGTTCTGGCTGGTCAGGCGAGACTGTGAGGTGGAAAGAGAGGCATAAGCAACAAAGAAGAACCCAAGACCACCAGATGACACAACTGCCAGCTGAAAAAAATGGCAAAACCCAAAGCTTGGACCAGGCTGGAATCAGCACCACCCCCAAGGATCCTCAAATTCTTGGATTGGCTCTTAAGAAATGCTGATCCTTTGGCAGCTCCAAGCACTGCAAGTCCAACTCAGGATTTCTCCCAGGGCTCTCTCCACCCTATTTGGGAGCTCCCAGTGTTCTGGGGTCTCTAGCCTGGATTCTAACAAGTGGGGAGACCACACAGAGGAAAACTGAGCTTGAAAAACAACCCTGCCACTCACAGGATCATAGTGACAGTGTAGGTTTGCTTCTGCAGATAAACTAGATAAGAATATTATTTTATAAAATCAATTTCTGTTATTGATGATTATGCTTTTGCTAATGAAGACTAAGGGGTGGTTTGCAAAAGTAACTGAAACCTTTTAACCATCAAAAGGTCAGATTTAATCAGATGGCTCCCATTTACATTCTCTCCATGATCACCTGGCAGTGACCTCTACTCGGACCTGGAGAGACTGTCACAATGTCCAAGAAGTTCAGCTCTACCCACCTAAACCTTCTTGTGGACTTGCTGAGAAGGTATTTTGTCACCTGTGGCAAGTGATGGACACTTTGTGATGAACTGATTTAAGCAGGTTGAAGACCAGGTTTAAGTATGACCATGTGGAGATACATCCTCTTGAGCCACCAGTGGGACGTCTGCTAAACCTCCCCAATTAACTACACTTGGCTATTCCAGCTACTTCTTCTGACATGTTTGGAGACCTCAGTAATACTTCAGAGAAAATAAAAAAACAAACTCTGAGCATTGAATAAATAACCCCCAAAGCTACATACACACACATCTTATCAAAGTACACACATCATCTTATCAATGGATTCTCTCTTTCAAAAGAATATTTAATATACACAAAGGCCAATCTTCCCTGTGGGCACTGCATAGGAAATATTAGCAGCTACTCTTTAGTCCCTTTTATACTAATAATTTATAGATGTTAGTGTGCAAATTTCCTTTATTGTGCTCCCTTAACACACAGAGTTGAACATGTAAACCCAAGAAAGGCAAAAAAAAACCCCAAAGCGGTGATTTTTCTCTATCTCTGAAATAAATATTGGAAATAAATACAATTTTTAGGCAAAATGGAGATTAAATTATATGATGATGATGATGATAATTACTGGTGTCTGATCTGCTCTGGTAGATCAGGGCAATCAAAGGAGGCCTCCATTTCAAAATACGAGTCTCCTTGCAATATAAGGAAGATTTCTGTGAGGTGGATAATGTCAAAGGATCTTCAGGTCTGAACAATTCCTTTTCATTTCTCTCCCTCCAGTACTGGTTTGGTTTGGTGGGTTTTTTGGTAGCAGGAGAAGGGCCCCATGGGTGGCTCCTGTAAGAAGCTGAGAAGCTCCTCCTGCTCCAAACCAGCCAAGGAGCC